>NC_137793.1:15115208-15530208 GCF_963383645.1 Muscardinus avellanarius
CTGCAGTTGAGGTTTTACCAATTTGGGTGAGTTCTGAAAGGCAAAAGAGAAACACAGCACATTTCTGTTCCCTGGCAGTCAGGTAATGATGTGCCTCTTTGCAAATATGAAGTTTGGCAGTGGCCTCTATTTCTCCTTGAAAACTGCATTTAGCATTAGATGCAATAATTTGATTCTGCTATTATCCTGTCTTGTAGAACTAGATGTGAATTTACAAATATTCTTCCTGCATCTTGTGTCCATCTGATTTGGAGAGATGATGACCTTAGAAGAGAAACTAGCAGACCTGGGTTCACGTCTCACTCAGCCTCTTATTTGCTGAGATCCTGCACAAGTCAACTTTCTGTGTCAGTTTTTTCAAATCTCCAAAATGAAGTCCTCAAAGCAAATGCTTATAGAGGGCCTGTTCAGCTGCTTAATGCTATGCTTTTAGAACTAAGTGTGTGAAGACTTTTAAGGACCTTGAAGACTACTGCCTTAAGTCATTTAAATATTACCCTGAAACAGTATGCATGTGATTAATTTTTCTAAGGAAGAAAACATTTGCATATCAAAAGTTATTTCTCATTTTAACGTAGCCTAGCTCCTGTCCCAATTACCATCAAATTTTTATTAATAAAGAAATGCTGTCTCATTTCAGCCGATTTATAGTCAGGAGAAAAGAGACAGATGTGAAAAGTATCCATTTATTTTATTCATTCCAATGATATCTGAGAAAGCAATTACACACTGGTATTTTCCATCATCAAAACAAAACAAATAGTAGCCTTTAGCAAAAATAAAAAATAAAATTTAATATATATGTATACATTTGCATATATATACATTTGCATATATATATATGAGAAACAGACATAAAAAGAAATATACTTTGAAAGATAAAATCACTTTATAAATATGGGAGACTACAATTACCTACAAAAAAATTGACCAATCAGTTAATTCATTTTTTATGCTGCTAGATAGTTTTAATTTCTTAAGGAAGCAAAAACTGTAGTAGTTAGAACATGAGCTTTGAGTCATGGCAAACAGACTTGAATTCTAGGTTCAGTAATTTGAAGTCCAGGTTCAGTAACTATTAGAAGCAATCAAATCCCATCTGCCTCAATTTTTCATTAGTAAAATAAATATAAGATTTATAAAAGCATGTGTATTAACTGATGAAATACATGTGCAAACCAGTACAACACCTATTAAGGCATTTGATATTTAGCAAATGATTATTTCATGCTTGCTGTTTGTAAGCTCACTCCTCCAGTCTCTTCTTTCACTTCATATACTAGCCTTCACTATCCCACTGGTGCCAGGGTAAGCAATATCACTATCTACTATTAGCCCAGATCTATATGGTTAAATTTATTTCAATTTATACTACCCTGGACCAAAAAAGGATACCAAAAGGGGGGAGTGATGACTTTTCATAGTAAACTCTCTAACTTGAAATCAAACTGAATTATAAAGGACAATAAATTATTTTAATTGTCGATTAAGAATATTATGTCATAACTCAGTCTTTTAATCTACTTTTATTTTCAGCAGCTCTTGAATAGAAGACTGTGAGCCAGAAAAGACCAATATAAGTATCAGCAATCCCAGATGGCAACAACTGCTCAAATGATGTTTAGTGACAGAATTTCTCCAAATCTAAAGAAAAGGGTTAAAAGAAACACATTCTTGTGGCCTTCTGAAAGTATTTTAGCATACTAATAAATCAATGTTTATTAGACAGCTATTCTCCAAATGTGGTCATGATTCATTATGAGCTGACACAGTGTCCCAAGCAAGCTGTGGTCTTATCCAGCGCTGTGGAAATATCAGTAACAAATAGTTAGCAAGCGCAACATGTGCCAAGACCTATAAAGATGCTAAAGATACAGCGGAAAGTAAATAAGATAGAGCAAGCCTTTGGTCTAGACTTATGCACAGATAAATAAAAGTGCTTTGGAAAAGCATAAACCAGGAAAGAGGCATAGGAATGCCCGAGTGATGAAAAACTTTTAATTTTAAATAATGAGTTCAGAGAAAGCCTCACCAAGATGATGCCATTTGAGCAAATCCTGAAAGAGGTCAGTTATGGGCCATTCCTATATCCTATTTCTGATAGAAAAAAGAACAAATGAGGATATCCAGATGAGGGAGGCCAGTGTGAATTTTTTTTTTTTTTACTAAACTTCTATTTTCACTAAAGGCCGTGGGTGAGCCATGGAATGGTATGGCTTCCTCCACATTACCTCCTCCAAAACTCTGAAATGCCCTCAAGTACACTATTGCAGGTTGATTCCTGAACAGCGGATTCCTGAGAAAATTACTCAGAATGATACCAAGATACTCTTTATAAAAAAAGTCCGAATGAATACCATATCCATTATTGTCATTACTTCTTAACTCTGAATAACATGACCCCTCTGAAGACTTAAGAAGTAGCAAATGATCAATATGGCACTCATTCAAAAGTCAGCCAATATTTATCAATCATAAATTATGATTCACTTATTATTCTGTGTGTTATTATTAGAAATACTAATAGGAAGACTGCATTTTTAAGCATCTGGTTTTTAAACAAATAACAAGGATACATACACACATTCATGTGATAAAACAATTAATGCACAAAAATCAACTTTCCACAACACCAAGCACCATCAGCAACATTCTAAAGATGATTTTCTTTGGAGCCCTACATTATAGACAGAGCAATCTCTATTCACACATAATCGCCACATTACCTATCTAACATTATTCACAAGTACTAAATAGCATAGATTCTGGAAATCGAGATTATATTATTCCTTCCTAATAAGTATAAATCTCCCATAAAACAAAGGAAAAAATAAGAAGGTATTCTGTAGGGAAAAAATCTACCAATAACTAGTGGGCAAGCTTTGCTTTGGATTGTGGATGAGGAACATAGAATAGACAAATCTCCCTAATCTTTCTTTTTTTATTTTTATTTTTACTTTTTAAAAATTTTTTATTGATGCATTGTAGTCATATATCTTAATAGGGTACAAGAGGGTAGAGACATCCATGTACACATTACTTATGTAACCCTTATCCAATTCCCAACCATTCCCTCCCCCTCCCTCCTTCTCATGTTTGAATTACTGATCCACTTTGATATGTTTATAAATGTACATCATATACATTAGGGAATTTTTCCCCCTTCTAATTTCCCTGATTTAGGTTGCCTTACTTGCTCATCTATGGTTTCTCATCTTTCATCTAGAGTTCTTCATATGACTCTTTTTCTCCCTAGTTTCTCCATATAAGGGAGAGCATCTGATTTCTTAGTTTTTGTGACTGACTAATCTCACTTAGCATAATGTCCTCTTGTTCCATTTAACTGCAAAGGACTTAATTTGTTCTGTATGACTAAGTTAAACTACATTGTGCATATATCCCATATTTTTGTCATCCATTCATCTTTTGATGGACATCTTGACTGGTTCCATAGCTTGACAATTGTGAATGGTGTAGATATGAACATAGATACTCATGCATTAGTTTGTTAATTTGATTTTCATTCTTTTGGGTACATACCCAAAAGATGTATTGCTGAATCATATAGTAGGTTCATTCTCATTCTTCTGAGAATCCTCAGTACTGTTTTCCAAAGTGATTGCATTAATTTTAATTCCACCACCAATATATTAGAGTTCACACTTCTCCATATTCTTGCTAGCATTTGTTGTTGTTTGTGTTTTGAATGATTGCCATTTTAGTTGGAGTTGGGTAAAATATCAGGGTAGTTTTGATTTGCATCTCTCAGATTACTAATGAACATTGTTTCATAAATTTATTGGCCATTTAAATTTCTTCTTTTGTGAAGTGTTTATTTAGATAACTTGCTCATTTTTTTAATTATTTGTTTTCTTAGTGGTTTCTTGAGTTCCCTGTATATTCTAGATATTAGTCCTCTATAGGAGGAATGGTTTGCAAAAATTTTCTTCCATTCTCTAGACTCTCTATTGAGGTTCTTGATAGTTGTTTTTTTTTTTTTCTGTATATAAGTTCTTCAGTTCCATGCAACCCCATGTACTGATCCTCCTTTTAATTTCTTGTGCCTTTGGGGTCTTGTACCTTTTCTTGAGAAAGTTTTTACCTGTGCCTATGCATTGAAGGGTTAGCCTTGTGCCCTCTTCAAGGAGCTTCAAAGTCTCTGATCTGATTTCTAAGTCTTTGATCCATCTTGAATTGACCCGTGCAGAGTGAGAAAGTGGGGATTATTTCCTTTTTTTTTTTTTTTTTTTTGCATATGGTTAACAATTTTGCCAAAACCATTTGTTGAAGAGGCTTTTTCTTCAATGTAGTTTTTGTTCCCTTTGTGAAAAATCAATTAGCTGTAAGTATGAAGATTTGTTTCTGAAACTTCTATTCTACTACCTTGGGCTATGTGTCTGTTTTAGTGCCAATACAAGGCTATTTTTATTATGGTGGCTTTTTAGTATAATTTTAAGTCAGGTATTGTGATGACTCCTGCATGGTTCTTATTGCTGAGAACTACATTTTTGTTATTCTAAATTAATTTAAGGACTGATTTTTCTATGTCTGTGATAAATAACCTTTATAACTTAATGGGTATTGCATCAAATCTGTGGATCACTTTGGGAAGAACGGCCACTTTGATATTTATTCTGCCTATCCAACAACATGGAAGATATTTCCATCTCCTAAGGCCTTCTTCAATTTCTTTTTTCAATGTTTTATCATTTCCTTAGTAAAGGTCTTTTACCTCCTTGGTTGAATTTATTCCTAAGTATTTTATTTCAGAATATCCTGATTGAAAGTGTTTTCTGGATTTCTTTCAGCAAATTTATGATTGGCATACAGAAAAGCTTCTAATTTTTTAAGATTGACTTTGCATCCTGAAAAATTACTGAATTTATTGATCAGTTTTATAAGCTTTTGGGTGGGTTTGTTGGAAATCCTATGTATAGTATCATGTAATCTTCATATAAGGATACTTTTAGTTCTTATTTTCCTATTAGCACTCCTTGATTTCCTTCTTTTTTGCCTTATTGCTCTAGCTGGTTCTCAAGTGTTATATTGAAAAGAAATGGTGATAATGGACATCCTTGTCTTCTTTCTGTTTTTAGGGGGAATTCTTCAATTTTTTCCCATTTTATATGATGATGGCTGTGGGTCTATTGTTATTACCTATATGATGTTGAGATATGTTCATTATATTCCAATTTTCTGCAGTGCTTTTAGTAAAAATAGATGTTACATTTTGTCAAATGCTCTTTCAGCATCTATTGAAATGATCCTGTAATTTTTATCTTTGATTCTGTTACGTGATAAATTACATGGATTGTTTTTTGTATTGTTTATGTATGTATACCAGCCTTGTATCCCTAGGTTGAACCATACTTGGTCATGGTAGGGTTCTTAATGTGTTTTTTATGCATGTCACTAGCATTCTGTTTAGCAGTTTTACACTTAAGTTCATCAACATATAGGCCTATAGTTTTCTTTTCTTGAGCTGTTTTTTACTTGTTTGGGATTATTAATGTGATGTTGACTTCAAAGAATGTAATTGGGAGAGTTATGTTTCTTTGTATTTCATGAAATAGTGTGAGTAGTAGTGGGATTATATATATTAGTATATATAGTAGTATATATAGTAGTATTATATATAATACTACTATACAATTAATGGTTTATAGTATGGTATAAACATACATTTTATGTGTGCTGGGAAAATATTTTTATGATTTGCATTATTGTGATAATTATTTTATGATGGTAGACTAGGGTATGTTACAGGGATATGATTTGACAACTTCTGCACAAGTCACAGTAGGCAAATATGGCATACTGATGTATTGCTAGTTTTTTATCCATTGTGAATATGCTATGTGCTAGACATTGTTTTAGATGTGGATAAAAATATTAAAAATAATGGAGAAGCCAGGCATGTTATATACCAATACTTGCATGAGAGGCTAAGTCAGGAAGATTGCAGGTTTGAGGACTATTTCAGCAACTTAGCAAGGCTCTCAGTAACTTAGTGAGACCCTGTTTCAAAATAAACTATGTATGGGGATGTTCCCAAGAAGTAGTGTCCCTGAGTTTAATCTCCAATACTACAATAAAAAAAGAAAGGTAGGGCCAGGTGTGGTGGCGCATGCTTGTAATCCCCATGCTTGGGAGGCGGAGACAGGAGGATCGCACAGGTTCGAAGCCAGCCTCACTGGCTTAAGAGACCCTGTCTCCAAATAAAAACATAATATAGGTCTGGGAGTGTAGCCCGGAGGTAGAAGGGTTTCCAGGAACCCCAGTATCACCAAAAAAAGAAAAAAGGTAGGAAAAAAAGAAATAAGGAAAAGTGTGAGGGAGGGAGGGAAGGAACAAAATAACAAAATAATAAAAATTATAAAATTTATAGACCATTATAAAATTTATAGACCAATAGAAAATACAGATGATAAATAAACAACATTATGCAAACAAAAAGAGCATGTTTTATGAAGTTTAGAAAATTAAAAATGTATAATATGAAAATTTGATCTTGCCTAAGAGATAAAGAAAGGGTTCACAGAAAAAGTTAGGTTTGAGATAAGGAGGAAAAGATAAGTAAAAGTGTATAAGAGACATTGTGCATAAGTCTTAAAAGATAAATACAGATGGAATACGAATATACAACTAGAGAGCTAGCATAAAATAAAGCCAAACAGGCAATTAGAGACCAGATTCTACAGGATTTTACAAAATGTACTAAAAACTAAAGTTTTAAAATAAGAGTAATAGCAAGAAAATGAAAATATATTGAAAGATTTTAAGAAGAGAGAAGTGTGTGTGTGTGTGTGTGTGTGTGTGTGTTGTGTTGTGTTGTATTTTGAAAGAATAATCTTATAGGGATTGGTTTAGAAAAGTGCAGAGCAGATGTGAGAAGTACCTTATAGAGTTTGTAAGTGGTAGAGTAAACAAAACCTGTATCTTGGACTACAAAATCCTAAAATATATGAACTGATATAAATTTAGTGAGACTTGGTGATGAATTAGACAGAGAATAAAAAAGAATAAAATAAAAAAGGAAATTATCATAAATTTATTTCCACTTTTTTTGTGTGCGGGGCATTGAACCCAAAGGCATTCTACCTCTGAGCTGAACTCCTAGCCCTTTTTATGATTTTCTCTTTAAAACATGGTCTTGCTAGGTTGCTGAGAGTTTTACATTTCTACTTGTGACTTTTGCTTAATAAACTCCAATCAAGAGAGACACTGTCTTGAAAATTGTTATGCTTCTATAGTGACTCAACATGTCTATTTGTTTGGATAATGTTTATTAAATATTAGAGAGAAGGAAAAAAACTTTGATAAGGTAAGATTACTTCATTTTGGATACAACCTGAAGTTATCCAAGTGAAGATGTCAGCATTTGAAATAATGAATTGCAGCCCCCCCCCCAGAGGGTCTGGTGTAAAGTTAAAAATCTGGGAGATTCACATATATTTGAAAATTGAAACTCTGTCCATAATTGAGATTGCCTGGGAAAATAATTTAGTGTGAGAAAACACTCAAGAAGGACTGATTGCTCACAAATTAAATGTAATGTTTAAGTGCAAATCAATTTCTCCTTTGAAATATTATGTAAATATTTATATTTTTTCTATAAGAAAATTGGGAAGATAGCAGTTTGAGTATTGTTTTTTGTCTTGCTTTGTTTTTTTAAATATTATCTTGACTTCCCAGTCTCTTGGAGCTAATTTTGGTTTTCTCCCAGACATAATTTCTACCAGACACAAACACACAAATGGTTCTCACATTTTAAAAGTCGGTGATAAAGCTTAACAAAGATTGAACTATTATAAATAAGAAAACTATTCAACAGTACTCTCAAATGGCTTTTTTTTGCCTCTAAATTTTCTAAAATGTGTAGTTAATTACTTAGTCAGCCATAATGGCAAATACAATTAAATGGAAAGCAGGCACATAGTTGTCAACAGAAACAATCACAGAATCAAAACAATTGCTTAGTTGCTGGTCAATAAAGTGAAGAGAGAGAGGGAAAAAAAACGCCTCTTTCTTAAGGGCTTTTTGTTTTAAAATAGAAATACAACACACACATCAAATGAATAGTCTTTATTTTCTAATTTAACAAAACCATAAATATACATGAAGGCCTCTAACCTCTGGAATTCTTTAACTATGTCAACTAGAAAAATAATAGTTAAGTGCTACTTGTAATGTTGATGAGCATGCTAAGTAAGTGAAAAGGAATAAATTAAATTTCAGGAAATTCTTCCTTTAAAAAATTCTCAGTTTAGATTTTCTTGAATGTTTATTTAAAGCTCACGTGCTACAGGGGATAAAATTAATATATGTGAAGGGAGTGACATCCCTCCCCCAAGTCATAAAAAACTAAATGAAGATCAGATCTTGGGTTTGGATTAGGGTATGTCTCAGTTCAGGGCTCTTTACAGCACTGGATACTCATTTCTATTTACCTCCCTGCAATTTCCTCCATGAAAATGAGCCTCTCTTCTGTCATGTAGATTTACCTAGGGGCCATTTTTCTAAATAAGCAAGGGGAGTAAAATATGGTGTTTAATTTGATTTTTACTGAGTCACCACAATCTACTTATCTATAAATTGAAAAAGCAAACCAAGGAAAAGTGGGCTCACACTGGTGCATCCTTGGGTGAACCTGTCCATGAGATACCCCCAAGTGCTCGTGATTCAGGGTGATTTGCTGGCCACCAAGGCTGGACTAAGTCAAAAGCTTGTCAAACACATCAAGGTTCTTCTCACTTTGGGATTTCTGTCCTGTGTGCAAAGAATTTTCTTCTATGTATAACTATTTCTTTTTGATTTTTCTGTAAGAGTCCTTTAAGACTTACCCCAAACTAAACATGACCATTGCTTTGCCATTTCTCTTACTCCTCACATAGCCGTCTGACATTTATTTGCTGCAGAGCACTTCAGCCAGTGGTAATTAATTAAATGGTGATAACCTTGCAGAATTGTTTATTCCTTGTTTATCTCACCAGATTACGAGCTTTATATAAGAACTCGGCTTTTCTTTGTTCACTAATTTATAAGGAGAGGCTAGTACATGATAAGCATGTAATAAAGACGTAGTGAATGAGCACAGTGGTCAGGTAAAAAGTGCTCCCCACTCCTTAGAGACTCCTTGAACCATTGCATGCATTTCCAGCAGCAGCCTGGTTGATGAACTAACTTCAGAATCCAAACCCAAAATCTCGACATTTTTGCTGCAAAACTATGATTCATTCTCTCTCTTTCTCTCTCTCTCTCTCTCTCTCTCTCTCTCTCTCTCTCTCTCTCTCTCTCTCTCTCTCTCCCTCCCTCCCTCCCTCCCTCCCTCCCTCCCTCCCTCCCTCCCTCTCTCTCGTTTGAGAAATGCTGGCCATAGATTATTCTATTTATGTCTAATTTTGCAACTCTTCTTAGTTCTTGGGATTGTATTTTTTAACCTTTTCCTCAGCTCAAAATGAGCGTTTGGTCAGCCTTGATGGGCATGCAGTGGAAATTCCAGATCAGTGGAATGAAAATGTAAGAGTTTTATTTCTAGAAAGTTCAATGTTAGGGATGTTATGGGATACTATGAACATCTCTAATCAAACATTTCTAATCATTTTTAATTTTTTTCAATCAGCATCTCCCCCAATTTTTTTTCAAAGAGTTGTTTCAAGAAATAATGGAGTATATAATATATATCTGAATACATGTATATCTATATGTATATACATATATAGATGTACATATACACACATATAAACACACATACACACACATACACACATCATATATATATAATATACCAGCCTCCTACATATCTACCCACCTACATATATGGGCAGAAATAATGTAGTCAAATGAGTGCAGAAAATACTCAGTTAAACATGATTAAATAGGTCTATAATTGTCTGTCTTCTCAGAGCTTTTATCCAAATGTGAATATTATTATAAATTTTCAAAACAGGGCACAGTACTAATCAGTTCCAAGACGTTTTTACCCTAACGTCCTTAATGTCTAGTGTGTTTTACAGAAAATTTATTCCACAGAAAAGAGTATATAAAATGCTTTGCTAGAGAGCATTTATATTCTAATTTAAGATGTTTTTATTCTAAAATCAGAAGGAATTTCACTCAGCCTTTTAATCACATGCTACAAACTCAAATTAATACTGATGTCTGGCAGGTAATATAAATGAGGCAATTGGGCCAGGTGGTGAGTAGGGCAAACTGTGAGGCATATGCCCAACATGGGAAAGAAAATAATGAGTTAGTTTCAGCTTCAGTGTCAAGTAATGGCATTGGTAGAAGAAATGTACTTTAGTTTTCTTTTAATTGAAATGTCTTTGAAATTGTGTTTTCAAATTAAAGAAATTGGCAGTTCTTTTAATTTGAAAACATCATTTCAGAATAGTTAGCAACTTCCTTGGCATAGAGAATGAAGAAAGGGTTAGATAAATGTAAAATATTGCATCTGTTATAGAAAATATTATGGAAGGTTCTCAGACATTTAAAAATAAAATGATCATATGGTCCAGTCATGCTACTTCTGGGTATTTGTACATAAGAATTGAAATTAAAACCTTGAAGCTATATTAACATTCTAATAATAACTACAGCATAATCCATAGATGTGAAAACAACCTAAATGTCCACTAATGGATGAATAGATAAATGAAATGTGGTTTATACACATAATGAAATATTGTTCATTCTTTACAAAGCAGGAAATCATACAATGTTTTACAGAGCAGGAAATCATACAATATATGAACCTTGAGGTTATTATGCTAAGTAAATCAGACAGTGAGAGAAAAACAAGCAACGTGATTCTACTTATATCAAATGTCTGAAAAAGACAAATTCATATAAGCAGAGAGTAAAGTGTTGGTGGCCAGTGGCTAAGAAGGTCAGAGTAAAAAACTTAAGAATTACTATTCAATGGCTATAAATTTTCAATTATGTGAGATGACTACATTCTAGAAATCTGCTGCACAACATTGTACCTAGAGTTAACAATATGGTACACTTGAAAAGTTAAACATGATCAATCTCATGTTTAAGGGTTCTTCCCATAAGAAAAAAATCATATTTAAAAGAAATGTTCAGATAATTGTATAAGAGTATATAATGTCCTCCAAGATGAGCTTATTTTATGGAAAAGATCAATGTATTGTTGTATACTTTATTCTCCTATAAATAGAAATTTATAAAGAATGTATGAAAAGCCACTTCACCTGGAAAAAATGCCAGAATTTTTCAAAGGGAAATTTGAATAGCTCTTAAAAACAATAACTATAATATGCATTTACCACTTACAAAGTAGTGGGGGGGAATTAGCAGCGGTGACAACAGCACTGATTTTGCTGTCAGATAAGCCTTTTCTGATCTCAACTCATCTCTTACTGACTGGCTGATTTTTAGCAAGGTTAACTTAGAATGAATGGAAAAGGAATACCTACTTAAAATCTTACTGAAGATTACACATATATGAAATGTTCAAAGTACTAAAAGTATAGTATGAAAAAAACTGAGTGTGATGGCAAACATGTATAATCCCAGATCTTGAGAAGTGTAGACTGGAGGATGGCCGGTTCAAGACCAGCCTTAGCAATTTAGTGAGTCCCTTGATAAATTAGTAAGATCTTGTTTTAAAATAAATATTAAATAGGGCTGGAGGTATAGCACAGAGGTAGAATACCTTGGGTTAAACCCCAGTACCAAAAAAGGGAAAAATTTTAAAAAATCAGTGGTTGTAAGGGGTTAAGAATGAGATGTGTAACTATAAGTTATAACATGACAAAATTTCTTTGTGAGTTATGAAATAGTTCTGGATTTTTGTATCTTGTTTTTTGTTTTGTTTGTATGTTTGTTTGTTTGTTTTGGTGGTACTGGGGTTCCTGGAAGCTATTCTACCTCCGGGCTACACTCCCAGACCTGTTTTTTTTATATATATTTTTGTTTGGAAACAGGGTCTCTTAAGCCAGTGTGGCTGGCTTTGAACCTGCACTGTCCTCCTGTCTTCGCCTCCCAAGCGTGGGGATTACAAGCGTGCACCACCACGCCGGCATTGGATTTTGATTTTGATGAGGGAAATATGAATAGATGCATAGATGCAGGTGGTAAACTTTCATGGCTCTATAAACACACACACATAACTACACACACACACATCAAAAACTCACATATAAACTGATACAAACTGAGTAAAGTCCAAATTTAAGTTAATAGTATGAGAGTGATATAAATTTTCTGGGTTTGTATGTGTGTGTGTGTGTGTGTGTGTGTGTGTGTGTGTGGTACTGGAGGGGGGGGGCAGAAGCTTTCTACCTCCGGTTCTATACTCCCAGACCTATTTTACATTTTATTTGGAAACAGGGTCTCACTAAGCTGCTGAGAGACTCACTAAGTAGCTAACGCTGACTTCAAACCTGTGCGATCCTCCTGTCTCAGCCTCCCAGCACCGGTATTACAAGCATGCACCACCACGCCCAGCAAGTTTTCTGGTTTCTGCAGTGTGCCATGGGTGGAGAAGTTTTCGTCCTTAGCAAAAGCTGGGTGATGAAAACACAAGACCTCTCTGTACTGTTCTGCAACTTCTAATGAGTTTTAAACCATCCAAAATAGAAAGTCCAATAAACAAAATAAACAGGCTTGTTATTAGGATTATAAGTAATGATGGTGCAAAGAATTTAGCATGCTGTCTTGCTCATTTTAAAAACGTTCTCAAAATAGTGGACATAAGTATTGTGGTTATTAAATCTAAGATTTGAAACAGAATTATAAAAAAAAGAATATACATCATTGAGAAATAAAATGAAGTCTGTTGCCTAAGAAGTTGAATTTTGAATATTGAGAGCAATGAAAGGGCAAATTTTGAAGAAATAATATCATTAAGAACTCATCAGCTTCAAACTCACTTCTCATTGCCCACCCACTATAATTTCCATCACTTGACATTATACCCAAGAATCATCAACACATTACTGAAACATTTGTTTTTGCTCTAAATGGTTGCATAATTCACTGTAAATGTCACACTAAACTTTCCAATCTTTAGACACTTTGATACTAATGATGCTTTAAATACTTAAGAGTTCACTAATAGCTCTAATGTGTTGTAAATTGTTTATTGTTTAATTACCTATTTTAATTTACCACAAAGTTTAAGCAGTAGGCAAAAAGAAGTTGTGATGAGTTTTTATAGGCAAGTAAACTGAAGTTTTCATGAGAATAAATGTGCACTCTTCTTTATATAAACTTAAAAATACAATTATTAGATGAGTTTAAGGTACATGAATCTTTGCTTTCTGTTTGCTAGGTATACAGCTATTGTATTAACATCAATTTGCAATTTTAAGATAATTATACAATTTGCATATTCAAGCAAAGAGGCGAGGGAGAGCAGAGCAAAAAGATAGATGCCCAGCATCTTGGTGACAAATTGTGGGTAGTAAACAAGATACTATTACACACCACTTACACTCTACATCAAAAATGAAATACTCCACCTGGCGTGGTGGCGCACGCTTGTAATCCCTGTGCTTGGGAAGGGAGACAGGAGGATCACACAGGTTCGAAGCCAGCCTCAGCTACTTAGTGAGGCTCTCAGCAACTTAGTGGGACCCTGTTTCCAAATACAATATAAAATAGGTCTGGGAGTATAGCTCAGAAGTAGAAAGCCTCTGGGTTCCACTCCCAGTACCACCAAAAAAAAAAAAAAAAAAGAAATACTCTTATGACTGACCATAAGATTCTACATCTAAAACTAACCATATACTGATGTTATACAGTAGGGAAAATTAAAGTAATATTATTACATAATTTATTTTTATATCGTGTATAAATTTGTAAAATACCCCAAAATATAAAGAACAATATAAAAAATACAGCCATTCAAACATTAAAAGTAATGATTCCTAAAATGATTCCTAATATGGTACTATTTTCTCTCTGAACATATATATATTTGGGAAACTTGCTTTATTCAACAGAAGCTTTTAATATTATTCAAATCATTAGGTACTCCAAACACATGAATAATTTTACTTGTTTCCAGACAGTTATGTATTTTTCATAACTATAAGCAGTTCTGTAATGAGTATACTTTATATAAACCTTTGTATACACAGTTGGCTACTTCACTAAATTATTCCTTTTAAAGTAGGGAAGTGGTCAAAATGTGTATATATATTTAGCAAACATCAATACATTTCTTAAAACATGTTTCTAATATCTGATTCAATATGAACATGGAAAATTAGTTTTTGATCCTTCTAGGTTTTTTGTGGGTCCTCTAAGTCCCAAAGGGGTTTTACTTCTGAGGGGCATTTTGTCTCTGAGTTATACCCTGACCTATTTTATTTATTAATTTTTAAACAGGGTTTCACAAAATTACCATGTGCTGGCCTTGAACCTGCAATCCTCCTGACTCAGCTTCCCAAGTTCTGGGTCACCAATCTTCTCATTTTTATGTTTGTTTTTCTCAGTGCAAGCTTGCTTTTTCTTCATTGAGATCTTACAATGTATACATCTGGGCACTCAGAACCTCCCCAGGTGTGCAGTGAAATTGCCACTATTGATTCCGTCTATAATCAGCTTCTACACCTTCCTCTGGCTAACAGTGAAACTACTGTGTTTTAATGTCAGCAATTTACTTGAGGAAATAAGGCCCTTCTACCAATCTTGAGGAAGAGAGGGAGATGGATATTTATTTTTTTAATCTACTAGTAGAGTGTAAATCCTTCTTTTTCCAATTCCACTATCTTTGCCACCAATTAGTGGCATGTGAACTATGCCCAGAAAATAAGACCTGGGGAGCTATGCTAGAAGCTTCTGGACCTGAAATCCCTTCTCCAGAGATAAAAGGAAAGCAGCTCTCTGGCTGCCTTTGCCACTGTTGTTTTGCAAAAAAATATGATAGGCAAAATCTCGGCAGCTATTGTTTTAACATCAATTAGCAAATTTCAGGATAAAAGCAAACCAATCAAGGAGAGCAGAGCAAAAAGATAGAAGGTGTCTGGCTTCTTTTTGACATCCCTCCAACCTGGCAGAAATCTCAAAGCTGCCTATGTAAATATTTATTACTTTGCAAGATAATTAAATATTCTTGTGGTTTAAAGCCACTATTTGGTTGCTTATTAATTGCTGCTGAATACATCCTATTAATTAACGAAAATATCTTTTAAGTTTTCCTACAAATAGACATTTGTTTCCCACACCATTACTCTTAACCTGAATGTTTCTGCCATACTACAGAGGGACAAAAAGAAGAAAGATCTTCCACATCCCTCATACAGCCTCTTCCAAATAATACTTAGCCTAAACTGGGTGTGATGACGCGCATCTAAAATCCCAGTACTTAGGAGGCTGAGGCAGGAGGGTCACAGGCTCACCATGAGCCTCAGCAACTTTGCCAGGCCGTCCGCAACTTAGTGAGACTCTGTTTTAAAATAAAATAAGGCTGGGAGTGTAGCTCAGAGGTAGAATGCCCCTGGGTTCAATCTTCAGTACCACACACACACAAACAAAAAAGGAAGGAAAAAAGAGAGAGCAAACAAATAATCCCTAGCCTGAAATCTTGGGTAGCAAGAAGAAGATCTTAGAAAATGAGTTACTTATTTATTGACTCTCCAGATTTTCATTTCCTTTTCCAAACTGGTGTCGATTTATAAAGAGATTAATACATTGAATGAAATCTGGTGAGATTAACCAAGGCTCTGCCTTTTTTTTAAGACAACAGATAATTTATCTCTGAAAACCAAAATTTGAGGAAGGAAAGAGGATCCCAAAACTGGTTGAAAATCTAGACTTTCTTAGAACTACTGGCATCACAAGATCCAAGGGAAGATACACTGGACAAGTTAAAGAAGATATTATTCAAAACTCTTGAAATAGGAGAGACTAAACTCAACTCTTGAAATAGGAGAGACTAAGCTCCATTGGAACAAATGAGTGGTGTTTTTAAGCACTGGGTAAACAAGTGGATACTCCTGGAGGACTTTAGGGGAATATCTGCCAGTATGTGCAGGTCCTCTGCATTTTATTATTTGGCTCTATTGAAATTTTTGCACTTCATGGGGGTGTTTTGTTTGTTTTCTTCCTATAAGTATAAAAAAATATAATGAGGTTAGAAAACTTGAATATCATATTTATTGTTAGATTCCTATTTTCTACAAAATGTGTAAAATATTTCTTGGCAAATGACTGAAATAAATGTACAGTGATTGTCCAAGAAATAAAAAAATAAATATTGTTTCATTAAATATTCCTGGAATATTCTTCATGGGTATATTTTTCTAAGACTAGTACAGTTCTTCGCATATATTATTAAGAATTTTGTCATTGGCTGCAGAGCACAATTGAACAAAATATCTTTATTATAATTAATAAGAGGTTATAATACCTCTAATATTCTTAATGTGGTATGGCTATGGCTATTTGTGCTGGTTGAATAAAATCAAAGGCATGTGTCATATATTTTTATTTTTCAGTGAAGGTTGTATAACTTTGTTGACAAGTGACTCCCAGGATTTAATTTAATGTTATACTGAAGTATGTTTTAGCATTTTTGCACACATTCATTTCCAATCAAATTAAATCAAGTCTACTTCATCAGCCAGATATGAACTGTTGTGAAATTCAAATTTCTTCCTGAATACCAGGGAAGATGCTCTATGGTGACACATGGTTTTTAATTTCTGTGCAACATCCAGCTGTAGTTGTTATTCTTATCCCAGGATTTGACTTTTTGCCATTTCTACAAGAAAACTAAATCTTTTTATATTAAGTCCAAAAATAAATCTAAGGACCCCACCAAACCTAGGAAATATCAGTTCCAAAGTCAATGCTTAGCTTTTCAGACAACAATCTTGTTTTCTAATCTGCTAAATAGTTTTTTCTAGAAAACTAGTTTAAACACTGATAAATTATTTAAACTTAATTTATCTCCTCCCAAGCCCTGTCTGCTCTCACTAACCTTTCATCAAGGTAATTTCATCAAAACAAAAAGTAGTTTTATCAAATTCCAACACCATCTCATTTGAGGTGTCAGGAGGTTACTGTTAGCTTGTTTTGCAAATGTCTGCTTCTTTACTGCTTTCAGTAAGTAGAATTAATATTAACTGCCCATTTGTTGTCCATATCGATGCATTCAAATCTCTTTGATTGGGGCCCTTAATGGAAAGACATCAGATAATAAGGCAAGTGATTTCTCCACCATCTTTTCAGTGTCTGACATGATTAATGTGATTAATGAGGTGACCAGAAAATCTGAACTGCTTGTCACCACTGGACTGCTGATATAATAGCCAAGGCTCAAAGGTGGGGGATATTTAAGAACAAAAGTCTTCTCTCTTTTTCCCCACTTTATCAAGGAGATAAACAACCTAACCTTGTGTGAACCTTTTTGTAATAGTAAATATTTCATAACTATAAATGTTAAGAAAGTTACAAATGAGTGCTTCTTCATTTCTAAATTATTTGGAATGACTAATAAATTTTTTAAAGCATAACATGCAGTTCAGATAACTGAATGCCTTGGTTAAAATTATCAATGATGCAATTCAAGAAAACTGACAACACAAATTAGAGAAAGGGAGATTTATTTATTCTCAGGTTTTCTGAGCATCTGAATTTCAATCCATATCTGGCCAGAGTCCAGTGCATGGACTCTGCAGAGTCCAGTGCATGACATCTGCAGAGTCCAGTGCATGACAGCAGGAAGGAGAGAGAGAGAGAGAGAATGAGAATGGATCAGCACAAAGGCTCTCTTCTCTCATCATGGAGTCCTGAAGCAAGTGAGAGTACAAGCAAGTAATGTATTCAAAGACAAAAGCATAGTCTTTACACCCACAGTCCCAAGGACTCACCTCCTCCAGACCCATCCACCTACCTAAGTTACCACCTAGTAAATCCATTACAATGAATTTATCCAGCAGTGAGATGGTAACCCTTATAAATTAATCAACTAAGAACCTTAACACATGAGCTCTTCAGGTGACATTCTTTATATAACCATAATACTGAATAATGACTATAAACTAAAAACAAACAAAAGAGTAAAGAAAATAGACAGAACTGAAAGTAACTGGCTCATGTTAGTAAAAAAATAGAGAAAGGTAGTTCTTGCTTTAGAAGTAGAAGATCTGTTTGCCTTTCCTAGCCTTATCTCCTCCATATATTTATTTTCTCTCTCTATTTTTCCCACTCTAATTTTCTAGGTTGCTTTTTTTAAAACACTGGAATAAGACAAAGAAATCAAGAGGGAGGAGAAGAAAGACAGAGACAGAGACTGTCTTTTCTCTTGTTCTCATAAAATCAAAGAGATACAAAACTTGAATTCATTACCTGATCAGGCTTGGAGGAAAGAATATAATATATACTGATGAGTTCACGTGAGGCACGGGCCCAGTCATAAAGCAAAGGAAGGTAGCTAGCCAAAATGTGAGACATACACTTGAAATGGAAAACTACAATGAATTTTTACCCATAAGAGAAAAAAATCAGTGCTGATGAGCAAAATAATAAAACATCTACCATAAGAAAAATAATAAATTTTCAAAGAGGTATTGGATTTACATTGGCTCAATTTGTTTTTACTAAAGTGTATGTCCTGAGGTACATTTTCATACCTGGCTGATGGAAGTGCAAGCCTTAGAAAGTTCCTGAAAATAATTTGAAAGCACTTTACACATGAATGCATGCCTTTGTCTTGGCAACTGCTCTTATAGGATTTTACATTAATAAAATAACAATAAATCTTTACAAAATCTTGATACCTTGAATGATGTTTATCTCAATGTGTATATAACAAAAAATTAGCAGTAGACTTCCGGGAAGATGGCGACCGAGAAAAGCGGGGCTTAAGAGTCCCGCTAACAACCAATCTCCATTACCACAAAAAGAGCGCCTTTCACAGCCAGAAAACACCATCACCAGAAAAACAAAAAAAAACCACCAGGCTCCAGAGAGAAAGCAGACTGAGAACAGAGCTCAGGGCCACAGAGGAGACACACGCGCCCGAGGACGCGGCAGCAGCGCCATACTGCCGGCGGCAGCGGCGAACTCAACAGATGGCTACAGCAAGCCAGGTGGGCCGCTGCGGAACAGCCAGGCGGGATCTTTCGGCGCAGACAGCATTTAAAGCTCCCAGTGGCTGAGCTCAGCACACGCTGTAGGGATTCAGAGTGGAAATCAAAACCAGAGAAGAAAAAATACGCCAGCCTCATGGCCGAGGGCGTGGCAGAGGCGCCATATTGCCACCAGCGGTGGCAGCAGCAGTGAATTCACCGAGTCCAGTACAGCTACATCTGCGTACTCAAGAACAGTGAGTCAAATTGCGGGCCACAGAGGAGAAATCGCAGTATTGGGCCTCCTGGGACTTGACCCAGTGAGGGAGTGGTGGTGGCAGAGATATCACACCATAGGAGAACGTGCAACCTGGCACCCCCCATAGTTTAAAGCAGCCTCTATCGACTCCCTGGGTCGGAGACTCTGTGATACAACCCAGTAAAGGAGTAGTGGGGTCTGAGATACTACTGACTCGAGATCCAGAGCACCTTAAGTGAAGCCATAGTGACCCAAGGGAAGAACCCAGAGAAGGCACAAACCTCCGAAATCATGGGAAAGAGGAATAACACTGGAGTAATGAATGTGCACAACCCCACAACATCAGAACCTGATAAAAGAGAAAATCAGAGATTTCTAGAAGATCAAATCAGGAAAATAACTGTAGAAATAATAGAGGTGCTTCGAAAAGAACTCAGAGAGAGCCAAAAAGAGATAAAGGATGCAATTAATGAAGTAAAGGCCTCAATTCAAAGCACAAACAACCGATTAGACCACATGGGGAACAGAATCTCGCTCTTAGAAGATGAGCAATCCAAAAATGAATGCATAGTTTCTAATCTAGAAAAAAATATCCAACAGCAGGAATTTGACATTGAAGAAATATGGGCCCATCTTAAGAGAGCTAACCTAAGAATAATTGGAATAGAGGAAGGAAAAGAAAGTGATACCAAAGGGATCAACAATCTCTTCAAGGAAGTAATAGCAGAAAATTTTCCAAATATAGAGCAAGAGGTTGATACACAGATCCAGGAAACTTATAGAACTCCCTTTAGACAGGATCGGAGAAGAGGATCCCCACGCCATATAATTGTCAAAATGACCAATGTGGAAGCCAAGCAGAGAATCTTAAAGGCAACAAAAACAAAGGGCCAAATGACATTCAGAGGCAAACCAATTAGAATCACTCCAGACTTCCCAAACCAAGTCATGAGAGCCAGAAGGGCTTGGAGTAACATATTCCAAACTCTGAAAGAAAACAACTTCCAGCCAAAAATTTCCTATCCAGCAAAACTTTCTATCAAATTAGATGGAGAAATAAGAAGCTTCCATGACAAACAGAAACTGAAGGAATTTATGTCTTCAAAACCAGCGCTAGAGAAAATACTCAAAGAGATTAACTACAAAGAAGAAATAGGTAACACTCACCAGAACCAGAGAAACAAGAGTTTCCATCCAACAGACAACTAAGATTGGTTATCTGTGGAGATTCATTATTTATGTTAGTCTTTTACCTATCTCTAAGTTGTATTGTTTACCTTTATTGTTGTTAATTTTTAGGATTTCTAGTTGGAATATTAATATACCTTCAGATATAGCATTTGGAAATATTTTATCCAATTCTATTAGTAACTTTTAACTCTGTTTACATTGTCTTTGGATATACAATATTTTCTTTTATTTTTTAGGGAGTTTGTATATTCTTCTGTTGCCTGTGCCATTGAAATCATATCCAAGAAATCACTGCCAATTTCAATGTTGTGAGGTTTTATGACCCAGATTTTCTCCTAAAAGTTTATAGTCTTAAGATTTATATTTAGGTCTTTTATCTATTTTGAGTTAATACTTGTATATGGGATTAGGTAAAGGTCCAATTTTATTCTTTTCCATGTAATTATTATTTTTCAACAATATTTAGTTAAAAGATTATTATTTCTACCACCAAATGTTCGTGGAAACCTTGTCAAAAATAACTTGACAATATAGGGAAGAATTTAGCTCTAGGCTTGTATTTAACTCCAATGGTCTATATATCTGCCTTTAGAACAGTACTACACTGTTTCAATTATTGTAGCTTTATATGGTTTGAAATCAGAAAATATATATCTGCTAGCTTTGTTCTTTTTCAAGATCGTTTTGGGTATCTAGAATTCATATTCCATATTAGGATAGATTTTTTTCTGAAAAATAAATATATAAATATATGATAGTTTCACCTAAAAAAACAGAAAAAAATATGCTCTAGTAAGAAAGAAAGCAAAAAGAAATATTGAAATGCTATCTTTAAATCATCAAACGCTTGGTATCAGACAAATGAAACTGTTATGTGAGATTATCATTTTTAATTTTGGATAAATTGCTATAATACTAGATGTCAACCACTAAGCCAAGCATGGGAAGGAGGTATGGGGAGAGAATGGGGTGGGGATCGGGTGGGGGCTGACTGGGCGATGTGTGCATGTATGTCTACAAAAGTTTGTATCCCACTATGATGTATGAATACAGTGCACCAATAAAATAAAATTAAAAAAAATTTAGCAGTAAACTAAGTGTCCAAAACTATTAGGGAGACAGATTTGAAAGTACTATTTTAAAGGTATTCATTTATTTTTTTTTTCTTTTTTTTTTTTTTTAATTTATTTTTTATTGGTGCAATGTATTCATACATCATAGTGGTATAAATAAGATACTTTTGTAGACATACATGCACACATCGCCCAGTTAGCCCCTACCCGATCCCCACCCCATTCCCTCCTCATCCCTCCTTCCCACGCTTGGCTTAGTGGTTGACATCAAGTATTATAGCAATTTATACAATATTAACATTGATAATCTCACATAACAGTTTCATTTGTCTGGTACCAAACTTTTGATGACTTAAAGATAACATTTCAATATTTCTTTTTGCTTTCTTTCTTACCAGAGAATATTTTTTTTCTTTTTTTTTTTTTTAGGTGAAACTATCATACATTTATTTATTTATTTTTCAGAAAAAAAATCTATCCTGATATGGAATATGGGCTCTAGATACCCAAAACAGTCTCAAAGAAGAACAAAGCTAGAAGATGTATATTTTCTGATTTCAAACCATATAAAGCTACAATAATTGAAACAGTGTAGTACTGTTCTAAAGGCAGAAATATAAACCATTGGAGCTAAATAAAAGCCTAGAGATAAATTCTTCCATACATTGTCAAGTTATTTTTGACAAGGTTTCCATGAACTTTTGGTGGAGGAAATACTAGTCTTTTAACTAAATATTGTTGAAAAATAATAATAAATGAAAAATAATAAAATTGGACCCTTACCTAACACATATACAAATATTAACTCAAAATAGATAAAGGACCTAAATATAAATCTTAATACTATCAGCTTTTAGAAGAAAATCTGGGTCATAAAACCTCACAACATTGAAATTGGAAGTGATTTCTTGGATATGATTTCAATGGCACAGGCAACAAAAGGGTAAATAAACTCCCTTAAAAAATAAAAAAATATTGTATATCCAAAGACAATGTAAACAGAGTTAAAAGTTACTGATGCTCTTCCAAGAGTTCCTCCTATGACCCATTTCTCCCTAACTCTCACATATTAGGGAAAGCATCTGATTTCTTATTTTTTGTGCCTGACTAATCTCACTTAGCATAATGTCCTCCAGCTCCATCCATTTCCCTGAAAATGATGTAATTGAGTTTTTTTTGATGGCTGAGTAAAATTCCATTGTGTACATATCCCACAGTTTTGTAATCCATTCATCTGTTGATGGACATCTTGGCTGGTTCCATAGTTTGGCTATGGTGAATTGTGCAGCTATGAACATAGATACACATGCATTAGTTTGATAGTTTGGTTTCTTTTCTTTTGGGTAGATACCCAACAGTGGTATTGCTGGATCAAATGGTAGATTTGTTCCCATTCTTCTGAGGATTCTCCATACTGTTTTCCAAAGTGGTTGCACTAATTTGCAATCCCACCAACAATGTCTTAGAGTTCCCACTTCTCCACATCCTCGCCAGCATCTGTTGTTGTTTGTGTTTTGAATGATGGCCATTCTAGTTGGAGTTAGGTGAAATCTCAGGGTAGTTTTGATTTGCATCTCTCTGATTGCCAGTGATGTTGAGCATTTTTTCATGCATTTATTGGCCATTTGAATTTCTTCTTTTGTGAAGTGTCTATTTAGTTCATTTGCCCATTTTGTTATTGGATGTTTTGTTTTCTTAGTGTTGAGTTTCTTGAGTTCTCTGTATATTCTAGATATTAGTCCTCTATCAGTGGTGTAGGTGGCAAAAATCTTCTCCCATTCTGTTGGCTCTCGATTGAGATTCTTGATAGTTTCCTTTGCTGAACAGAAGCTCTTCAGTTTCATGCAATCCCATGTATTGATTCTCCTTTTAATTTGTTGTGCTTTTGGGGTCTTGTTGAGGAAATGTTTGTCTGTGCCTATGTGTTGTAGTGTTGGACCTATGCCCTCTTCAAGGAGCTTCAAAGTCTCTGGTTTAATTTCCAAGTCTTTGATCCATCGTGAGTTGACTTTTGTACAGGGTGAAAAAGTGGGATTAACATCCAATTTTCTGCATATGGTTAACCAGTTTTGCCAACACCATTTGTTAAAGAGGCTATCTTTTTTCCAGTGTATGTTTTTGGCCCCTTTGTCAAAAATCAATTGGCTGAAAGTGTGTGGACTTGTTTCTGGGTCTTCTATTCTGCTCCATTGGTCTATATATCTGTTCTTTTGCCAGTACCATGCTGTTTTTATTACAATGGCTTTGTAGTATAGTTTAAAGTCAGGTATTGTGATTCCTCCTGCGTGGTTTTTGTTGCTGAGAACTACCTTGGCTATTCTGGGCTTTTTGTTATTCCAGATAAATTTAAGGACTGATTTTTCTATGTCTGTGAGGAATGATCTTGGTAGTTTAATGGGCATTGCATTAAATCTGTAGATCAGTTTTGGGAGTATGGCCATTTTAATAATATTTATTCTGCCAATCCATGAACATGGAAGGTCTTTCCATCTTCTAAGATCTTCTTCGATTTCTTTTTTCAGTGTTTTATAATTTTCTTTGTAGAGATCTTTTACCTCCTTGGTCAAGTTTATTCCTAGGTATTTTATTATTTTGTGGGAGATCCTGAGTGGAAGTGTTTTCTGAATTTCTTTTTCAGTGGATTTATGGTTGGTGTACAGGAAAGCTTCTGATTTTTTAAGATTGATTTTGTATCCAGATACCTTGCTGAATTTGTTGATCAGTTCTATAAGCCTTTTGGTTGAGTTTGTTGGGTTTTCTAAGTATAGTATCATGTCATCTGCAAATAGTGAAAGCTTGAGTTCTTCTTTTCCTATTTGTATTCCTTTGATTTCCTTTTCTTGCCTTATTGCTCTGGCTAGAGTCTCTAGTACTATATTGAAGAGAAGTGGTGATAGTGGACATCCTTGTCTCGTTCCAGTTTTTAGGGGGAATTCTTGAAGTTTTTCCCCATTTAATATGATGTTGGCAGTGGGCTTATTGTAGATTGCCTTAATAATGTTGAGATATGTTCCTTCTATTCCAATTCTCTGCAGTGTTTTTATCATAAATGGATGTTGAATTTTATCAAATGCTTTTTCAGCATCTATTGAGATGATCATGTGGTTTTTGTCTTTGATTCTGTTTATATGATGAATTACATGGATTGATTTTCGTATATTGAACCAGCCTTGCATCCCTGGGATGAACCCTACCTGGTCATGGTGAATGATTTTCTTGATGTGGTTTTGAGTGCGTGTTGCTAGTATTTTGTTTAATAGTTTTGCATCCAAGTTCATCAGAGATATAGGCCTGTAGTTTTCCTTCCTTGAACTGTCTTTATTCGGTTTGGGTATTAGTGTGATGTTGGCTTCATAGAATGTATTTGGGAGAGTCCCGGTTTTTTCTATTTCCCGAAATAGTTTGAGTAGTATTGGGATTAGTTCTCCTATAAAGGTTTTATAGAATTCACTTGGGAAACCATCTGGTCCTGGGCTTTTCTTTGATGGTAAGCTCTTTATTGCTGTTTCAATCTCTTTAATTGTTATTGGTTGGTTTAAGTGTTCTATATCTTCTTGACTCAGTTTAGGAAGGTTGTATTTATCTAGGAAGTTGTCGATTTCCTCCAGGTTTTCCATTTTGTTGGAGTATAGTTTTTCAAAGTAGTTTCTGATAATCCTCTGGATTTCTACGCTGTCAGTAGTAATGTCTCCTTTTTCATCCCTTATCTTCATAATTTGGGTTGATTCTCTCTTTTTTTTAGTTAGGTTGGCTAATGGTTTATCAATCTTGTTAATTTTTTCAAGAAACCAGCTTTTAGTTTTGTTGATTTTCTGTATTGTTTTTTTATTCTCTATTTCGTTAATTTCTGCTCTAATTTTAATAATTTCCCGTCTTCTGCTGGCTTTGGGGTTCAATTGTTCCTGCTTTTCAAGGGCTTTGAGGTGTGTCATAAGGCTATTTATTTGAAGATTTTCTGTTTTTCTTATGTGAGCACTCAGTGCTATAAATTTTCCTCTTAATACTGCCTTCAAAGTGTCCCAGAGGTTTTGATATGTTGTTTCTTTATTTTCATTTGTTTCTAGAAATTTCTTGATTTCACCTCTTACATCTTCTATGACCCATTCTTCATTCAGAAGTGTGGTGTTCAGTCTCCACATGTTTATGTTGTTTCTCTGAGTCTTCTTATAGTTGATTTCTAGTTTCATTCCATTATGGTCTGAAATGACACAGGGAAGTATGTAACATTTTTTAAATTTGCTAGTGCTCATTTTGTGTCCCAGGATGTGATCTATTTTGGAGAAGGTTCCATGAGCAGCTGAGAAAAATGTAAACTCTGCTGTAGTTGGGTGAAATATTCTATATGAGTCCAACAGGTCCATTTGGTTAATGGTGTTCTTTAGTTCTGAGACATCTTTACTGACCCTTTGTCTGGAAGATCGGTCTAGTATTGTGAGAGGTGTGTTGAAGTCTCCCAGTATTATTGTGTTGGGATTTATGTGTGACTTCATATCACAAAGAGTTTGATTTATGAAAGTAGCTGCCCCTATGTTTGGGGCATAGATGTTGATTATTGTTATTTCCTCTTGCTGGACTATTCCTTTTACCAGTAAGATGTGACCTTCTTTGTCTCTTCTAATAAGTTTGGGTTTGAAGTCTAACTTGTCTGATATCATAGTTGCTACTCCTGCTTGTCTTCGAGTACCATTAGCATGGATTACCTTGCTCCAGCCCTTTACCTTGAGTTTGTTCCTATCTTTACTTGTAAGGTGTGTTTCTTGTAAGCAGCAGATGGATGGATTCTGGCTTTTAATCCATTTGGCCACTTTATGTCTTTTTATTGGGGAGTTGAGGCCGTTTACATTAAGTGTGATTATAGAGAGATAATTTTTAATTCCCAACATGTTAAGATCTTATTTCTGTTTAAGATACTGTTTATTCTTCTTTGCTTAGTTGTCTGCTGGATGGGAATTCTTGTTTCTTTGGTTCTGGCGTGTATTACCCATTTCCTCTTTGCAGTTAATCTCCTTGAGTATTTTCTCTAGCGCTGGTTTTGAAGACATAAATTCCTTCAGTTGCTGTTTGTCATGGAAGCTTCTTATTTCCCCATCTAATTTGATGGATAGTTTTGCTGGGTAGGAAATTTTTGGCTGGAAGTTGTTTTCTTTCAGAGTTTGGAATATGTTACTCCAAGCCCTTCTGGCTTTCATAACTTGGTTTGGGAAGTCTGGAGTGATTCTAATTGGTTTGCCTCTGTATGTCACGTGGCCTTTTGTTTTTGTTGCCTTTAAGATTCTCTCCTTGGCTTCCACATTAGTCATTTTGACAATTATGTGGCGTGGGGATCCTCTTCTCTGATCCTGTCTAAAGGGAGTTCTATAAGTTTCCTGGATCTGTGTATCGACCTCTTGCTCTATGTTTGGAAAATTTTCTGCTATTACTTCCTTGAAGAGATTGTTGATCCCTTTGGTTTCACCTTCTTTTCCCTCCTCTATTCCAATTATTCTTAGGTTAGCTCTCTTGAAATGGGCCCATATTTCTTCAATGTCAGATTCCTGCTGTCGGGTTTTTTTTTCTAAATTAGAAACTATGCGTTCATTTTTAGAATGATCATCTTCAAGGAGCGAGATTCTATTCTCCATGTGGTCTAATCTGTTGTTTATACTTTGGATTGAGGCCTTTACTTCATTAATTGCATCCTTTATCTCTTTTTGACTCTCTCTAAATTCTTTTCGAAAGTCCTCTATTATTTCTAAAGTTATTTTCCTAATTTGATCTTCTAGAGATCTTTGGATTTCTGTGTTATCAGATTCTGATGTTGTGGGGTTGTTGGCATTCACTGCTCCATTGTTATTTCTCTTTCCCATGATTTTGGAAGTTTGTGCCTTCTCTGGGTTCTTCCCCGAGTCACTACGAGTTCACTTAAGATGCTCTGGGTCTCGTGTCTGTGGTATCTCAGTCACCACTACTCCTTAACTGGTTTGTATCACAAAGTCTCAGACCCAGGGAGTCAATCAAGGCTGCTTAGACCGTGGGGAGTGCCAAGTTGGGCGTTCTCCAGTGGGGAGTTGTGACTATGGTATGATATCTCTGCCACTGCCACTCCCCCCCTGGGCTGCACTGCTAAAATCTCCGACCCAGGGAGACTATCTGCGCAAGTCCCTGGGAGCGCAGTACTGGGATTTCTTCCCTAGGGGTCACAATTTGACTCACGGTTATTGCGTGCGCTGATGGAGCTGTAGTGAACTTGGTGGATTCGCTGCTGCCGCCACTGGCAATATGGCACTACTGCCACGCCCTTGGCCGTGATGCGGCGTATTTCTTCTCTGGTTTTGAACTCCGCTCTGAGTCCCTGCCAGTTGTGCTGTGCTCGGCCCTTGGGAGCTTTAGATGTTCCCTGCACCAACAAAACTGCTGACTGCCGCCCGGCTGTTCAGCACCTGCTCACCTCAGCTCGCTGTCAACCGCTCCTCTCAGGCTCCTGGTGGCTGGTTGAATGGATTGGTCTAGGGCCGTCCGGTGAACTCACCACTGCCGCCAGCAGTAAGACGCTGCTTCTGCGTCCTAGGCCGCGAGGCCAAAGTACCTCCTCTCTGGATTTGAGCTCTGTTTTGAGTCTCCCTCCTCTCTGGAGCCTGGTGCTGCTAGGGGAGATGTAGGCCGCTCCGCTCCGGCCGCTCTGCGCCCGGCTCTGGCTGCTCTGCACCGCGGGTCTGGCCACTCCGGCCGCTCCGGCCGTTCCGCAACGCGGCTCTGGCTGCTCCGACTGTTCTGGCCGCTCCGCTCCGGCTGTTCTGGCCGCTCTGCTCGGCTGCTCTGGCCGCTCCGCTCAGCTGTTCTGGCCGCTCCGCTCCGGCTGCTCCAGCCGCTCCACTCCGCGGCTCTGGCCACTCCGCGCGGCCGCTCCAGGCAATCCGCGCTGCGGCTCTGGCTGCTCCGGCTGTTCTGGCCACTCCGCTTGGCTGTTCTGGCCGCTCTACTCGGCTGCTCTGAACCGCGGCTTCGGCTGCTCTGCACCGCGGGTCTGGCCACTCCGGCCGCTCTGGCGGTTCCGCGACGCGGCAGGCCGCTCCACTCTGCGGCTCCCCCCAATCCGCGCTGCGGCTCTGGCCGCTCAGCGCCGCGCGGGCGCGGCACTTCTGGCTGGTTTTTTTCTGGTGTCTTGTTTTTCCAGCCCTTTTTCTCTGTCCCTTGTAGTTACCGTTTTTATTTCTTTGCTGGTGGTGTTTTCTGGCTCTGAAAGGCGCTGGTTTTGTGGTAGTAGAGTTGGATTGTTAGCGGGACTTGTAAGTGCCGCTTTCCTCCATCGCCATCTTCCCGGAAGTCCTCAGGTATTCATTTATTAATCTGTTACTTATTTCTTTATGTATATAATTTGGAAAGTTATATACAAAGAGGCTAGAAGTATCTTTCTCCAGGAATTGAACTATGGGTGATTTTCTTTTTATTAATTTTCCCAATATGTATAAACATCAATTTACAAGATCTTCTTTTCCTCAAAATTTAATTGGTCTCAACTTGTAAGTTGTGATGGCCTTTAATTTAGCAATTATTTAAACAGGTAGACCTGTTTTAAATCTTATACTAGATTGCAATTTTCTTTAAATAAACTCTGTAGAAAATCGTGAGTGAAAATATTTTCTCGATTTCTTTTTCAGTGGATTTATGGTTGGTATACAGAAAAGCTTACAAATTTTTTAAGGTTGATTTTGTATCCAGACATTTTGCTGAATTTGTTGATAAGTTCTATAAACCTTTTGGTTGAGTATGTTGGGTCCTCTAAGTATAGTAATTATTTCATCTACAAATAGTGAAAGTGAGTTCTTCTTTTCATATTTGCACTCCTTTGATTTC
Organism: Muscardinus avellanarius; assembly: GCF_963383645.1. Taxonomy (NCBI): domain Eukaryota; kingdom Metazoa; phylum Chordata; class Mammalia; order Rodentia; family Gliridae; genus Muscardinus; species Muscardinus avellanarius. Next base: position 15,144,617 of record NC_137793.1, read on the forward strand.
CTTTTCTTGCTTTATTACTCTGGCTAGAGTCTTAAGTACTATATTGATAAGAAGTGGTAATAATAAACATTCTTATCTTATTCCTATTTTTAGGGGAAATTCTCAAAGTTTTTCCCCATTTAATATGATGTTGGCTATGGGTTTATTGTAGATTATCTTTACGATGTTGAGGCATATTCCTTATATCCCGATTCTCTGCAGCGCTTTTATCATAAATGAATGTTGGATTTTGTCAAATGCTTTTTCAGCATCTACTGAAATGATCATGTGATTTTTGTCTTTGGTTCTGTTTATATGATGAATGACATGGATTGATTTTTGTATATTGAACCAGCCTTGCATCCCTGGGATGAACCCTATCTGTTCATGGTGTGTGATCTTATTGATGTGGTTTTGAATATGTTTGCTAGTATTTTGTTTAGCAGTTTTGTATCCAAGTTTATCAAAGATATAGGCCTGTAGTTTTTCTTCCTTGAACTGCCTTTATTTGGTTTATATTAATGTGATGTTGGCTTCATAGAATGTTTTAGGTTATATTTATCTAGAAAGTGTCAATTTCCTCTAGACTTTCCATTCTGTTGGAGTATAGTTTTTCAAAGTAGTTTCTGATAATCATCTATATTTCTACACTGTCAGTAATGATATCTCCTTCTTTATCTCTTATCTTCATAATTTGGGTTGATTCTTTTTTGTTAGGTTGGCAAGTGGTTTATTATCTTGTATTTTTTTTGAGAAACCAGATTTTGATTCTATTTATTTTCTGTATTTTTTATTCCCTATTTTATTGATTTCTGCTTTGATTTCAATAATTTTCTCTCTTACTGGCTTTGGGGTTAGATTTTTCCTGTTTTTCAAGGGCTTTGAGGTGTATCATTAGGTTCTTTATTTGATTATTTTCTCTTTTTATTATGTGAGCACTCAGTACTATGAATTTTCCTCTTAATACTGTCTATAAGTGTCCTAGAACTTAACCAAAGATGTAAAAGACCTCTACAAAGAAAATAATAAAACACTGAAAAAGAAACTGAAGAAGACCTTAGACGATGGAAAGATCTTCCATGTTTATAAATAGGCAGAATAAATATCATCAAAATGGCCATACTTCCAATGTAATCTACAAATTCAATGCAATACCAATTAAATTACAAGATAATTCCTCACAGACATAGAAAAATCAGTTCTTAAATTCATTTGGAACAACAACAAAAAAAAAAACCTAGGGCCGGGCGTGGTGGCTCACGCTTGTAATCCCTGAGCTTGGGAGACAGAGACAGGAGGATCGCGCAGGTTCAAAGCCAGCTGTGCGCGCTGGCTTAGGAGACCTTGTTTCCAAATAAAAATGTAAAAAATAGGTCTGGGAGTGTAGCCCGGAGGTAGAAGGGCTTCCAGAAACCCTAGTACCACCAAAAAAAAAAAAAAACCTATAATAGCCAAAGTAGTTCTCAGCAACAAAAGCCATGCAGGAGAAATCATAATATCTGACTTTAAATTATGCTACAAAGCCATAGTAATAAAACAGCATGGTACTGGCACAAAAACAGACACATGGACCAATGGAGCAGAATAGAAGACTCAAAAACAAATCCACACACTTTCAGGCAATTAATTTTTGACAAAGGGGCCAAAAATATACAATAGAAAAAAGATAGCCTGTTCAACAAATGGTGTTGGCAAAACTAGTTAACCATATACAGAATAATAGAAATAATCCCACTTTCTCACCCTGCACAAGAGTCAATTCAAAGTGGATCAAAGACTTGGAAATTAGACCAGAGACCTTGAGGCTCCTTGAAGAGGGCATAGGTGCAACACTGCAATACATAAGCACAGGGGGAAATTTTCACCACAAGACCCCAAAGGCACAAGAAACTAAAAGGTGAATCAATAGGTGGGATTGCATGAAACTGAATAGCTGCTGTACAGCAAAGGAAACTATCAAGAACCTCAACCAAGATGCAACACAATGAGGAAAGATCTTTACCAACTACTCCTTTGGTAGAGACCTAATATCTAGAATATACAGAGAAATCAAGAAAATCAGCACTAAGAAAACAAATAACCCAATCAAAAAATGGGCAACTGAATTAAATAGACACTTCACAAAGAAAGAAATTCAACTGCCCAATAAATGCATGAAAAAGTGCTTAATATCATTAGCAATCAGAGAGATGCAAATCAAAACAACCCTGAAATTTCACCTAACACCAACTAGATTGGTAATCATTCAAAATACAAACAGCCAGGCATGATAATGCATGCTTGTAATCTCAGTACTTGAGAGTCTGAGATAGGAGGATTATGCAGGTTGAAAGCTAGCTTCAGCTACTTAGTGAGTGAGACCCTGTTTCCAAATAAAATAGAAAATAGGTCATGTAGTGTAGCCTGAAGGTAGAAAGCCCCTAGGGATTCCATCTCCAGCACCACACACACACACACACACACACACACACACACACACACACACACAAATATAAACAACAACAAATGCTGGTAAGGATGTGGAGAAGCGGGAACTCTAAAACACTAATGGTGGGATTGCAAATTAGTACAACCACTTTGAAAAGTAGTATGGAAGATCCTCAGAAGAATGGGAACGAACCTACCAATGGAATTTCCCTCAGCCATACATCATTTGCAGGGAAATGGATGAAACTGGAGGGCATTATGCAAAGTAAGATTAGTCAGTCACAAAAAATAAGAAATCAGATGCTCTTCTTAATATGCGAAAACTAGAAAGAAATACATCATAGTAGGAACTCTAGATAAAGAAGGAGATTCTATGGATGAGCAAATAAGGCTACCTGAGGGGATTGGAGGGGAGAAGAGGAAAATTCTCTAATGCACATGATGTACTTTAACAAACATATAAAGTGAATCACTAAGCCAAGCATGAGGAGGAAAGATGGGGAGGGAATGGTGCAGAAATTGGGTAAGGACTAATTGGATAGTGTGTGCACGTATGTCTTCAGCATCTTATATCCCATTAAAATGTATGACTACAATGCACCAATAAAAATTTTTAAAAAGTATAGGGTCCCCAATTAAAAGTAAATGAATAAATAAACTATAGATATCAACATCTATAAGACAACTTTCTACAAAATTTACTTAATGTGGACATTTTGTACAGTAGTATTATATCCCAATTCTTCCCACTGCATTTTTATTTTAAGTTAGAAATGATTATTTTTCTTTAAACATATTAATTATATTGATGGGGTTCTGTGCAATATTTTCATATATGCATAAAACATAAGCTAATCATATTCAACCACCTTTTTTCCCCATTCTTTCCCACCTTCTGCACTCTTCCCAATATCAAACACTCACTGTTCTACTTTCATATAAACTTTAATTAGTTTCCATATATGAGAGACAATATGCAGTGCATATCTTTTTTCTGTGTTTGGCTTATTTCAAATAACTTCCTCCATTTTTGTCCGCTTTGCTGCAAACAACTGTATTTCAATCTTCTTTACGGCTAAATAATACTTCATTTGTATATACACCACAATTATCTTGCCCATGCATCTGCAGATAGGCACCTAGACTGCTTCCGTGCTGTAAACAATGTGAATAGTATCACAGTTAGTTTGCATGGCCAAGCCAATATCTCCTTTGTATGCTGAATTCATTTCCTTTGAACATACCAAAGGAGTGATATAATTGGATCGCATGTAGTTCTAGTTTGAGTGCTTTGAGGAAACTGCATACTGTTTTTATAAGTTGTAAAATACTTTTTTCATTCTCTAGTTTATCTCTCTATTGTCTCCTTTACTGTATGGAAGCTTTATATTTTGAGCTAATCCCAACTGTCAATTTTTGCTTTTGTTCCCTGTGCTTTTGGGGTATTTCACAGGAAGCCACACAAACTAACAACATGGGCCAGAACATTTTCTGAGATTAAGTAAATTTACTTCATGATGTTGGTTTCTTCATTTAAATTACTTAGCTTTGAATATAGTCAATAGTCTAATGAGCTCTGATTACAGTCAACTGAGCTAAAAATATTTTGCATTAATAATCTGCTACAGCGTGACATTTAGGATTGAGAAATGTTAGTGTCCTGTTTTCACCAACTCATTCCTTTTCCATGAGATGACTTTGAATTAATTATAACCAAGGTGACCTAAGAGGCTTGATTTTTGTGTATTGTCTGAAAATGAAAAGAAACATTTACTTGCCCTTAAAAAAAATATTCCACTGGAAGTACCCCAGATTCAAAATTCCCCTAATCCTGAAAAAATATTTTCATAACTAACATGTCATGTTTAAGTAAGAATATTCTAAGACACACTCACAAAAAGAAGCCTTTGTCACAGTACTTAAAACAGACTCCATTTATAACATTTAATAAGTTGACAAAGATTACCATAATTTTTAGAAGCAAATTGTTTCATCCTCCATGTGTTTTGGCTTTATTACTGTGGTGGAGAATTTATAAATGAGGGTTATATCTGTACCTTTGCACATAGTCATTCAGCGTCCTGAGAAAAAGCCATCTAATTTTAATACATGCTTCTCATCTGCTACAAACAGAAGAAATCCTTTCCAGCTAAGCTTTAAAATATTTATTCTGAATTAACACACATTGCTACTATATGTAAATAATATTCCTCTAAGCAAATATTTGAGAACCTACTATGTTCCAGGTCTTATCAAGAGCTTCAAACACATAGACAATAAAGACAGGGATTTCACAGAGTCTCCGACCCAGGGAGTCGATAGAGGCTGCTTTAAACTATGGGGGGTGCCAGGTTGCACGTTCTCCTATGGTGTGATATCTCTGCCACCACCACTCCCTCACTGGGTCAAGTCCCAGGAGGCACAATACTGGGATTTCTCCTCTGTGGCCCGCAATTTGACTCACTGTTCTTGAGTACGCAGATGTAGCTGTACTGGACTCGGTGAATTCACTGCTGCTGCCGCCGCCGGTGGCAATATGGCGCCTCTGCCACGCCCTTGGCCATGAGGCTGGCGTATTTTTTCTTCTCTGGTTTCGTTTTCCACTCTGAATCCCTGCAGCGTGTGCTGAACTCAGCCACTGGGAGCTTTAAATGCTGTCTGCACCGAAAGATCCCGCCTGGCTGTTCCGCAGCGGCTCACCTGGCTTGCTGTAGCCGTCCGCTGAGTTCGCCGCTGCCGCCGGCAGTATGGCGCTGCTGCCGCGTCCTCGGGCGCGTGTGTCTCCTCTGTGGCCCTGAGCTCTGTTCTCAGTCCGCTTTCTCTCTGGAGCCTGGTGGTTTTTTTTGTTTTTCTGGTGATGGTGTTTTCTGGCTATGAAAGGCACTCTTTTTGTGGTAATGGAGATTGGTTGTTAGCGGGACTCTTAAGCCCCGCTTTTCTCGGTCGCCATCTTCCCGGAAGTCCTCTTAGGATTTCTAGTTGGAATATTAATATACCTTCAGATACAGCAATTGGAAATATTTTATCCTATTCTATTAGTAACTTTTAACTCTGTTTACATTGTCTTTGGATATACAATATTTTTTTTATTTATTTTTTAGGGAGTTTGTATATTCTTCTGTTGCCTGTGCCATTGAAATCATATCCAAGAAATCACTGCCAATTTCAATGTTGTGAGGTTTTATGACCCGGATTTTCTCCTAAAAGTTTATAGTCTTAAGATTTATATTTAGGTCTTTTATCTATTTTGAGTTAATACTTGTATGTGGGATTAGGTAAAGGTCCAATTTTATTCTTTTCCATGTAATTATTATTTTTCAACAATATTTAGTTAAAAGATTATTATTTCTACCACCAAATGTTCGTGGAAACCTTGTCAAAAATAACTTGACAATATAGGGAAGAATTTAGCTCTAGGCTTGTATTTAACTCCAATGGTCTATATATCTGCCTTTAGAACAGTACTACACTGTTTCAATTATTGTAGCTTTATATGGTTTGAAATCAGAAAATATATATCTGCTAGCTTTGTTCTTTTTCAAGATCGTTTTGGGTATCTAGAATTCATACTCCATATTAGGATAGATTTTTTCTGAAAAATAAATATATAAATATATGATAGTTTCACCTAAAAAAAACAGAAAAAAATATGCTCTAGTAAGAAAGAAAGCAAAAAGAAATATTGAAATGCTATCTTTAAATCATCAAACGCTTGGTATCAGACAAATGAAACTGTTATGTGAGATTATCATTTTTAATTTTGGATAAATTGCTATAATACTAGATGTCAACCACTAAGCCAAGCATGGGAAGGAGGGATGGGGAGAGAATGGGGTGGGGATCGGGTGGGGGCTGACTGGGCGATATGTGCATGTATGTCTACAAAAGTTTGTATCCCACTATGATGTATGAATACAGTGCACCAATAAAATAAAATTAAAAAAAAAAAAAAAAAAAAAGACAGGGATTTGATAAGATTAGCTTACATTAAGAGTTTCTTGTTAATGAAGTTCTTAAGTATTTTCTGCTAATTCAGTAACTGTTTAATCATGTTACATGCTATTTCCTATTCTTTAGAAACCACTTAGTACATTTTTTCATTCTACATTAAATATTTTACCACCATTCACACTATTCTTTTGAATCTTTCCCTTCATTGAGGCCAGATGGTCATTGTCACTCAACCAAGAAACAAATCCTAATGTCAAGAGCCTGTAAAATTTAAAACAAAATAAATACCTTCCCCTGAAAAAATGTTATGTTGTGCTGAGAGTATGTGAGTTTTATTTGTCGTGTTGATACACATTCAACTTCTTAAATTAAATTCAGATATTATATTCAGAATTTGCATTAAAAAGAAGAAAAGCAGACCGCTGTATAAATTTAAAACTGGCATGTTTAAGGTAATGAGCATATTAAGTGTGAAGAGGAAAATAATGGGGTTTAGGAAAAAGTCTTTCTTGTTTCAACTCTCTTTTATAGCCATAAAATGCTTTTTCCCAATAATTCCAAGACTGTTTCTTAGTACTAAAAAATCAGTTCAGTAGAGGGTGGGTGAACTCTAATTTTAAAGAAATAGTAATGGAAGTTAGACCAGAGATGGTGACATTATTAGAGGAGGGCATAGGTTCAACACTCCAACATATAGGTACAGGTTAAAAACTTGCTCAACAAGACCCCAAAGCTCAGGAAATTAAAACAAGAATTAATAAGTGGGTGGTATCAAATTTAAAAAATTCTTCTTATCAAATTAAATTATCAAGAGTGTAAAGAGAATACCTACAGAATGGGAGAATATCTTTAACAGCTATCTCTCTGACATAAGTCTAATAGCTACAATATACAAATAACTTAAGACTTTACAGTAGAAAAACAAATAACTCAATCAAAAAGTAGGCAACTGAATTGAATAGACACTTCACAAAGAAAGAGATGTAAATAGCCAATAGATACATGAAAAAAATGTTCAACATCATTAGCCATTAGGGAGATGCAAATCAAAACTACAAGCCGGGTGTGGTGGTGCACGCTTGTAATCCCCATGCTTGGGAGGAGGAAACAGGAGGATCGGATCATGCAGGTTCAAAGCCAGCTGCACTGGCTTAAGAGACACTGTTTCCAAATAAGAAAGTATAAAAAATATGGGTCTGGGAGTATATCCCGGAAGTAGAAAGGTTTCCAGAAACCCCAGTACCACCACACACACACACAAAAATCAAAACTACATTGAGACTCCATCTAACCCCAATCAGAATGGCAAGCATAAAGAAGTCAAATAACAATAAATGTTGGCAAGGATGTGGGGAAATAGAGAGTTTTCTACACTGTTGGTGGGATTGCAAACTAGTTCAGCCACTATGGAGATCAGTGTGGAGAGTCCTTAGAAAATTGGGAATGGAGTCACCATATGATCTGGCCATACCACTACTGACTATCTTTCCAAAGTAGTTGAAACCAGAGAACTGCAGTAATATATGAATACCCATGTTAATAGGAGTACAATTTACAATAGCCAAATTATGGAACCAACCTGGGTATCTATCAACAGATAATTAGTTTGTAAAATTATGGTAAATACACACAATTGAATTCTACTCAGCTATAAAAAAAAGAACAAAATTACATCATTTGCAAGAAAATGGAAGGAACTGAAAAACATTAACTGATATTAGCCAGTCACAAAGACTAATATATGCAAGAATAGAAAGTAATGGGGATACAAGACAGACTCCAGATAATGGAGTAGAAACCTCAATGGAGCCAGGGAGGAGGTCTAAGGGTAGGGGAGGAGGAAGACTGAGGTTCATTAGTGGAAATACTGCCATAGACTACGTGTATACATGTGAATATACCAAAGTCAATCTGGGTACTCTATTGAGAGAAAGGAAATTGGGGAGGCATGGGAGATAAAACATCAAGTGCTGTGTGCATGTTGTCACTGTCAACACGATTTTCATTATGATGTGAGACTATAATGCACTAATAAAAGCATAACAAATTTTTGGAAGGAAAATTTATAGAACCTGTACTGGAGACTCCTATCAGAGCTACAACAAATAGAATTTAAAACCACCACCTCAAGTCAATGATTAGAAACAAATATGCTGGCATTAAACGCTTAGATTTAATACCCAGCATACAATCTTGCACTTACTAGTTTCTCTGTATGTATAGTAAAAATGAAAGTAATGCCCACCTCAAAGGGTTGTTGTAAAGACTAAATAAAATGAAAGACTTAGTACAATGCCCAGAACATAATTTCCCCTCTATAACTTTATCAGTCAACAAATATATATGCTCTACTCTTTGGTCACTTTCAATATTTTTAATTTCTATCGTTTTCCTTAATAGACTTTAAGAGATATAAAAATTTTACTAACATTTTCAAAGAACTGTTTCCTCCCCAGCTGGTTCTTCCTATGTATTTTATACACACCACTTTCCAGAACTTCCCCAGTTAGCAAGCTCTAATCATCAATAGTGTGGTTGCCTTGATAACCGTCCCCACTTGGCCAACCTGTCTTTCCTTTCTTCTCTTTCCACTTCCCTCCTCATGCTTCCACATCTACCAAGTAAACAGTGTACTTGCACTGAAGCTCTTGTCTTAAGATCTGCTCTTGCAGAGACCCAAACTAAGAAAGAGATATCATTTTATAAGGAAATTCCAAATTGAATTATAATTTTGTTCTTCACCACTGCACGTATGCATATAGTCACACTCTGCTCAGAATGAGAAACAATCATGTCAGGAACTTGGATATTTATAATAAAGAAAGTGATGCCCACTTATGAATGAAAAATAAATTATGTTTAACATCTATACCAGGACCAAAGAACATTCAGACTTTTTAAATGAAAACATGATAGTATAGGGGGAGCTGGCCTTTTAATTGCCAGTTTTCTTACTATTGAGAAAATATTGTAGATAAGACACTTGGGCAAGCATATTTTATCAGGGTATATCTAAGTCAAGGGTTTATTCTGCTGAACACTGACTCTCATTCTGAAAGGAAAATTCTGGCAGAGACATATAAGTACACAGGGTAGAACATAGTAGGATCTAAAAATATATGTCAATACAGAATGAGGCCTACGGTTAGTTATCCAGGTTTAAAGGCTAAGAAAGAAAAAGTTCTCTATAAATAGCTGATTACTCTAGCAAGAAAATTAAAAAGAAACTGGTATTCTCTTCTAAGTCATTAGTTCAGCTTACCAAATTGGGAAGGAGAGCTACTTACTCCAATATCCAGGTACTCTGTTTTTTGAGAGTTTGAAGACAGTAAAAGGGAACGTGATGAAGATTTCTCTAAATAAAAATAAAATTTCTTTGTCCAATTATATTTTCAATATAAAATCTAAACCAAAGTCAAATTTCAAACTTTATCTTCAGAGAGATTAAAAAATAAAATGCTGGTGTGATATCTTGCTTTGCGTGAATGTCAAGTTATTCCTTCTCAAACTTTCATTTTCATATCTACAAGGCATGGGCTATCAGGCTTGTTCTTTTTATCTGGTTTGACCTTTATAGAGCTGCTCATAGTAACAGGCCTGACTCTACATTCTGATGGAGAGAAAGGAAATTTTATGTTTGACTTACCCTAGACTCCTTAATTAACCTTCAATTATGAAGATTCTGGTTTTATTTTGCTCCTCCACTTGTACTTCTTTGTCTGGTCTCTTCCAAAAGAAGTTTTGTGGAAAGCCTAGATACCACGATTTTATCATTCTAAATCCAGACATTAGGTGTAATGATGTCTGACTGGAGAAAAGAAGATGCTTCAAAATACAATGGATTCATGGCCTGGAGCTTGGTGAGACAGGAAGTACACTGTGATCAATCCTGAGAGGATTAGGGAACACTATATATAGTACATGAAAAAAAAAAAAACAGTGGGAGAAGAAAGGAGATTATATAAAGTGGTTTCCTTTAATTAAAAAAGCTGTTTTGTTTTTCATATATAAATCATTCTAATATGAGTCTGGAAATAGGAGCTTATAGCATACCCTGTTCCTATTCATAACCCATATATAATAGTACTGATGGGTCTCTAGAACACTAGCAGAACAATTTTCAGATCATTATTACATACATCAGACCACCAAATAGTCATTAGGCAATCACAATCCCATAAACGATGTCTTTTCTGTCTCTACAAGATAGACGTCGAAAGAGTGAACGTGTTGAAGTTGTATTAGGGAAAGGCAGGAATTTTGATTCAGCTAGATGTATATCATTAGGTTGCTGGAGATCATAGAGCCCCAAATTACACATGCAAGTCACTTTTCACATCAAGACCTCTTGTAGGAGAAAAAAAAAAAGCAGCAATCAAATCAAATCAGTCAACTGAAATCGTGCTTGACATTAACAAGGTGGCTATAGGCTCATTTTCAGAAATTAGGCTCTGCTCCTATTACCAGACTGATTACACTTCAGCTTCTTTCTAGACCATGTTACCACAGTGGTCTCCAAAAATGTGTACTGAAAGAATACAACATTTTTCACATCAAAGGTTTAAAAAGTAAGAAAGATGAGAATATAAAAATTGAAAAAAATAATTGGAGGCATGGCTGTTTGCACCTCTTTCACAAAAGCAGTCGTAAAGGCAAATATTTACTGTTTGGGTAGTAGAATACAAGATGTGTGGACAGAAATGTAATGTCCAGGCTATCTGTTTTCGGGACACTAGTCATTATCTTACAAACAAAACACAAGGCTCTTTCTTGTTTAAAATGTGTCTCACATGTTCAAAATCAATCTTGATCATCAGACTGCTGTATAATTTGGTGGTTCAGAGATGGGAAGATTGTGGACACATTTCAATTAAAAAACAGATTCAGAGAAGTATGCATTATGCATCTAACAATGCTGCTGAAAATCACTGAGGAGGCTGTCAAGTCAACTCTGCACAGAGTCGTGGTTTATTTTGTCAAATAACACAATGTCGATGAATTACTTATGGGAAAGATATAGGCAACTTTCTATTTTTATATAGGAAATTCCTAAAACATACAAAAGTTGAGGGTGCAAAAATAGAATGGTCAGTGTTGAAGTTTCACTCCACCAATAAAAAGACTGAAGGTTATTTTGGCATCTCTGATTCATGCATTCTTCATTCAACAGATATTTATTGTTTGCCTACTATGTGTAGGCACTATTCTAAGGACTTGGCATCTAGAAAATAATAAAAAAAAGAGGATATAATGCCTGCCTTTACACTTAAATGAAGTTAATAAAGGGAAATAAAAAATATATAGTATATTAGAACATGAACTATATTAGAAAAATAGAGAATAAGAAATGAATTATTGGGAGTAGCATTTCATAAAGGGCAGAAAGGGCGATGTAAGGTGTCACTAAGAAGATAACCTTGGAGGATGATCTGAGGAAAAGGCTCTGAGACCGCACCATGCCCAACAGGGAACGTGTGAGCATGTCCAGAGCAGACATGAAGGGTAGATAGCAAGACATGAGGTCAGGGATATTATAAAGTGGGATAAGAAGGGACAGATTACTGAAGCCTTTTATTATACATAGCAGAAGCTTTAAAGAAAATGAAAAGTTACTTGAAGATTTTTGAAAGAGAAATTGTATCATCTGGCTTATATTTGATAGAAATAATAATAATTCACCATCATTTGGTAATATCAAGATTCGATTAATAAACCAATACAAAATTATTTCCACTGCGCACAGGAAAAGGAAACATAAAACACTAACAGCTATAGTTATTTTGTTATCTAAACAGAGACCAGAAAATCATAATGAAAAATTAAGGTCATTTCATGATAGTACAGATAATGCTTCCATTTTCATTTCACTCTTATCCTTCAAAAATTAGAACACCAATCCAAGGAAGGAAAGAGAAATAGCAATGGCATGCTTTGGTTTACAGAGCAAGTAAAAATAATTTCTGAAACATTTAAGTTCTATTTTAACAATTACAGAAAAAAAGATACAAATCAAACAGAAATTAAATTTTACAGGTAAATCTTTCAATGCTGTAAGCATGGAAATAATTGGAAATATTTTTAAAGCAGTCTATATTGATAGTTCTTCTAACTTGAAGCCAGAGAGTATCAAATGATGTTTGAATAACTTTTCAGCAAAGACTTACTATTCAATAAGTAGAAATAACTGTCACAAATAGATCCCTAAAAGCTACTAGTAGGCTTCCCTTTTGGCTGAACAAGATTACAGAGACAAAATAAAACAGCTAAACATACTATTGCCTACTTAAGTATTCTGGCATAAAAATTAATGTAGCAGCTGGACTTCGGAGAAAAAAATAGATCATGTTCAAAACATAATGAGAGGCGAAGTACATATTTCTCCCTTTAAATCATGACAAGTGTACAGTAGACACAAAAAATATAAAGAATGGAGAAGGATTTATGCTCTGAACTCCAGAGAACTTTGCAGAATCTCATTTCACACAGAGCTTAAGGGATAATATATTGGATCTTTCATTTTTATATCATTTTGTGTATTTTACTGCTTTTAAAACATTTATTGATTGTCTATTTCAAGAAGCTATGGAAAATAGAAAATTGTGTAAGACATAGTCCTTGATTCTCAAGAAACTCAAAGCAAAAGATAAGGCACAAACTATGTTCTGAAAAATATAAGATGCTATCAATTAAAATTAAATAAGTTTTTTTTAAAAACATAAAATCACAAACTATACATAGAATTTTGAAGATTCACCCCAATTCCAGAAACATTAAAATTTGAAATAAATTCATACCTTAATATATAAAATCAGATATATAAATATCTATACAAAGAGAAAGCATAAGTGTCAAACATGCTTTTTTCGAAGTAACTAGGTGTTAAATAAGCACAAAAGAAAAATATCAGAGCTGAGCATGGTGGCGCACGCTTGTAATCCCCAGCTTGGGAGGCAGAGACAGGAGGATTGCACAGGTTCAAAGCCAGCCGGCACGCGCTGGTTTAGGAGACCCTGTTTCCAAATAAAAATGTAAAAATAGGTCTGGTGGTGTAGCCCGGAGGTAGAAGGGCTTCCAGGAACCCCAGTACCACCAAAAAAAAAAGAAAGAAAGAAAGAAAGAAAGAAAGAAAGAAAGAAAGAAAGAAAGAAAGAAAGAAAGAAAGAAAGGAAAGAAAAAATCGGAGTTAGCGAAACTCAAATGTGATTAACATTTAAAAATAAAAACTCTCCTACCTATCTCTCTCTCTCTCTCTCTCTCTCTCTCTCTCTCTCTCTCTCTCTCTCTCTCTCTCTCCCCTCACTCCCTCCCTTCCTCCTCCCTCCCCCTGTCTCTCCTAGGCAAAAAGAAAAAATGCATTCCAACCAACTGGTAGCAAGAAATGCATTCAAGGCAGATTAAATAGCACACAGAAACACAGAGTAAGAACACAGAGAGAGGAACAGCCATAAGTTCAGACTTCCTGGAGGTCATTCATATTAGATCCAGTTATAGAGTTTACCTGCAAAATAAAGGAATGTAAACATTGCTTTGCCAAAAGCGATGTTTTAAAAGTAGAGAACAATAGTTCTTATATGCATAATTTAAGAATGTAGCAAAATGGCAATCCACCTAGACAAGACAGGACACAGACTCTGAACGAAGGGAGCTTAAAAAGCATATTGAAAAGAGATGGGTAGTGCCAGGCGTGGTGGCGCACGCTTGTAATCCCCGCGCTTGGGAGGTGGAGACAGGAGGATCACGCAGGTTCAAAGTCAGCGTGCTGGCTTAAGAGACCCTGTTGCCAAAATTTAAAAAAAGCATAAAAATAGGTCTGAGAGTGTATCCCAGAGGTAGAAGGGCTTCCAGGAACCCCAGTACCACCAAAAAAAAAAAAAAAAAAAAAAAAAACGGGTAGAGTTGAGCATGGTGGAACACACCCATAATCCCAGTTCTTAGGAAGCTGAGACAGAAGGATCACAGGCTCAAGGCCAGCCTCAGAACCTAAGGAGAACTTCATAGTGAGATCTGATTTCAAACTAGAAAATAAAATAGGGATGGGTTCAATCTCCAGTAAAAGGAAAGAATGGAAGGAGGAGGAGAGGAGGAGGAGGAGAGGAGGAGGAGGAGGAGGAGGAGGAGGAGGAGGAGGAGGAGGAGAAGGAAGAGGAGGAAGTAGCTGAACATCTTTCTCTTTATAATACTTTATTTTATGTGATTATACTTGAAACACAGTATGTGAAACAGGATGAAAAGAAATTATTATAAAGATGAAGAAGCCAAGATAGAAATTTTATCACTTTTTGTTATTGTTGTGATATGATAAAAGTATGTGTGTCATGAATAGAATCAGCCTCAGAAAACAATTCTGGAGGGACATCCAGGAAGATGGCGACCGAGAAAAGCGGGGCTTAAGAGCCCCGCTAACAACAAATCTCCATTACCACAAAATCAGCGCCTTTCAAAGCCAGAAAACAACTTCACCAGAGAAACAAAAAAATCACCAGGCTCCAGAGAGAAAGTGGACTGAGAACAGAGCCACAGAGGAGATCCTCACGCCTGAGGACGCGGCTTCATGCCCGAGGACGCGGCAGCAGCACCATACTGCCAGCGCACAGGCGAATTCACAGGACGGCCGCAGCAAGCCGAGGGGAGCCGCTGCGAAATAGCCAGGCGGGATTTCTCGGGGCAGAGGGCATCTAAAGCTCCCAGTGGCTGAGCTCAGCACACGCTGCAGGGATTCAGAGTGGAAATAAAAACCAAGGAAAAAAAAAAACGCCAGCCCCATAGCCGAGGGTGTAGCAGCGGCGCCATATTGCCACCGGCGGCAACAGCACCAAACTCACCAAATTCAGTACAGCTACATCTGCGTATTCAAGAACAGTGAGTCAAATTGCGGGCCACAGCAGAGAAATCCCAGTACTGTACTCACTGGGACTTGACCCAGTGGGAGAGGGGCGGTGGCAGTGATATCACATCATAGACTTGTAACCTGGCACCCCCCACAGTCTAAAGCAGCCTCTATCGACTCTCTGGGTCGGAGACTCTGTGATACAACCCAGTAAAGGAGTAGTGGGGTCTGAGATACTACTGACTCGAGATCCAGAGCACCTTAAGTGAAGTCATAGTGATCCAAGGGAAGAACCCAGAGAAGGCACAAACTTCCGAAATCATGGGAAAGAGGAATAATACTGGAGCAATGAATGCCCACAACCCCACAACATCAGAACCCGATAAAACAGAAAATCAGAGATTTCTAGAAGATCAAATCAGGAAAATAACTGTAGAAATAATAGAGGTGCTTCGAAAAGAACTCAGAGAGAGCCAAAAAGAGATAAAGGAGGCAATTAATGAAGTAAAGGCCTCAATTCAAAGCACAAACAACCGATTAGAACACATGGAGAACAGAATCTCGCTCTTAGAAGATGATCATTCCAAAAAGGAATGCATAGTTTCTAATCTAGGAAAAAATATCCGACAGCAGGAATCTGATATTGAAGAAATATGGGCCCATTTTAAGAGAGCTAACCTAAGAATAATTGGAATAGAGGAGGGAAAAGAAAGTGAAACCAAAGGGATCAACAATCTCTTCAAGGAAGTAATAGCAGAAAATTTTCCAGACATAGAGCAAGAGGTCGATACGCAGGTCCAGGAAACGTATAGAACTCCTTTTAGACAGGATCGGAGAAGAGGAACCCCACGCCACATAATTGTCAAAATGACCAATGTGGAAGCCAAGCAGAGAATCTTAAAGGCAACAAAAGCAAAGGGCCAAGTGACAGAGGCAAACCAATTAGAATCACTCCAGACTTCCCAAACCAAGTTATGAGAGCCAGAAGGGCTTGGAGTAACATATTCCCAATTTTGAAAGAAAACAACTTCCAGCCAAAAATTTCCTACCCAGCAAAACTTTTTATCAAATTAGATGGAGAAATAAGAAGCTTCCATGACTAACAGAAACTGAAGAAATTTATGTCTTCAAAACCAGCACTAGAGAAAATACTCAAAGAGATTAACTACAAAGAAGAAATAGGTAACACACATCAGAACTAGAGAAACAAGATTTTCCATCCAACAGACAAATAAGATTAGTTATCTGTGGAGATTCATTGTTTATGTTAGTCTTTTACCTATCTCTAAAGGGTATTGTTTGCCTTTATTGTTGTTAATTTTTAGGATTTCTAGTTGAAATATTAATATACCTTCAGATATAGCATTTGGAAATATTTTATCCCATTCTATTAGTAACTGTTAACTCTGTTTACATTGTCTTTGGATATACAATATGTTTTTTATTTTTAGGGAGTTTGTATACTCTTCTGTTGCCTGTGCCATTGAAATCTTAACCAAGAAATCACTGCCAATTTCAATGTTGTGAGGTTTTATGACCCAGATTTTCTCCTAAAAGTTTATAGTCTTAAGATTTATATTTAGGTCTTTTATCTATTTTAATATTTGTATATGGGATTAGGTAAGGGTCCAATTTTATTCTTTTCCATGTAATTATTATTTTTCAACAATATTTAGTTAAAAGATTATTATTCCCACCACCAAATGTTCGTGGAAACCTTGTCAAAAATAACTTGACAATATAGGGAAGAATTTAGCTCTAGGCTTTTATTTAACTCCAATGGTTTATATATCTGCCTTTAGAATAGTACTACACTGTTTCAATTATTGTAGCTTTATATGGTTTGAAATCAGAAAATATACATCTTCTAGCTTTGTTCTTTTTCAAGATCGTTGTGGGTACCTAGAGTCCATATTCCATATTAGGATTGATTTTTTTTTATTTTTTATTTTATTTTTTTTCTGAAAAATAAATATATAAATATATGATAGTTTCACCTAAAAACATAGAAAAAATAGATTCTCTGGTAAGAAAGAAAGCAAAAAGAAATATTGAAATGTTATCTTTAAGTCATCAAAAGCTTGGTATCAGACAAATGAAACTGTTATGTGAGATTATCATTTTTAATTTTTGATAAATTGCTATAATACTAGATGTCAATCACTAAGCCAAGCATGGGAGGGAGGGATAGGGAGAGAATGGGGCGGGGATCAGGTGGGGGCTGACTGGGCAATGTGTGCATGTATGTCTACAAAAGTATGTATCCCACTATGATGTATGAATACAGTGCACCAATTAAAAATAAAAAAAATTAAAAATAAATAAATAAATAAAAGAAAACAATTCTGGAGCCTCAAAGGGATGCTGTTACTTTCTCCTCCCAACACATCACCTAACTGTCATGTAAGTTTCTGATCTGGAATTTAAAAAATGACTGTGTTAGGATAAAGTGGATATTACAACTTTAAAGATAAAAAATGTTACAAGGACAAAGCACCCGGTGCTTTGCCAAAGATAACCACAGTGACTCAGCAGTGCGATTTTATTCAGTTGTTGATGTTTCTAGTGGCTGTGGCAGTTTGTACAGGTGTTATCTCCATGCCAGCCTGCACCATGTA
Source organism: Muscardinus avellanarius (assembly GCF_963383645.1). Taxonomy (NCBI): domain Eukaryota; kingdom Metazoa; phylum Chordata; class Mammalia; order Rodentia; family Gliridae; genus Muscardinus; species Muscardinus avellanarius. The sequence goes on from NC_137793.1 coordinate 15,162,419, forward strand.
ATCAGAAGGTTAATAACCATGGTCTGTGACTACATGGGATGAATTACGAATAAAAAAAAGTGGGTACTATTATTGCATACTAAGTATATATTTAATGCCCTGTATCTTTTGTCTGGCATGTTTTCAACTATACAAGTCCTAGTGTGAACCAGTAGTGTATTCCTTTTAATTGCTGAATATACTAAAAAGGCCAGAAAAAAAAAATAAGTAGTCCTGATCACAGGTGAGATTCCTTAAGTTATAAAAATTATTCTTGATGGATAAATATAAAGCTTACAAATAAACTTTGGGAGCCTATAGATAATACAAAGGTTGTGTTTTCATTGTTACTTTATAATTATGAGAGTTATAATAATGTTGTACTGGCATTGAGCAACTGCTATACCATATATTTAATGCTTCCCCAGAAGTGTTTAATACAACAAAGAAAACAACACGAGGCTCTCCTTTTTGGTCAAATCCTTTAATGGGTGGATTGTAATTATTGCAACAGTATAGGAATGTAGTAATAAAGTAAAAAATATTTTGGATGCTTTCTGGTTATTCCCATGAGCCAAAAACAAATATGTGGAGAAATGGGAACTCTTATACATTGTTAATGGGATTGAAAATTAGTGCAACCACTTTGGAAAACAGTATGGAGGATTCTCAGAAAAAATTGAATGAACTTACCATATTATCCCGCAATACCACTTCTGAGTATCTACCCAAAAGAAAGAAAACTAAAGTACCGAACTAATGCATCGGTACCTATGTTCATAGCTGTACAAATCACCATTGCCAAATTATGAAACCAGCCAAGATGTTCATCAACAGATAAATGGATTACAAAACTATGGAATATGTACACAATAAAATTTTATTCAGCCATAAAAAAACAATATGTCATTTACAGGTAAGTGGATGGAACTGGAGAACATTATGCTAAATAAGATTAATCAGTCACAAAAAAATAAGAAATTGTATGCTCTCCCTAATATGCGAAAGCTAGGGAGAAAATGGATCATAGGAGGAACTCCAGATGAAGAAGGAGATACGATAGCTGAGAAAACAAGGCAACCTAAATCAGGGGATGGGAGGGGGAAGAGAGAAATTCTCTAATGAACATGATGTACTTTAACAAACATATCATTGTCAATCACTAAGACAAACATGAGAAGGAGGGAGGAGGAGGGAATGGGGCGGGAATTGGGTAAGGGCTAAATGAGTGATGGGTGCATGTATGTCTCTACCATCTTGTACCCCATTAAGATGTATGACTACAATGTGCCAATAAAAACATTTAAAAAACAAATATGTTGTAGAAAATTTATATAAACTATAAATTTATATAAACTAGAAAAAGTCATTGGAAAATGTATTAGAAAAATATACTGAAGTAACAGAATCAAACAGTAAATAGTTAAAACTCTCTAAGCCAAATTGTTTACGTAACAATGACTCAATTTTGTCATTGTAGCATGAAAAAGCAGCTGCACACAACATTTAAATAAATGACCATGGATACGTTCATTTGTTTAATTCAAGAAACTTATATTCATGTATAAAAAGTAATCGACAGCAATGAAAGACCACTATACTCCTCTTAGAATGACTCAAATCCCAAACACTGGCAAGGACAGAGAACAACAGAAAGTGTCACCCACCGGTGGTGGGAATGGAAAATGGCACAACCACTTTGGAAGTTTTATTAGCAACATCTTACAAAGGTAAAAATAGTATTACCTAATGTTTCAGCATAGGTGCTCCTAGATATTTACTCAAATGAGTTGCGAACTTACGTCCACACAAAAACTGTACTCAGAGATGTATATAAGTTTTATGCATAATCACCAATAATTAGAAGCAACCAAGAAAACCTGTAGCTTATCCAGATAATCAGGCATTAATTCAGCAGTAAAATAAATGGACTATCAAATCATGACAAGACATAGATGAAGATTAAATGCATATTACTAAGGAAAAGCAGCTAGTAAGAAAAGAAGCTGCATATTGAATAATTCTAATTACATGACATTCTTTTTTGTGTGTGTGTGGTACTGGGGTTCCTGGAAGCCCTTCTACCTCCGGGCTACACTCCCAGACCTATTTTTTTTTTTTTTGAAACAGGGTCTCTTAAGCCAGAGAAGCTGGCTTCGAACCTGCGCGATCCTCCTGTCTCCGCCTCCTAAGCACGGGGATTACAAGCCTGCGCCACCACGCCCGGCTCTAATTACATGACATTCTTTAAAAAAGAAAAACTGTGAAGACAGTAAACAGACCAGCAATGGCAGCGTGGGAGGGGCAGGGAGGGAAGTACAAGCTTGTGAATCTTGGGGGAACTTGGGGGCAATGTTCCATGTGATAATATGACATTATGCATTAGGCATGTAATAGTGTAAACATGACATTATTTGTCAAGACCCATAGATCATACAACACAAAGAGTGAATCCTAATGTAAACTATGGGCCTGGGTTAGCAATAGTGCACTAATTTTAACAAATTGCCACACCAATGCAAGGTGTTAAAAAGAAATGAAACTGTAGGTAAGATGAGAAAGGGTACAGGAAATTTTGTGTACTTTCTGTTCAGTTTTTCAGGAAGTCTAAAACCACTCCAAAACAAAATAAAACAAAACAGAAAACAAAAATGAGTCCCACAGCTTACCGATACCCATTCTACAGAATGAAAACGTCATCAGAAAGCACTTGGAGTTTATAAAGCTATCCTTCTGAATCTCCCCGATTTTGAGAAAACTCATTCAATATGGCTCTCAAATTTTTGTTTGCAAAAGTAGTTTCCTCATAATGAACTTCCTGACAATCTCATTCATATTTCACAGAAGAAATGTATCCAACACACCACATTTTTTATACAGGCCAACAGGTTAGCCTGTTGCTTTTGCTCCAGCACTAAGCATACTTGGCCATAACCCAGCAGCCCCCCTGAGCTGGGATCTTAGGGTATCTTATTGCAAGCAAAGAGAAATTCAGGTTATATTTTACCTAGGCTGCTCAAAAATTCTCCTTATATCTGAATACATTATGGCTCTCTTTAATAAACACATATTTTTACTTTAGAAACTTTCGCCTTCTTGAATTTTTGCCTGCTATTCTACCACCAATATCAAAGGAAATAAACCCAGTATATTTTTAAAAGTACCATCTAAACTTACTCCTCCTCAATCTGGCTAATTATAGCAGGCATGTGTATTCCATTTTACTATACTAATAGAATTTATTTTATTCAGTATCATACACACATTCTTGGTAATACCACAAATAATGTTTTTCACTTAATGTAGCATTAGCATATTCAATGGTGTCATTATTATTTTATGTACTGAATTATTTTTATGTTTCAAAGCTATAGCAATAAAATGCAACTATCATCATGGGTGTGATGAGGATTTTTTATTTTATTTTGTTTTTCATAAATTATAAATAACATAATGCCTATAAATGCATAGCTGTACTTGAGAAGATTTGACTTTTTATTCTGAATTTATAGTAGGATCTATCAAGAGCAGAAATTTAGCCCATTGCGCACCCCTCTCATGCTAAGTGACATGGAATCTATAGAAGACTTTTCTTTCTGAGAATTTATTTGGTATTGTTACATGTTGCATGTTTATTTCTTCTTGATCTTTGTTTTGTTTTGTTTATCACTGCTGGGGATTGAACCCAGGAACATTCTACTTCCAACATACAATCCCCAGTTATATTTTATTTTTTATTTGAAATCATGGTTTCAAATTCCTGAGAGATTCAATAAGTTGCTGAGACTGGATATGAATTTTTAATTCTCCTATCTCAGCCTCCCAAACACTAGAATTCTAGGTGTGTACCACTGTGCCTAGATGTGATGTTATTTTTAACAGAGAATGGTATATTCATTGAAAATAGTAAAGTAAGAAACCATGCCTGTAATCCTGGTATTTGGAAGGCTGATACAAGAGGACTGTAGGTTTGAGGCCAGTCTCAGCAACTTAGTGAAAACCTGTTTCAAATTAAAAAAAAAAAAAAAAAAAAAGCAGCTGGAAGTGGTGGCGCATGCTTGTAATCCCCGCACTTGGGAGGCTGAGACAGGAGGATCACACGAGTTCGAAGCCAGCCTCAGCTACTTAGTGAGGCTCTCAGCAACTTAGTGAGACCCTGTTTCCAAAAAATATACTTTTAAAAAAGGTCTGGGAGTATAGCCCAGAGGTAGAAAGCCTCTGGGTTCCACCCCCAGTACCACCAAATTAAAAAAAAAAAAAAAACATAAAATCCAGGCATGGTGGCACAAGCCTGCAATCTCAGCACCTGGGAATCTGAGACAGGAGGATTGCAGGTTCAAGTCCTATCTCAGCAATTTAGTGAGATCCTATTTCAGAATACAAAATTTTAGCCAGACATGGTGGTACATACCTGTATTTCAAATACTTGGGAAACTGAGACAGGAGAATCACAGGTTTAAGGACAGCCTCAGCAACATAGTAAGATTCTCAGCAACCGAGGAAGACCCTTTATCAAAACAAAATATAAAAAATATTGGAGGTACAGCTTGACATTAGAAAACCCTAGAGTTCAATGTTAAATAAATAAATAATACATTTTAAAAGGGATGAGGGTATAGCTCAGAGTAGAACACTGGTATTCTAGTATTCCTAGTATCAGAAAGAAAAAAAAGAAGGAGAAAGAGGAGGAAGGGAAAGGGGAAGGGGAGAAAGAGAGGGAAGAAGGAAGAAAGGGAGAGAATGGTAAAATAGTTGAGCTTCAACCATTTAGTTTCAGAACCAGATTGATCAGCTTCTGGGGATACAAGTGTGAAGTTAGAATAGATTTAACTTCTTGGTTTCTGTACATATAAATGATTTTCATTCATAAATGACCAAGAATGTTTTTCCTCTCCATTTCTGTTAAGTAGGCCAACAACAATTTTGAAAAGAGATGGTATATATATATAATAGATGGATATATATATATATATATATATATATATATATATAATTATTGAAGAGGGTAAAATGGAAAAAAAAACAGAAAATTCTTTTAGGTAGAAGCAGAAGCATCTGAGCTATGAGTCAAGTTTGCCAAGCAACCTGTTCTTGGTAAGTGTAAGTATTCTGTAGAAGAGTCATAGAGACCTCCCCTACCACCAGCTCTTTGCTGCATACATTGCAATCCCAGAAGCCTATACATAAGCAAAGCACGCTAAAATCTGTAAAAGGGACCCCAGTGCTTTAGAATTGCAGTCTGCCTTTTTCTCTTCTCTCTGATTTCCATGTGTGGGAGGATGTCAAGGAGGGAATTAGAGCTGGCAAGAAGAATTCTGTCTTGTTATTTTGCTAATTTAATGTTCAGCATCTGGTCCACCTGCTGCTGTGCATGAGGTTTGGTGATCTGACACTGATCATGGGATGCTGATTGGAAAATAATGAAGAGTTGACTTTAGATTGAAATTCTTTGCAGGCGAACTAGCAACATTCCAGCTTATTAAAACCCGTCAATAACTAACCAGACTTTTGCTTTTGAACCGTTTTAACAGATGGCTGTTTTATGCGGTTTCATATATCTTTCATAAGCTCACAAACAGCACTCATTTGCATTTTCTTTACGGCTTAGAAAATAATTGCCATGGCTCTCTGCTTGTATTCCCTTATGCACTTCCATCCCCAAGTTGAAATTTTACTCTGGACTTTTTCCACTTTACAATGGCAAGATTAGAATAAGTTAGTAATAATTAAGTGTGGTCCGGAGGCATATGTAATTTTCTACAAATGCCTTAGAAACTTCAATTGCCTTAGGAAAATACTAATTTCTTCAACTGAAAAATGTGAGATTTTATGTCTGCCATATTAAACATCTGCCTTTATATGCGGTGATTTTCCGAAAGTCAGGAAAGTATAAGGCAATGATATAACTTTCTCTAATAGTAATATTTTCTTCTTAAGACTGGGAATAAGTATTTAACCAATTATGACAAAGTCATATTTCTTAGGTGCTTATAGGGCAAAGTTTCCTAATGTTTGAATGTAAAATACTCAAATCTACAAATCTTTTATGAGAGTCATAGCTTGATATGGCACATTACACTCATAAGAAATTAATCCCAATTAGTATTCTCCTCTTCTTTCATCTAATATAATCTACTTCTGAAAACACATTTGAGTATTTTTTCTCTCATTGACAGGGTTTTTTTCTCTTTAATCAAAGATAATAAACTTTAAACTTCTATGTGAAAGAAAAGATAATATTTTTTTCTTTTTTGAGATGGGGTCCAACTATTTTGCCCAAGCTGGCCTTGTGTTCACCAACCACCTTCTTTGGCCTTCGGAGTAGTTGAGATTATGGGTATGAGCCATGACACCAGGTTAAGATTTAGGACGTGATGTGATCTTTGACAAGAAGAAGCATAAAGATATGTATTGAAGAAGATGCTATCAATTGACCATAATATTCATAAGACTTCTCAAACAAAAAACTAAGAAAATTTGTTTATATACCACCTAGTTTGATAATTCTGTACCAATCAGTAACATAGCAACTAAAGCTAACTGAAGTTTTTTCTTTTTTTTTTTTTTTTTTTTTTTTTTTTGCAGGTGTGGGGATGGTGTGGGGATGGAACCCAGGGGCATTCAACCTCTGAGCTACACACCCTGCCCTATGTTTTATTCTTTATTTTGAGACAGGGTCTCACTAAGTTGCAGAAAGCCTCACTAAGTACCTGAGGCTGTCCACAAAACACGAGCCTCCAGTTTCAACCTTCCGAATGCTAAGATTACAAGTGTACGCCACTACGCCCGGCTTAACTGAGGTACTTAAAGACTAGAACTTGTTCTTGTCATTCTCTCCAAACCAAAGCAAAAATAAACCTGGTGTGGTAGGATGGTTACATTAATGGTCCAATATGATAGCTTCCCTAAATCCACGGACTTTTTCCTGAACTATGTGGTCCTCTCCCTCTCTATAATGGGCTTGGCTACTTTGCACATTTTAGCTAGTGTAATATGTATCCCAAGCAGAGACTTGAAGGGCATGAATACTTGTGCTTGGTCTCTTAAATAGTTGGTCTGGCTCCTCCTGGACCTTTACCCCCACCAAATGGAGATGGCTAGACTAGTTTTATGAAAGATATCAGAGGCTTCAGGTACACTATGCCAACAAAAGCCATCCAGGTCTAGACAATCCCTTGCTAAATGCCAGCTGATAACAGATGCATAAGCTATCCCATCTCAGATTAATCCAAGCCTATATCAGCATACTTATCAAGCCAACCAATAGATTCATGAAAAATAACTTATGTGCATATTTTAAACCTCTTTATTATCGATAATTTATTTCACAGCATTGTTACAGCAATAGATAATTTACTTTATGTTCTGAAAATCTTTCTCAAAACTTATTAATCCACTTTGACTGAATATGCTGAGTAACTAAACACAATAACTTTGCTAATTTTTTCTCTGCAATATTTTAAAATAAAATGCTTCTTCACCATTTTAATAATTCTTTTATTACTAATACTTGTATTTCAGATGTGATATATCAATCAGCCAAAATTATGTATTCAACTACTAGGTCAAGATTTTATAGCTAAAGTATAACTTTTACCTAAAAGTAGTTTTTAGTACTGAAGAGAAATGTCTAACAAAGAAGAGGCTTAATCTGAGAAATAAAATACCCTTAAGACTTTGGGTAAAAAATAAAATAAACAAATAAATGAAAGCCTGTTCTGGAATAACAAACAAGAGCTTACTTCAAGTATATGCAATTTTTTGATACTACCTTTATTTTAGTTTTTTGTAATGACCACCTAACTCAGTCAATTTACTTATTTCTTGTTATCATAAGTCAAAGGGTTATGAAGAAGCCAAACATGGTATTGCTGAACCATTTAACCAATTCTTTTTTTTTCTTTTTTTTTTCTTTTTTTTTTTCTTTTTTTTTTTTTTTGCGGGTCTGGGGATGAAACCCAGGGGCATCCAAACTCTTAGCTACACCCCTTACCCTATTTTTTATTCTTTATTTTGAAACCAGGTCTCACTGAGTTGCAGAGGGCCTCACTAAGTAGCTGAGGCTGTCTGCTAACTGTGATCCTCTGGTCTCAGCCTCCCAAATGCTGGGATTACAAGCATGCACCACTACACCCGGCTCCAAAACTTCTTAACATAATCCTTATCTTAGGTTCCAAGTTCATGTAAGGTGCTTTTTTGGAAATTAAAATCAACTAATTTCTGGTTTCAGTGTAGTAATCAACAAAAGAAGCCAAATTCAGCCGGGCGTGGTGGCACATGCTTGTAATCCCTGCGCTTGGGAGGCTGAGACAGGAGGATCACACAGGTTCAAAGCCAGCCTCGGCTACTTAGTGAGGCTCTCAGCAACTTAGTGAGACCCTGTTTCCAAAAAAAATATAAAATGGGTCTGGGAGTACAGCCTGGAGGTAGAAAGCCTCTGGGTTCCACCCCAGTACCACCAAAAAAAAAGCCAAATTCATAAATGCAATTGCTTCAAGGTTTTCTTTTCTTCTGGCCATAAGGTAGCTTTAAAATAATAGAGCTCGGAAGATGGCGACCGAGAAAAGCGGGGCTTAAGAGTCCCGCTAACAACCAATCTCCATTACCACAAAAAGAGCGCCTTTAATAGCCAGAAAACACCATCACCAGAAAAACAAAAAAACCACCAGGCTCCAGAGAGAAAGCGGACTGAGAACAGAGCTCAGGGCCACAGAGGAGACACACGCGCCCGAGGACGCGGCAGCAGCGCCATACTGCCAGCGGCAGCGGCGAACTCAGCGGACGGCTACAGCAAGCCGAGGTGAGCCGATGCGGAACAGCCAGGCGGGATCTTTCGGCGCAGACAGCATTTAAAGCTCCCAGTGGCTGAGCTCAGCACACGCTGCAGGGACTCAGAGTGGAAATCAAAACCAGAGAAGAAAAAATACGCCAGCCTCATGGCCGAGGGCGTGGCAGAGGCGCCATATTGCCGCCGGCGGCGGCAGCCGCAGTAAATTCACCGAGTCCAGTACAGCTACATCTACGTACTCAAGAACAGTGAGTCAAATTGCGGGCCACAGAGGAGAAATCCCAGTATTGTGCCTCCTGGGACTTGACCCAGTGAGGGAGTGGTGGTGGCAGAGATATCACACCATAGGAGAGCGTGCAACCTGGCACCCCCCCATAGTTTAAAGCAGCCTCTATCGACTCCCTGGGTCGGAGACTCTGTGATACAACCCAGTAAAGGAGTAGTAGGGTCTGAGATAATACAGACTCGAGATCCAGAGCACCTTAAGTGAAGCCATAGTGACCCAAGGGAAGAACCCAGAGAAGGCACAAACCTCCGAAATCATGGGAAAGAGGAATAACACTGAAGTAATGAATGTGCACAACCCCACAGCATCAGAACCTGATAAAACAGAAAATCAGAGATTTCTAGAAGATCAAATCAGGAAAATAACTGTAGAAATAATAGAGGTGCTTCGAAAAGAACTCAGAGAGAGCCAAAAAGAGATAAAGGATGCAATTAATGAAGTAAAGGCCTCAATTCAAAGCACAAACAACCGATTAGAACACATGGAGAACAGAATCTCGCTCTTAGAAGATGAGCAATCCAAAAATGAACGCATAGTTTCTAATCTAGAAAAAGATATCCAACAGCAGGAATCTGACATTGAAGAAATATGGGCCCATTTTAAGAGAGCTAACCTAAGAATAATTGGAATAGAGGAGGGAAAAGAAAGTAATACCAAAGGGATCAACAATCTCTTCAAGGAAGTAATAGCAGAAAATTTTCCAAATATAGAGCAAGAGGTTGATACACAGATCCAGGAAACTTATAGAACTCCCTTTAGACAGGATCGGAGAAGAGGATCCCCACGCCATATAATTGTCAAAATGACCAATGTGGAAGCCAAGCAGAGAATCTTAAAGGCAACAAAAACAAAGGGCCAAGTGACATTCAGAGGCAAACCAATTAGAATCACTCCAGACTTCCCAAACCAAGTCATGAGAGCCAGAAGGGCTTGGAGTAACATATTCCAAACTCTGAAAGAAAACAACTTCCAGCCAAAAATTTCCTATCCAGCAAAACTTTCTATCAAATTAGATGGAGAAATAAGAAGCTTCCATGACAAACAGAAACTGAAGGAATTTATGTCTTCAAAACCAGCGCTAGAGAAAATACTCAAAGAGATTAACTACAAAGAAGAAATAGGTAACACTCACCAGAACCAGAGAAACAAGAGTTTCCATCCAACAGACAACTAAGATTGGTTATCTGTGGAGATTCATTATTTATGTTAGTCTTTTACCTATCTCTAAATTGTATTGTTTGCTTTTATTGTTGTTAATTTTTAGGATTTCTAGTTGGAATACTAATATACCTTCAGATATAGCATTTGGAAATATTTTATCCAATTCTATTAGTAACTTTTAACTCTGTTTACATTGTCTTTGGATATACAATATTTTCTTTTATTTTTTAGGGAGTTTGTATATTCTTCTGTTGCCTGTGCCATTGAAATCATATCCAAGAAATCACTGCCAATTTCAATGTTGTGAGGTTTTATGACCCAGATTTTCTCCTAAAAGTTTATAGTCTTAAGATTTATATTTAGGTCTTTTATGTAGTTTGAGTTAATACTTGTATGTGGGATTAGGTAAGGGTCCAATTTTATTCTTTTCCATGTAATTATTATTTTTCAACAATATTTAGTTAAAAGATTATTATTTCCACCACCAAATGTTCGTGGAAACCTTGTCAAAAATAACTTGACAATATAGGGAAGAAGTTAGCTCTAGGCTTGTATTTAACTCCAATGGTCTATATATCTGCCTTTAGAACAGTACTACACTGTTTCAATTATTGTAGCTTTATATGGTTTGAAATCAGAAAATATACATCTTCTAGCTTTGTTTTTGCTTCGAGATTGTTTTGGGTATCTAGAGTCCATATTCTATATCAGGATAGATTTTTTTCTGAAAAATAAATATATGATGGTTTCACCTAAAAAAAAGAAAAAAATATTCTCTGGTAAGAAAGAAAGCAAAAAGAAATATTGAAATGTTATCTTTAAGTCATCAAAAGCTTGGTATCAGACAAATGAAACTGTTATGTGAGATTATCATTTTTAATTTTGGATAAATTGCTATAATACTAGATGTCAACCACTAAGCCAAGCATGGGAGGGAGGGATGGGGAGAGAATGGGGTGGGGATCGGGTGGGGGCTGACTGGGCGATGTGTGCATGTATGACTACAAAAGTTTGTATCCCACTATGATGTATGAATACAGTGCACCAATAAAATAAAAATTAAAAAAAAAGAAAGAAAAAAAAAAAAGGTGATACGGCAAAAAAAAAAAATAAAAATAAAATAAAATAAAATAAAATAATAGAGCTCAAGAGTAACACAAAAGTATGAAATTTAGGACTTCAGATAGGATCTTTCCTAGAAGTCAAACTTCCATCCTTTTTATTGTTAAAAGCTCTATAATCTCAAGCGGCTCCTAATTTACAGAACTTTAGATTAACTAAAATTGTCTACTATGAAACTAAGTTTTAGAGCCAATCATTATATAAAAGTGCATCCTCAATTTTTGATATCTTAGAAAGATCAGACTTTGAAAGATAAACACTTATTAGATTAAGCACCTGGGTGATGTATTTAGCATGTTTGCGTCCTAGAGTTCTCATCTAAAACTCATAAGAAAATTGAGCTGAGCACTAAATGCATCAAATCTATAAAGTGTACAGATCATTGATAACATTAGATACTCAGTAATTTTTTTACCTTTTATTTATTTTTATATAGCTCCTCATTTTTAGTGTCTTTAGATAAAATCAGAAGATGGTGAAATACCATGGTATGTTTAACCACTCTCATACTTATTTAAAATGATTTTAGCCTCAAAATAAAATCTTTCACCCTATCATTTCTAAATATGAGACCAGCTCTTTGTGGTGAGAGTAGTCACTGATCCTGACAAGATGCCTAACTCTGCTGAGGAAATACTGGGTAAACTCCAAGTTCAACGAGAGTTGAAAAAATAAAATAAAACCCATAGCAAGTTCTGTTTGCTCCATCTGCCTAAAAGGTGAAGAAAATGTAAATGTGGTGTCTTATTAGCATTTATTTGTTTAGTAAATAGGAGATTGGTCAAGGAGCTTGTGATACATTTGACAGAATGAGTTACAAGATGCTAGCTGGAAGTCAAAAGCAAAGCTTTATATAGTAGATAGTCATTCTCCTTCTAGAAAATGCTTTTATTTGACAAATATTCCAACTTCTTGTTTTGGGCATGTACTAGACATACATTTGAAAAGATAAAAATCCTGCCACCAAAAAGAATTCCCAGTCTGGCTGGAACAAGAAACTTTTTAAGACTGACTTCTGGGGCCACCATGATGGCAGCAGATGGGGCTGAAAATGAGTTGTTTGACAAGACTATGGGAAACAACTTTGCTGCAACTCCAGTGGCTTATTGATAATAGGACACAAAAAGTCTCCCTCTCATCTGCCTCCTTGGTAAAGTTTCTTCTATGTGAATGTCAAGGCTGGAAAAATGAATCAAAACAAACAAGGTTATCTGAGCATGCATTGACCTCCGATCAGGAACACAGTCCAAGAAAAAAAGAACTGTTGTTCATCTGTTCCTCCTTGAAACCTGACATTGAATTACCAAATGTCTACTCTGCCAAGTATCTCAGGAGGACAGCCTGGAAGGTTGGCTCATGTTCTCTGGAGATAGCCTCATTCCAAGTGATAATCATATTAATGCCTGGATAAGCAAAAAACAGATACCAAGAATGTTTATTTTTTTCTGTGGACACTCTTCTTTCTCCCCATGAAAAGGTTGAGTGAAGAGAAATGGGGAATAACAATGAAATAGACATTCAAACAAATAACTCAAACATGAAAGTGTAGATTACAGAGCGATGGCTTTTCCTCAGCCCCAGGATCAGAGGTGCAGACTATTCTCAGAAGACATCTCACATGCTGATACTTGAAAGAGGATAGAGAGATTTTATCCTAGTGTGCATGGAAGGAAGGAGGTAAGAAGGAGGGACCATGTCCATTAAGGAAAATTGCAAGGGAAGTAGGGAAGGAATTGATGTATTCTGGTAAAGATAAACAGCTGGACATGGTGGAGATTAGGTGCTCTGTGGGTATAAGAGGTGGGGACAGGGGACAGAAAGAACAGGAATATAGGGATCACATGAAGAGAAAGTTAAGTCCAGATAAAAAAAGGCCTTTCATGCCTGACTAGAGTCAGAACACAAGCCAGTACAGATAAAAAGTGTTCCATAAAAGAGCTTATTTTAAATTTCCAATAGAGTATATAATAGATTTTACATTAAAAATTTCTATTTGCTTTGTCATAAAAACCCTGAGTAGGAGCAATCATAGAAGTGAGGTGTGGGCCTGCTCAGAAGGACACGGGACCCATTGACTTCAGCCTCACCCTTCACAAATTTTTGTTTCTTGCCCGGCCCTGGAAGACAAGTGGGCTTTTTACTTCTGAACCCAATGACAAAAAAAAGATATAAATCCATGTTCTAAATAGAAGGCTGATAAAAATCCTGTTAGTTATATTCAACATGGTGAGCAAAGAAAAGGAGACCCATGAAAACTCTAAAAATCCCAGTAGAATCTTCAGCAGTGAAGGAGCTTAAAGTGCCCTTGCTGTTTACCATGCAATTTTTTTTTTTTTTTTTTTTTGGTGGTACTGGGGGTGGAACCCAGAGGCTTTCTACCTCTGGGCTATACTCCCATTCCTTTTTTATATTTTATTTGGAAACAGGGTCTCACTAAGTTGCTGAGAGCCTCACTAAGTAGCTGAGGCTGGCTTCAAACCTGTGCGATCCTCCTGTCTCAGCCTCCCAAGCACAGGGATTACAAGCGTGCACCACCAAGCCCGGCTTACCATGCAATTTTAATAATAGATGAAACAGACATGAAACCATGAAACACAGTTCTGCTATCACATTTCCCTTTTCCTCTCCTTTTAGGAAAGGATTTTTAAATCACAGCGCCCCCCCAAGAAAGCTACAGAAGATATATTTTGTTATGTAATTCAAATGAAAGCAGTGAACTTAATAACACTCATCTCTGAAATTTTCATACACATTAAATACCTAGCTTTATTCCAGTGATTAAACAAATGTTTGTTCCAAATCTTCAGTGTCTGTGAACCTCTTCAACATGTACATTTCTGTGGTATGTACCTTCATTTGGTGCTTAGTTTTGTCCCCAAGTTAGAAGAAAGTTGAGTTTAATAACATCAGTGTGCAGCACAATAATGCACCAAATTAAAACCAAATTAATATCTTATCCTCAGGTAACTCTTACAGTAATCCAGAAAGTCTCACTGAAAGAGGTTTATTAAAAGAACTTAGGGTTGGATTGGTTTAATTAAGGTCTTCTTTTATTAAGTTTGCTAATCCAAGCTGCTTTGAGATTCTCCAAGATACAGAAAAGTATAGTTTCTGAAGGAACCAAAGTTGCAAAATCTTTTCAAAGTAAGACAATGGCCAATGGGAATTATGAACAGTTATATCTCATGCCATCATAATTAATGAATATAAGATGGGTAAAAATGACTGACAAAGGGACAGAAGATCTCTAATATTTACTGAATACCTTCACATTTCAGATACTCTTTTGAGCCTTCCATTTATTATACATCTAAACTTTTCCATAAAACTGTACAATATTACTCTTCTCACTTTGCAGTTATAAAAACTAAGGCCTTCAGATTTTAAGTAATACACACAAAAGTAACAGAAGTAAATACATTCCCAAGGTGTCGATCTTTCTCAGCACGCTGAAGTGACTGTACACACGAGGCTGTTAGTAATTGGGGAAAAAATCTTAAGCCAGACACTCTTTTTTACGTTTCTTCAATGTTTCACTAGTTTTGGGGGGAAAATGCTAGAAACAACTTTACCAAAATAGCAATAATTCTAGCCAGATAGTTCTGTATTCGAAGAAGCCAATAAGACTAAATAATAAGAATGATTCAAAAGCCAAACAAGCCAGCTATAATGGCAGGATGAGCAGCAGGACCATGAACTAAAGATGATCAGAGAGAGAGTGGCCACAGAGGCCAGGAAGCCAAGCAAAGCTGTTCAGCATCCTACAAATCTCTGCAGGTAAGATCAGGTCACATCACAAAAATGCAAGAAGAGATTTGAAAAGATCTGTGCTCTTCCTGATGGCTTCATTTCACTTATGAGTTAACATAGGTACACACCTACTTTCAAATTCTGCTACCTGTCTAGTATAAAAAAGCAGAAGTATAGAAAATAATACCTTCCTAGAAAAAAAGTGACTAGTAATAGCAGTTATCAGAATTTTAAATGGAATCATTATTCTACTTAATGACAAGAGCCCTGTTGTAGATGGGCACAATTCCAAAATTTTGACACTCATTTTATACCCAGATTTTACAATCTTTCTGAGTTATAATGGCATGTACAGGAAGCATTCACCTTCCTGCCCATATATTGTTTCAATTTTAAACTCGTAGAGGGAATAATATATTTTACACTTAATTTTATATAACCTACTGGTCTTTCTTTTAAATAATAACTCATTGCTTTTATGAAGAAGATTATATATTTCAGTAGAGTTTTTTCATTCTATCATGTGATTTGACCCTCATTGTCTTAGGAGGAAGAGCAATGTGGCATTATTCCAATTTCATAGATAAAGAATAAAAAGAATATAGTTTCCTAAGAACACGAAACCTATTACACAGTAGATTTGAGATAAGAACCTAAATTTTCTGATCTAAGGAGAAAGAACCCAATTTTCAGATTCATTTATTTTCAAGGAGAAAAAAGCTTCATTGATTTTCATGTTATCTTCTTGCGCCAACTCAGCCTAAATTATGGATCAAATGCTGGGAAGACATGAGAAAAAGCTCTGGGAAACATTCAACCCAGACACCATTTTAAAGAACAGTGTAACAAGTTAATCAAAAATTTGGCAGAAATGTGAGTGAGATAGTTCCTCTGAGGACAATGTGAAGTGATTGGGTATAGACTGAATTTGTAGTTAATACAATGATCTACCGAATGACGTAAAAATAAAATAAAGGTCATTGCTAAAGACTGAATGTTTATGTCTCAGAATTCATGTTGAAAACCCTCATCCCCAAAATAAATGATACTTGAAGAGCCAATTTGGGTTACATTAGAGCATGAGGGTTGAGCCCTTATGATAAAATTAGTGTTTAACTAAAAACCAGGAAGAGACATAGGATTGCTTTCTCTGTGTTCAGGAAAGAAGGCTGCATGAACACATAACCAGGAAGAAAGTCCTCACCAAGAGCCTGACCATGCTGGCACCCTGATCTTAGCCTTCCAGCATCCAGAACTATGAGGAACATGAAGAAGTCTGTTGCTTAAGCCACCAATCTGAGGTGTTCTGTTATGGCACACTGAGCAAGCATTGGGCAGGTGTTACACATGGTCACAGTAAATGGGCTGGGTACCACTTCCTTATACCAAGTGACTTCTGATGTCATTTGAAGCTGTGTCACTACTGTTTAAATAATAATTTGTCCTTACTGTCTTTTAAAAGACACTCCATTGAAAAACCATTTTCTGATAAGTTCGAGCTCTTAAAATGCTACTACCAAATAACTTTTCAAAGCAGGTTAAAATATACACCAACTGAATCAATTAAAAATATTATGAGTAATATTGACTACTAAAGTCCATTACATGACTGCTTCAATATGTCACTATTTAATGGCATTTTATATATTCAGTACTTTCTCCTTATCAAAGGAAGATAGTCCTAACACCTCCAGTCAATACCTAAAACCTTGAATAGAATTAATTATGTAAAGTATGGGTTACATGAATGCAAGCACTGTGAAACCATGACAATCTACCTGAAAACCAAGACACCAGGTAAGTAACTAGTGAGTGTGTAATATAATATATACAGTGTGTTTGCTGGACCAAGAGATATTTCAGGTCCTAGGCAAGATAAAGTAAGAAAATGAGGCATTTAATTATGCTACTAAGAGTGACAGGCAATTTAAGATTTATAAAGTATCTATATGAAATTTGACACTTAATATTTTCAGACCTTAGTTGACAGCTGGTAGCTAAAACCAGAGAAAGCAAAATCTCACTATAAAAATTCTATCAAGGCTTTCAGAAACCAAAAAGCAACTACTGTATGAACACAAAAGTGTTGGGGCAGCAACCACAAGGAACAGGAGAGGATATGTCTTTTGTAGTCCACATGTCTGTGTATATGTGTCTTTTTGTTGTTGTTTTTGTCCTTTAAATCTTAAGAAGTTAATTCCAAGGGTTACAAATTAACCATGTGTAGGTCAGAGGTTCCTGCCTGGTTCCCAAGATGAGCTATTTATTTAAATATATTTCAAAAATAGAAATAGTCAATTTTTGGGGTGTGTGTGTGTGTGTGTGTGGTGGTGGTGGTGGTACTGGGGTTCCTAGAAGCCCTTCTACCTCCGGGCTACACTCCCAGACCTATTTTATACACTTTTTTAATTTGGAAGCAGGGCCTCTTAAGCGAGTACAGCTGGCTTCAAACCTGCACGATCCTCCTGTTTCTGCCTCCCAAGTGTGGGGATTACAAGTGTGCACCACCACGCCCAGCCAGTAGTCAATATTTATGCCCCAAACATAGGTGCAGCTACTTTCAAATGTACTTAAATATATCAAAGTCAACCACTAAGCCAAGCAAGGGAGGGAGGGATGGGAAGGGAAAGGGGTGGGAATTGGGTAGGGGTTGAAGCAGTGATGTGTACATGTATGTACACACAAGTTTTTATCCCAATATGATGTATTAATATAATGCACCAATAAAACTTTTTTTAAAAACTGCTTGTGACATTAAGTCTCACATAAATCCCAATACAATAATACTGAGAGACTTCAACACCCTTTTAGAATTATTAGACCAATCTTCTAGACAAAAGGTCAGTAAAGATGCCTCAGACCTAAAGAACACCATCAACCAAATGGATCTATTAGACACATATAAAATATTCCACCCAACTACAGCCTGTTCAACATGAAACTAAAATTAAAAGGCGAATCAATACATGGGATTTTATAAAACGTCATTTACAGGATGGATGGAACTGGAGGATATTATGTTAAGTGAGATTAGTCAGTCACTAAAAGTAAGAAATCAGATGTTCTCCCTAATATGCAAAAGCTAGGAAGAAAATGGGTCATAGCAAAAACTCTAAACAAAGAAAGATATACTATAGCTGAGCAAATAACATGACCAAACTGAGTGGATGGGGGAGAGAGGAAAATTCTCTAATGCACATGATGTACTTTTAACAAACATTATAATATCAATCACTAAGCCAAATATGAGAATGATGGAGGGTCAGAAGGGAATGGAAATTGGTTTAGGGCTAATTGGTTGATGTGTGCATGTATATCTCCACCATCTTGTATCCCATTAACATGGATACTACAATGCACCAGTAAATTTTTTTAAAATTCATGTTGAATTTAATACTATACTACTAGAGAATAACTATCTGACTATATTTTAAAAACAGAAATATAACATATTATAGTTTCAGCTTCTGAAGATCACTAATAATAAAAATAGGGTTTTAAGAAATGTTTTTAGCTATTTTGACCTTTTGATCAAAATCTCCTGATAATTAAGAAATGAAAGTAAACATTTTATTAGATTTCAGTAAATTGAATCAGTTACAGAGAAATGTGTGATTTTGATGGAGTCCTTTTTTATCATTCCGTTTAAAATTAATCAACTACCAAGAAAAGCCAAGTGCTACCTCACAACAGAAGAGGGAAAAACAAAGCTAATGTGATTCATTTGCACAGCAGTATTTAGGCCATCTACTAGTAAATCTACCAAATGTGTTCTATTGGTTTTTACTGTGTGTGTGTGTGTGTGTGTGTGTGTGTGTGTGTGTGTGAGGTTTATGCTCTTTTATGGGATGGATAGCTGTCCACAGGGTGCAGTAAACTAAAATCTTATTTAAATCTTGAACCTTCTCTTAACTTTGGAAGTTTATGGCCGTTCATTTTAATAATAATAAGCCTATTAATCTCTGGTGCATGAGAAGACAAAGAGAAAAAGTCAAAGAATCTCCCAGAAAATGTATCATCTCTGGTTTCTTAAAATGCCTGCAAATCTGCATCTTTCAGAAATATCAGCAGTCAACTTTCCAGAGAAATAATTGTGCAAATTAGTTAAGACAAGAGGCTTAAAACTCTGCTAGAGGAGAGGTTCAATTTATCCTTTTCTAGTTTTGACTGTGAGGTCTAGGACAAGTCATTTAACTTCTTCCAATCTGTCTCCTCATCTCTAATACATGTACTTACTTCAGGGGTTATAACTAAGATAAAGTATGTAAAATTATAAGAATGGTACCTGACACAAAATATTCTGCCCATGGCAGCCATGATTGAGAAAGAATCCTTATTTAAAAAAAAAAAAAACACAAGGCCGTTTCTGCTTCTGAACTTACACACACTGCTTTCATAAGACACATGGAAATTACTTTTTACATATCTGTCCTACCACCTGCACTGTACCAAGCTTCTCAAAAATGGTGGTTTTCCCTTTTATTTTCAGACTTAATTCAAATCTTGGTACATATCAGATGCTAAACAATTTTCTTTAAATGGAAGTGAATCTAAAAATATCTTCAAGCCAATTATTCTTTCTAGGATACAAAGATTTGTCGCTCTTTATTCTGCTTTATATGTTGGAAGCGTGTTAAGACATCTTGCTCTCTGAAGCCTTCCATCAAACACAAGAATAAAAAAAGGTAGATGTTCACAGTTAAATCAGCTGTGCAGTGCTTTTTAACTGCGGGAGGAGTTTCAACTCTCAAGGTAAGTACTGAGTTAATGTCTAACAACCAGACTGCTATTCCATTTTAAGTACTGACAGTGTCCTTAGCAATCAGCATGAAAGAAAGAGGCTGCAAAATTCTTTAAGATACTGCATCAGAACTTTGGTTCTGGGCTCCAACCCCTGCTGCATTCATTTACATTCTGAAGGTTATCTTCAAAGCCAGGAGGGTGAGGAACAGAAAGGTTTAAAGTGACAAACTTTAGGAGTTACTGTATCTAAAAATGCTTATATTTTAAAATTGGCTTCTCCTTGATAATAGGACTCTGATTGTAGGGAGAAAAAAATAAATGTATTTTTCCAGCATAGGAGAACACACTGAACTACTTTTAAAGTTACATTCATGGATATTTCATAGACTTGGAGTTCTGAAAAAGTTAGCACTTTTCTCCTCTTGAATCCTGACTCAACTCTAAGACCAATAATCTGCAAACTACACGGAATCCAAGGGACGCGCTCTGAGAACCTCCCACATGTTTCTGAACCTGCCTTGGGGGCTTAGGTGACCTAGATAAAACTCTGCAAACACTGAAGATGGGTGCTAAATTACAGAGTAGGGAGAAGATGTCTCAAATCTGATACTCTATCACCTGCCTGGGCAGTAATGAAGAAAGATTCACCCTCATCTAAGAACAGAAAGGAGGGTGTTAAGGTTGCAAAGAGGAGGAAGAAACTTCAAGGTGAAGCTCTAAGAGTTAAAGTGAAGGGACGTTTATGGTCACTCTGGGTAAAGATTCCAATCAACCCTTGCAAAGCATTTTGAGTTACAAAGCTACAAAGGTTTTTCCTTTGACAGGATAAATGGCTCCTATTTAAAATGTGACTCTAGCCAGGCGTGGTGGTGCGTGTCTGTAATCCCAGTACTTGGGAGGCTGAAACAGGAGGCTCTCGGTTCAAGAACAGCCTAGCAACATAGGGAGACTCTCTGCAATATAGGAAGACCATTTCAAAATTAAAAAAATAAAATAGAGTTGGTGGGTAGCTCAGAGGTAGAACACACACACACACACACACACACACACACACACACACACAAAGTATGTTTCACCAGGTCTATGCTGACAACATTGACTTCAGTCCTCTTTTCTTGCACATATTCAGACCAGGAGCCTTGGAAATTTCATCCAGTCACAGGACTGCAAGTAATGGTACACCCTGATGACTCCCACATTCCTATTCCTCTGCCTTTTGTCAGTGTGGAGATGCCAGCCATCTATTTACACCACCTCTGACACAGACCCTGGATCATTTCTGTTCGGTTTAGTTTGCCTGTCTGGGTCAATGACAGCAGTATCTACTTCTTTCTATTTCCCCCAACAATTTTCTAGTCAATACAAGCATCCTGTCTTGTCTGGACAGCTCTTCTCTGTCACTCCAAATGGTTTTTCACAACCACCTTTGTCCTCCCAGCCTCTGTTCTCCATATTGCAACCAGTGTAACTTATTTATTTTTCTTTCAAAGAGCAATAATTTGTCATGTTGCACTCCTGAGTAAAGACTGGGTATGTTTTACCTGTGCTTTTAGACCATAATCTATTTTTCTTTTTGTTTGGTACTGGAGATTGAACTCAGGGGCATTCTATCTCTGAGCTACACCATCAGCTCTATTTTATTTTTTTATATTGTAACAGGGTCTCACTAAGCTGCTGAGGGTATCACCAACTTGTGGATGACCTTGAACTTGTGATCCCCTTATCTCAGCCTCCCAAGTGCTAAGATTACAGGTATGTGCCACTGTGCCTGCCTTTAGAATATAATCATAATGTAGCTAAAGACTCACCCCAGCCTGGTCTCTTCTAATCACCTCTTTCCCCTTCTACCCTATATTCAAAACACACCAGTGCTTTGAAAACGTCAAGTCCCATCTGCACACAGGGCATTTGCAGACTCTTATATACTTCTACCCCAACACTTTCAAGGGCAACTCTCACCATCTCTCAAGACCTAATGCAAATGCTCCTGTCTCTGGGAAGCTATCTTTCGTGCCTTGATCAGGTGAAATGCCTCTTAATTGTTCTCTTCTCCACCTTCCACACTGTAAAAATAAGATCATTCATATATTTTCTATGTTTTGTCTGTCTCCCCCATAGCTAGAATGTATGTTGAAATAGAAAGAGAATCATTGTTTTCAGGGTTGTCTATGAAATGTTTAGCAGCTAGTACAATCCCTGGCAACAACAACAAAAAAACACTGTAGTTTTGTGGAACTTACTAAAGATTGGAGTAAATGTATCAAAAGTCATCAAGAGAAATGAAATACATAAAGAGTGTGTGTGTGTGTGTGTGTGTGTATGTGTGTGTGTGTGTGTGTGTGTGTGTGTGTAAGAAAGAGAGAGAAATAGGTCTGAGTTACTCTATTTATTATTTTCTATTTCTAACCACTGAGGTGCATTTTACATTAAAGGCATTAAAACAAGAAACTGTCAGTAGAAGGAGTCATGTCAGGTGGTACACAGTCTCTCTCTGTCTACCACTATCTCATATGAATATACAATGATATTATCACAGACTACAAGTCTTTATCAAGATATTTTGGAAGAGCTAGAGACAACTAAAATAGGTTACAAGAAAGAAAAACACTTAAGATTTGTATATACATTGACTTTTCTCAGAGTCTAAGGAAAAGAATTTTAGATTGGAAAATTAGCTATATACAAGGTTTCCCTTAAATGACATTCCACAGTCTCTAGTCTTGTTCTCTGTCCATCCTCTCTCTCTCTCTTTTCTTACCATCTTCAAAGACTGAATCTCCTTAAAAAGCCCCTCAAAGTACATATTTCCTTTCACATTTGGAAGAAATGTTCAACTCTGCCATAAGATACATTGCCTTCTCATATCCAAGGCTCACAGTGACATACAATTAAACATTCCAGTACATTTTCTGATTTGATTATTCATTCTGAAAAAAAAAGGCCACAAGGAGATCCAGAAAATGCTGCTCAATTGGAGAAATGTTGGGTACTTCAAATCCAGTAGATTTTAAAGAACAAATATATTGGGCTCCATCATTAGTCATTTCTCCAAACATATGATTGCTATTGGGTTCTAACTACATCCCAGGCACTGTGCATTCTGAACAGCCAACACCAGCATTTGGTGAAGATGTGGCCTCTTCATACTTCCAACCCTAAGAAGGCAATAAATACACACCTACTCCCAAGGAAACACAGTATTTTCCCAAATGCAAATTCATCTGTAAAAATTTCCCCTACCCACAGTGCAGATAGCACTTTACATTTTAATGCAGAGCTGTTTCAGTTTCCTATATATGCTCCTGTTCACGCCAAGTTAGGTTCTATCTTTATGGAAGACATTAGCAGATAATAGTACATGTACAAGGGAGGCAGACATTTGCCTTGCATCACCACCCCAAAGTACAAAACAACTGGAAAACAGTCTTCAAGATGATCCTTCTTTTGTTTATTTTTCCCTTTACCTTCATTCAAATTTCTTTCCACCACCACAACCCCTACTGCCCCACTTCCTCACAAATGGATTCTGTAGGCAGAAGGGAAAGGTATGGGATGAGGAAGAAGGATGTATTTTTCTTTTATATATAAATACAAACTATGTAGATATATGTATAGAAAGGCATATATTTACATAAGAAAACTTGATGTGTCTTAAAACAGAATTTGTAAGAAGAAAGCTCTTTACCCACTGGAACTTGGTAAGATGGATTTTTTTAAAAGTAGGATTGTCCTGCAGTCACTGGGTTCCTAAAAGGTGACCTTCACCCCCAACTGCATTAGTCAGCAATTCAATTTTCTCAGTCTCTTTAAGAGGTGATAATAGCTGCAAATTGTCCTGACATATGCTACCAGCTGCTTCTTTAAAGCAACAGTTACACAGCTTGCTTTTTCTCCTTTGAATCAGAAAAAAAAATGTTCTTCTTTAACAGTTATTTTCCATCTTCAAAATCAAGTTTGGAATTAAAACCTTAAAACTCCTCTGTGCAGGAATATACAAATCCAGTCTTGTATAAACATATAAAATACAATCTTTCTGAAAAATAATTATAACTCTTCTCAATCTTATTTTTTTTTAATTTGAGATGCTGTCATATTTGATCTCATTTATATAATGTGTCCTCACATTTTCACACTACATCATTAACAGGCCACTTTATTTTTTGGTTTTGAGGATTGTTCGCATCTATTACTTCACAGGAGTCTTACAGCCCAGGTGAACATGGTGTATAGAGAAAGTACAAGAAAAGGAAGTGCAAAGAAGTTAGTATAAACATTGTCAGCAGCTCTGTCTTGGGCTCCTTTTCTTTTTTCTTAAGAACTAAGAACTCTTGTACCTAATCACAGATTCAATGTTTAACTTTATTTGATGACCTCATAAAATTTTATCTTTAATTTCTCTTGTTTATCCAAGTTCCACATCTGATATTTCAAATGTCTCTTGACCATTTCTTCTTGTATATTAGACCCATAATTCAAACTGAACTGAAGGATTCCTCCTTCACTAACTCTTCTCCGGTTTGCTAACTGCAATTCTTAACTGTTGTCTTCTAGTAGCCCACTGTGACTTAGCCTTTAGATGTTAGATATTCTTCCATTCTTTTGCACAAATAAAAGGACTCTACTGTCATCCTAACTCTTCCACTCAGTAATCTTGAGTAGGAAATCTCCATTTTCTACTACAGTAGGTTGAAATTTTTGCCTGAAATAAAATTTAGAGATCTTAGACTACTAGCTAGCTATGTGATTTAAACAATTCATATAACCTCCTAGATTTCTTCATCTGTAAACATGGTAATATTAGAGTAGTTTAAAAAATCCTTAAAACACAATCATTTCCATTCTCTCTCTTCATGATTCACCTATTTAAACATCCCTGTAACATATAAATAAATAGCAATACCACCATCTCCTAAACCCCATATTACTTTCCACCTACTACTCCATTTTTTTTTATTCCATTTATGACAAGGCTGCTCAAAAGGTTTGTATTTTCATTCTTTATGGATCGTATTTCTTCACTTCCACATTTCTTTTCAATACTTTCTAATTATACTTTTTCCCACTTTTATCAAAGTAATAAACTATCCCTAGCTTGATAAATCTAATTATAAATTCTGTTATTTTCCTGAAGCGAGTTGCATCATTTAACAGTTGACTGCCCTATTTTTCTTGCCACACATTCTTAACATGGCTAAAAGCCTCGAAAACATTCTTGACTTTCTTTTTTTAAGTCCACACATCCAATCCATTGGTAACTTCTGCTAGTTGAACTTTTAAAATATTCCCTGGAACCATTTTCTTCTCAATGCCTTCATCACCACAGCCCCACCAGAAGCAGGAGTGCTACTGTGCTAATATTGTCATTGAGGAAAGGTTTTAAAGGTACCCATTTTAGGCCGCTAAAAAGCTGGATGAGAAGATGGAACATCTGTGAGATTTAGCACAAAATTGTTCTTCTGTGGATACATGGCTTGGCAGTGGATAATTTTTCAAAGACTAGAAAGAGTCTCTCCGCCAATTTAATACATCCTGTGTCAGGGCTTAAAAACAGAGGTGTAGATATATTTCAGCCTCTACTAGCTCCTCAGCCTACATGATTATACTTCGTCATCACTGGCCTAGAACACCACAATCACTTCCCACTCATCTCCTAGCTTCCACTGCTGTTGCCAATATTAAGTACACCACAAACTGTCCAGCATCATTTCTAAATTGGAAAGCAGAGAAAGACCCTCTTGCTGACCGAACATGAGTCAAGTTCCCCTAAGCACTTTTTTCAACTAAGATTCAACCTTGAGTTCTGTCTGTGGCTCATTTAGCCCAGTTTTAGTAAAAAAAAAAAATCCTGGGTCAGTTAATCATAAATAGCCCACTCTTAATATTTGATTGAATTCATCTTCCAACCCTTTATAACTACTATGGTTTGAATGATCCCTTCAAAACTTATATGTAAACTTCATTGCCATTGTGATAATATCGAAAAGATGTATCTTTTAAGAGATTTGGTCCTAAGAGCTCTGTCCCCAAAAATGGATTAGTGCAATTATCACAGCAGTGAGCTTGTCATGCTAAGAGCAGTAACTTGATAAAAAATAACTTGGGACCCCATTCTCTTTCTGTCTTGGGCACTCTTTTGCCCTTCCTTTCCTTCCATAGAACATTGCAGAACAAAGGCCTTGTCAAATGCCAATAATTTGATAGAGTTTCCAACTAGAGAACCATGAGCAAAATAAATTCCCAGTGTTTAAAAATGACCTAGTCTCATATAGTGCAGTCTGTTATATTAGCATCAAGAAGGACTAAGACAATATCTAATCACCCTTGATATCTTATTACTCTGGCTTTTCTTCTGTAAGAATCCTTCTGAGTCAACTTAGTCAGAATCCCCATTATCCCTGATTTTCCTCTCAGTACTTTCCCAGTAGTTGACCACTCCTCTGCTTCTTGGATATAATTTCTCACTTATCCTTGTTTTTAGAGCTGAACATGATTTCTTTTCCCAACTACAAATCCCACATTGTAATATTAAATATTACCTTCATAAATAAAGTTTTTTCATATGTAAATGATATACTTTTACTTATTTCTCTTTAATTATTTTCTCTAAAAATATATACATATATATGCATAGAGATTACACATACTTTATAAGAAAACGTTATATATATGAACTATATATATACTATGTATAAAGACTATTTAGACAAAAATAGAGTAGATAACACTTTTTAAAATAATTACTTTTTTTCTTTAAAATCTTTAACAAGTGTCATGAAAACTTTTCTTTAACAAAGCATATCTTAACATACTCCA
The DNA here is from genome assembly GCF_963383645.1 of Muscardinus avellanarius. Classification (NCBI taxonomy): domain Eukaryota; kingdom Metazoa; phylum Chordata; class Mammalia; order Rodentia; family Gliridae; genus Muscardinus; species Muscardinus avellanarius. The sequence goes on from NC_137793.1 coordinate 15,189,061, forward strand.
GATCAAAGATCTCCACTGACTTCCTATAGACCTCAGCATACAATGTAAACTCCTTACCATGTCCAACAAGGCCTTGCATGATCTCATTCTTCCTCTTCCTTGACTTCATCCTTCTATATTTCTTGCCATACCCACTCATGTCTAGGTACGTGGCTTTCTTATTATTTCTCTAGCATACCAAGCTTATCTTGCCTCATGCCTTCTACCTATAATCACCTTTTTTAAGATTGCATAAACCATTCCTTCGACTTATTCCAGTCGTTTTTTATGACCTTTCTAGATTTTATATTTTTATCTTTTTTTATGGTACTGGGGTAGAACCCAGGGGCTTTCTACCTCCAGGATATACTCCCAGAACTATTTTATATTTTACTTGGAAACAGGGTCTCACTAAGTTGCTGAGAGCCTCACTAAGTAGCCGAGGCTGGCTTCAAACCTACGCGATCCTCCTGTCTCAGCCTCCCAAGCGCAGGAATTACAAGCATGTACCACCACACCTGGCTTGTTTTTTATTTTTTCTTTAATTTTTTATCAGTGCATTGTAGTCATACATCTTAATGCAATAAAAGATGGTGTAGACATACATGCACACATCACCCAATTAGCCCTTACCCAATTCCTCTTCCATTCCCTCCCCATCCCTTCTTCCCATGCTTGGTTTAGTGATTGACTTTGATATGTTTGTTTAAGTACAACATGTGCTTTAGAGAATCTTCCCCTTTCCCACTCCCATCCCCTCAATTAGGTCGCCTTCTTTGCTCATCTATAGAATCTCCTTCTTCATCTACATTTTCTCCTGTTACCCATTTCTCCCTAGCTTTCACATATTAGGATAAGCATTGACTTTTTATTTTTTTGTGACTGAGAAAACTATTTTCTGATGATTCTATCTAAATACACACACACACACATATACATGCACACACACACACATATACATGCGCACACACACATATACATGTGTGCGCACACATATACATGCGCGCACACACACACACACACACACGCAAACCTTATCCTCTTACCCTGCTTCATTGTTTCCATGGAATTTATCTCAACACGATATGCTTTTTACTCATTCTTTATCTCTATTTTCTTTAAAATTTTTAAGATTCCTAGGGGATAATAATTTATCTTATTCATCACTATATATTTTATTGTCTAGAAGATAAACTGACACTAGCAGGTACTTAATATTTAAGTGAATGATGATTGCTATGCTTATATACCATCTTTACTATGTTATACTGTCACTAGTTTATTTAAATTGAGTTCTTTCTTACTTAAATGGATTTATTTATTTATTTATTTATTTATTTATTTATTTATTGGTGGTGCTGAGGGTGGAACCCAGAGGCTTTCTACTTCTGGGCTATACTCCCAGACCCATTTTATATTTTATTTGGAAACAGGGTCTCACTAAGTTGCTGAGAGCCTCACTAAGTAGCTGAGGCTGGCTTTGAACCTACGTGGTCCTCCTGTCTCAGCCTCCCAAGCATGGTGATTACAAGCATGCACCACCACGCCCGGCAAATGGATGTATTTTAAATTGAAAAATTAAAGTAACTAATAGTATTATTTTCCACCAGAAAATGGGTGCATTAAAATAATATTTTTATTATTATAGTCTAACTAGCTATTATTTTGGATAAAGACCTGAGCTTGGGCCTCTCTGTTAAAAAAAAGAAAGAGAGATTATAACTGGGCATGGTGGCACAGACTTCATCAACTTTATTTGGGAGGCTGAAGAAAAAAATCACAAGTTATAGGGCAACCTGGTCAACTTAGTAAGATTCTACCTTAAAAATAAAAATTAAAAGAGCTAAGGATATAGCTTCATAGTATAGCACTCTTGGGTTTAATTTCTATTCCCCCCTACCCCCACCCAGTGGTAGAGCACCCTTGTTTTCTTTTTTTTTTTTTGAAATTTTTTTTTATTGGTGCACTGTATTCATATATCATAGTGGGATACAAACTTTTGTAGACATACATGCACACATCACCCAGTCAGCCCCCAACGATCCCCACCCCATTCTCTCCCCATCCCTCCCTCCCATGCTTGGCTTAGTGGTTGACATCTAATATTATAGCAATTTATCCAAAATTAAAAATGATAATCTCACATAACAGTTTCATTTGTCTGATACCAAGCTTTTGATGACGTAAAGATAACATTTCAATATTTCTTTTTACTTTCTTTCTTACCAGAGAATTTTTTTTCTATTTTTTAAGGTGAGACTATCATATATTTATATATTTATTTTTCAGAAAAAAAATCTATCCTAATATGGAATATGGACTCTAGATACCCAAAACGATCTTGAAAAAGAACAAAGCTAGAAGATATATATTTTCTGATTTCAAACCATATAAAGCTACAATAATTGAAACAGTGTAGTACTATTCTAAAGGCAGATATATAAACTATTGGAGCTAAATAAAAGCCTAGAGCTAAATTCTTCCCTATATTGTCAGGTTATTTTTGACAAGGTTTCCATGAACATTTGGTGGTAGAAATAATAATCTTTTAACTAAATATTGTTGAAACATAATAATTACATGGAAAAGAGTAAAATTGGACCCTTACCTAATCCCATATACAAGTATTAACTCAAAATAGATAAAAGACCTAAATATATAAATCTTAAGACTATAAACTTTTAGAAGAAAATCTGGGTCATAAAAACTCACAACATTGAAATTGGCAGTGATTTCTTGGTTATGATTTCAATGGCACAGGCAACAGAAGAGTATACAAACTCCCTAAAAAATTTAAAAAAATATTGTATATCCAAAGACAATTTAAACAGAGATAAAAGTTACTAATAGAATGGGACAAAATATTTCCAAATGCTATATCTGAAGGTATATTAATATTCCAACTAGACATCCTAAAAATTAACAACAATAAAGGCAAACAATACAATTTAGAGATAGGTAAAAGACTAACATAAATAATGAATCTCCACAGATAACCATTCTTAGTTGACTGTTGGATGGAAAATCTTGTTTCTCTGGTTCTGGTGTGTGTTACCTATTTCTTCTTTGTAGTTAATCTCTTTGAGTATTTTCTCCAGTGCTGGTTTTGAAGACATAAATTCCTTCAGTTTCTGTTTGTCATGGAAGCTTCTTATTTTTCCATCTAATTTGATAGAAAGTTTTGCTGGGTAGGAAATTTTTGGCTGGAAGTTGTTTTCTTTCAGAGTTTAGAATATGTTACTCCAAGCCCTTCTGGCTCTCATGACTTGGTTTGGGAAGTCTGAAGTGATTCTAATTGGTTTGCCTCTGAATGTCACTTGGCCCTTTGTTTTTGTTGCCTTTAAGATTCTCTGCTTGTCTTCCACATTGGTCATTTTGACAATTATGTGGTGTGGGGATCCTCTTCTCCGATCCTGTCTAAAGGGAGTTCTATAAGTTTCCTGGACCTGTGTATCAACCTCTTGCTCTATGTTTGGAAAATTTTCTGCTATTACTTCCTTGAAGAGATTGTTGATCCCTTTGGTTTCACTTTCTTTTCCCTCCTCTATTCCAATTATTCTTAGGTTAGCTCTCTTAAAATGGGCCCATATTTCTTCAATGTCAGATTCCTGCTGTTGGATATTTTTTTCTAGATTAGAAACTATGCGTTCATTTTTGGAATTATCATCTTCTAAGAGCGAGATTCTGTTCTCCATGTGGTCTAATCGGTTGTTTGTGCTTTGAATTGAGGACTTTACTTCATTAATTGCATCCTTTATCTCTTTTTGGCTCTCTCTGAGTTCTTTTCGAAGCACCTCTATTATTTCTACAGTTATTTTCCTGATTTGATCTTCTAGAAATCTCTGATTTTCTGTTTTATCGGGTTCTGATGTTGTGGGGTTGTGGGCAGTCATTGCTCCAGTGTTATTCCTCTTTCCCATGATTTCGGAAGTTTGTGCCTTCTCTGGGTTCTTCCCTTGGGTCACTATGACTTCACTTAAGGTGTTCTGGATCTCGAGTCTGTAGTATCTCAGACCCCACTACTCCTTTACTGAGTTGTATCACAGAGTCTCCAACCCAGAGAGTCGATAGAAGCTGCTTTAGACTGTGGGGTTACCAGGTTGCATGTTCTCCTATGGTGTGATATCTCTGCCACCGCCCCTCCCCCATTGGGTCAAGTCCCAGGGAGTACAGTACTGGGATTTCTCCTCTGTGGCCCGCAATTTGACTCACTGTTCTTGAGTACGCAGATGTAGCTGTACTGGACTCGGTGAATTCGCTGCTGCTGCCACTGGTGGCAATATGGCGACACTGTTACGCCCTCGGCCGTGAGGCTGGTTTATTTCTTCTTGGTTTTGAGTTCCACTCTGAATCCCTGCAGCGTGTGCTGAGCTCAGCCACTGGGAGCTTTAGATGCTCCCTGTGCCGAGAAATCCCACCTGGCTGTTCCACAGCGGCTCACCTCGGCTTGCTGTAGCTGTCCGGTGAACTCGCCGCTGCCGCCGGCAATAAAGCACTGCTACGGCATCCTCGGGCGTGAGGCCGGTGTATCTCCTCTGTGGCTCTGAGCTCTGTTTTCAGTCCGCTTTCTCTCTGGAGCCTGGTGATTTTTTTGTTTCTCTGGTGATGGTGTTTTCTGGCTATGAAAGGCGCTTATTTGGTGGTAATGGAGATTGGTTGTTACGGGTTTAATTTCTAAAAGCAAGAACAGAGGAAAGGAGAGAGGGAGAGAATAAAGTGAGGGAAAGAAGAAAGAAAGAAAGAGAGAGAGAGAAAGAGAATGAAAAAAGAAAGAAAGAAAGAAAGGAAGGAAGGAAGGAAGGAAGGAAGGAAGGAAGGAAGGATTATAAGGTAATGAAGGAATCATAAAGACTTATAATCAAATTCAAAAAAATTGAGAGAAAATTATTCCAAATTATGAGATCCAAAGTTTTTTAGTGTCATGCCACTATACAGTGCACTACCAAAAAATTAATATATGTCATCCACAGTAGACTTTTCATGCTTTTAGGGTGCACTAGATTACATGGTTAAGCCCTCACAGGTCTCAGATTCTTGGACTCTATGGTTCGCCTAATTGCTTAGGGTAGACTAAACCTTGAAATCTGATTTCCTGACTGTAGCCCAGAGTTCAATATATTAAATTAAGCATTTTCTACATTTGACATAAAAAATATATGCAACATATTTCTATGTGTCTATAAACTGATTTGGCCTTCCTCAAAATGTCCCCACATCTGTGGTCATAAATTGCACTCAAAGCATACTAATGAGTTAAAGCAAGGTCTACGTGAAAACCCTATTTCACAACTCTTAGTGCAAAGTCAATTATACACGGGGCTCTTTTTGAAGAGTTGCTGTCATTTGCATATGCAAAATGAAGTTGATATGCAGTCAAAATGACAGAAACAGATGCTTCTGCCATAGTTTAATTTGAAAGTTATCTTTCCATGCTAGTGAACAGAAGGCTGTCAAAGACAGAGGATACAGGTGAAAAGGCTCTTACATTTTAGAACCCATTGAGAATAGCATACCACCAATGTTTTCCAAATTAAAATGCATTTTGTTTGGGTTTTTTGGAATCTGCATGTTTCTACACTGGTTTAGATTCCAAACCCCACTGCTTGATTGTTGTTCATAGGTTGATATTTTCACTCCTCATTCCAAGTCATAAATATATCCAGACTGAAATCCTGAGATTCTGACCATCCTAGGCCTGGTACATACTGGTTTACTGAAAATAGTTGTTAAAGCAACAGAACATTGTAAATTCAAGGTAGAACTATATCCATCCATAATTAAGATAACTGAAAGTATCCAATCAAGAATATTTAAAATAAAATACTATATCTATTATAATATACTGGTGTTTAAAATGTTCATATTCACCAGATTTTCCAGCCTTAATATATTTCTTTCTTCAACAGTCATTTACAATTAGGAAGCAACAAGTTATGTGGAATTATCCAAGAAATGTGCTATCATATATCTCTGGGTTCCTTTCTTACCTCTCCTACATATGAGTTCTACAGCTGTATGGTCTTGAGTTAGAAGCCTGGCTTTTCTGAGGCTCAAGTTTCTTTTCTGCATACATATGATAATGCCCTTTAAGGCTGTTATGGTGTTAAATGAAATTTAATTGAAATTCTATGTGAATTCAGCATGGTGTTTGACAGCTAGTAGGCAACTATCACATACCAATTTTCCCATGAGGTCTTCTCCTTTCTCTCAGTGTCCTTATCCTACCATGTTCTGCTATGAGTATGTTATAAAAACTATATGGAGCACCATCCTTGGTTTAGAAGTTTATGGTGTTAAAAAATTCAAATTCTTTTCAACCCTTGTGTCACACCTTCTGGAAAGCTTGATCATAATTCTACTACCTTCTGATATCATGTGGCCTCTCATCCTTCAGATATGAGCTTAAAAATCACCTCCACAGAGAAGTGTATAGAGTTAGCCTTGATTCTCAACACCTCACTTACTTCTTTCATTTTGATTATTGCTATTTATATGTGATCAAAGTGTGTGTGTGTGTGTGTGTGTGTGTGTGTGTGTATGTGTGTGTGTGTGTGTGTGTAGGCTACTTTTATCCATTGCTAAACTAAAAGCCTGGGAACATATATCTCCATTCCATAGACTAATTCCTATCATTAAACACACAAAAATTTGTGTTCATCCAGGCATGGTGGCACGTGCCTATAATCCTAGCTACTCAAGGGGGAGGGGGCTGAGGCAGGAGGATCCCAAGTTAAAAGCTAGCCTCAGCAACTTGGGAAGACCTTGTCTGAGCATCAAACAAAAAGGATGGAGGATGTGCAGGTCAGTAGTACAGAGCTTGCCTATCACCTTCAAAGCCCTGAGATTAATTCCCAATATCACAAATTTAGATAGATGAATGACAGAAAGACAGACATCTAGATAGATAATAGATAGATGGTAGATAGATAAATTTTTTCAATAAATAAACAGAGGTATAATTTTCAACAATACAAACACATTTCTTTCACTTAGAAAAACAACATTCTAAATCACAAACAACAAGTAGAAAAATAATGAATTGGAATTGAGAATAAAGCATCAGATATGAATAAAATATAAGAACACATTTTTGTGAGTGAGAAAATGCCTGTATAATAGTTAAATGAACACTATAATCAAGGCATTTTTGAAAAATTTTTAAACAAAAATGGTGGAGAGAAAAAATATATTTTATCTAAGTGGAAGAGGAACCTGATATTTCATGAAATTTTATCTAAGTGGAAGAGGAACCTAATATTTCATGAAATAGCTGACATTCTGGTATAGGACTTGAGAACAAATAGGATATTGCCAGAAGTTGAAATAATACAATAGTGTTCCATGATAGAAGCCTTACAGTAAGCAAACTCACACTGAGATAAGAAAAAAGAAAAAAAAGACAGGTAGGAAGGAGACAGAAGAAGGAAAAAATTATTACTTTATTATGAAAGCCTTATGCTAACTTTCATTTATTTGCCCTTCTCAGGCCAATTCTTTTACCAGGCTTATCTCCCCCAAATTTCTAAGAAATCTATCAACCTTAAAATTAACATACATTTACTCACTTATGAAAATTATTTTTGCATTGTTAAATAGCCCATGGAATAAATAAACTAAGTTAAAAGAGATATGATATTTGAAGAAATTTATAATCTAAAGTAATTTCCAAAATTATCTATGAATCAGATAATGGAGAAGACCTCAACCTGGGGATTCTGACAACAGCCAGATCACCAGAAACCATCTTGTGATCATTAGACTGATGTCACCCACACACATCCTCCCAGGCTCACCCCTTACTAGGTTTCCTTTCAAAGAAAAGCCTGAAAATCCCAAAATCAGCTGTCACCCATTAGATGAAGCACATTATCCCTTAAATGTGTGTTCCTTGTTTTTCCAAATAAATTTCTGTGCCTCTAACTGACTCATTCTTAAATTCATTTCTTTAGCTTTTGTCAAGAACCCTACTCATCCTGAGATGATGTCCCCCTCTGCAGGAACTCCTTGGACCTTCTCCAAGGACAACATCTTTCTTTAAACATTTTGTCAAAAGGTAGAAATGACAAACAAGGGGAAATTTAGATTTTAAAAATAATGAAATAGAGAGAGTTTGAGTGTGGCCTTGACATATTAAAGACTTGAAAATCATCATTCTCATTTTTATAAGAAAAAGCTAATCATTTGGGCAAATATCACTGACTTTTCACAGATAATTGAATTTTTAGAGTAAGCCATTAGCCTGAAATCCAAAAAGATTGGCTCACTCAAAGAGACACAGACAAGGTCTTACTGAACAAAAGCAACCAAAGCCATAAACCTAAATGATATATAATTTTCTAAGTCAATGTAATAAATGACAACAAACTGGATTGCTTAAAAACAATGTAAGTTTATTCTCTAGTAGTTCTAATAGCCTGAAGTCCAAAACCAAGGTGTCAGTAGGGCCATTCTCTCTTTGAAAGCTCTGAGACCTATTTCTTCTTGTCTCTTTCTACCTTGCACTGACAATTCTTGACTATTTTTTTTTGTCTTGAGGCTACACTACTCTCTTCTTCCTCCTTCTCCCCCTTCTCCTCTTTCCTCCTCTTTCTCCTTCTCTTCCTCTTCTTCTTCTTCTTCTTCTTCTTCTTCTTCTTCTTCTTCTTCTTCTTCTTCTTCATATATATGGCTATCTTCTTTCTGCGTGTCTTCTCTCTGCTCTGGCCTCTCCATACAATATAGACAGGCTGAGTTTTTTCCAAATCATCAAAAGTTACTTCATTAGTTTCTCTTTTCTCTCACATTACACTATGATCAGAAATCTTCCTCTCCTTTCTCTAATAAGGACACTAGTCCCTGGACTTAAGGGTCATCCTAATTCAGTATGACATCATATTAACTAAATATATCTTCCAAACCTGTATTTCCAAATAGTCTCTTTTACATGTACTGGGAATTGGAAATTAGGACTGGAACATGTTTTTATATTTGTGTGTGTGTGTGTGTGTGTGTGTGTGTGTGTGTGTGGTACTGGGGTTACTGGGGTTCCTGGAAACCCAGGCTACACTCCCAGACCTATTTTATATTTTTATTTGGAAACAGAGTCTCTTAAGCCAACAAGGCTGGCTTCCAACCTGCGAGATCCTCCTGTCTCTGCCTCCCAAGCATGGGATTACAAGGATGTGCCACCACACCCAGCGTGGAACATGTATTTTTGATAGGACAGAATTTAATCAACTATGAACTATCCTCAGGGTCCCAAAATTTATGTATTTCCCTTTGTAAAATACATTCACACCATCCCCACATCTTCAAAGTCTTAACTCATTTGTGTATCAAATCAAAGTCCCAAATCTCATTACAAGAACTGGATATGGTGAAACTGGCATAATTCATTCCAGGACAAAAGCCTTCTACATCAGTGGGTCTGTAAAACTAGAAAGCACATTATCTTGTGGGACATGTGTTTTCATTACAATAAGGAGTAGAAGGAAGAAGAAAGTCCTGAGTCCTAAGAAAGTCTGAAACCCAGAAGGACACATTCTATTATTTTAAGACCAGAAAATAATTTTCTTTGTCTCTATTCACTCTCACTCTACCCTCTCGTGTCTTTGAAGAAGTGGCCTGCCTCCCTCCCTCCCTCCATCCCTCCTTCCCCCTCATCTCTCTCTGTCTCTCCCTCTCCCTCTCAACAGTTTTGTCATTTGAGTTGGGTTGGTTTTTTGTTTTGTTTTGTTTTGTAATAGGGATTGAACCCAGGGGCATTCTGCCTCTGAACTATAACCCCAGCCCTTTTTAGTTTTTGTTTGTAAACGGAATCACCCTAAGTTGCTAAAAGTCTTGCTAAGCTGCTGAGGCTGGTTTTGAACAAGCCATCCTCCTGTCTCAGACTTCCAAGTATTGGAATTACAGGCACCACCACATTTGTAGCTGTGTAGCTCTATCAGGCCATTTCTACTTATGAAAAATCAAAGTTTGGCAGCCTTCTTTTATTTCATTCTATCAGAGGATCCATCCTTCATTCCAAATTGGTAGTATTTCTGTTGAAATAACATTCTCAAAACTCCATTGAGTCTATAAAGTACTGTTAAAGGATTTACACTATTGGGCATGAGAGCTCTCCGCAGATCTTTTTTGGTTAACCACACCTCTATTTATGGCTGCTTCTGAAATGGCTGATGGAATCCATGAATCACAGAACAAATCACTCCAGAAGTTTTCCTGGCGGTAGATTTGGCATTTTCTCCAGAATATGTTTTTGGCCCTTTTATAATATAGGTGGGCTGATATTTCTTTTTTAAATCATGAAGTTCAGATTGCTTTTTCTTAACTTCTTAATTTGCCTTTCCTTTCACATTTTACTATAATCAGCAAAAGCAAATTATGAGATGTCTTGAATATTTTGCTCAAAATTTTCAACTAAATATCCAAGCTCACTGCTTTCAAATTCTATTTCTCACCGAATAATGGAGCACAATTCAGCCAAGTTTTTTTGCCACCTTATTACAAGTATTGTTTTCCCCAATTTCCAGTGACATGTATTTTGTTTTTATTTGAGAACCCAATAGGAATATTTTGTTTGTTTTTGTGGTATTGAGGAATGAACTTGATTTGTTCCATCTCTAAGGTGCACCTCAAGTCCTTTTTATGTTTGGTTTTGAAATAAAATATTTCTATAGTGCTGAGGCTGGCCTTGAACCTGTTGAATACTGGGATTACAAGAATGCCACAACACCTAACAGAAATATTTTACACCCTTTACCACACATCCCCATCACTCTTTTTAAGGCAAACTGGGTTTTTTCTATGATGCATCTCAAAATTCTTCCAGCCACTACTATTACTCAGTTCCAAAGCCACTTCTACATTTTTAGATATGTATTACAATTGTACTCATGATGGAGAACATGGATGAAGCCTGAGGAAAGAAAGATTCTGAAAGAGTTAAGGTGGTTTGATGAAAGGCCGAATTCTCCAAGACTCTGGGTGACTCCTGGTCTTTCCAGAATTCATGCCCCTGGCCCACCAGTGAGAGCGGGAACTGACCTTAATCCGAATTTTAATAATCTTTAACCAGGTCACTTTGTTTCTCCCTGTTCCTGCAATTTCTCTTCGATAATTGTATCTTGTAAGCATATCAATCATTCTCTATTGTACTTTGATGTTTTCATTCTCTTGAAGTCATGATATTTAGCATAGCTGAAAATAGAGTATAAAAACTTAGTCCTAAAGAATAAAGTTGTCAGTTGCATGAGAGGCAATTGTCCATGTCTTCATTTCAGGTCTCCCCCTCTTAAGTCCCAGAGAAGAATCTCTGACAACTCCCTTATCAAAACCATAATCCTAACTAGATTTCCAGGGATGCTATAAAATGATAAAGATTAAAGATGGCAGAACAGAGGATGACAGTGTGTTTCAGGCACTCTAAGACTTGTAACTCAACCAGCAGGAAGACTGCGTCTTGACAAGAAAAGAAAAGCAGCCAAAACCCAGGAGATAAACAACAGTCAAAACCCAATGGAATCAGAGGTGGCAGAGCAGAGGTCTTTAAGGGGCCTCAAAAGACCCACCTGATGAGCAGAAAGAGGCAGGGGCATCATCTTTGCCAGGCCACATCAGAGATGGTGGCTGCCAGTACTGTGTCTCCCAGAGACCAACTCCAACAAAAAAGCAGCAGATTCTTGGGAAGTTAGTGACTATAGACCATAATCAATAGCAGTCACCTTTTCTCTCATGTTCCACAAAGACCCAACTACACATACGGCCCAGCTAGATCCTGCAATGCATCTGACTCATTTCTGCCTACAGGGACCTGAACGGCATCAAGACCATGAGTTAGTAAGACAACCTAGTGGAAACCACCCTGCCAGGCCACACACAGATACTTGTGCAGCAAGGAATAGACTAATGGGGTCTGTGAGTTTGCAAATCATGCTTATGAAGGTGCAGGTAGGTGTGGCACAGTAGAAATGTGAATTAGCATATTACAGTCAGCATTTTGTCATGTCCTTTCAGGGTCTCTAGAAATCACTACTGGACAACCAGCAATGGTATCTGTGACATGAAATAACTCACAGGCTCCAAAAGCTATAAAATTTTACCCAGCCATATTTGAGTACTAAAGCACCAATACCAAAGGCCAATAAGGCCTCACATGATCACAGTGACCCAGAGCAACAGTGGTATCCCTGGGGCTCAACAACTGAGCCACCCAAGCCATAAGCTCAGGACAGTACAATCTCTCCCTGCCAAAGCCTGGGCCCAAACATCAGGGAGACCAGGGGCCAGAAGGGGATTCACATGATCAGAGCTACAGACTGGGAACTCAACACTCCCTTTGTCAGCAGAACTTGTGCCTGGCATGCATGCTTGCCAGTGACTGACAATACTCCATATGATTGTGACAAACAGATCAGAGGTGGTGTCCCTGAGCCAACAAAATTCAGCAAGCCAGGCCACAAACTCAGAATATAACAATTGCTGACACTGCTGAGCTTAGGCCCATTAGCCACAGAAGCCAGAGATCAGTTATCTTCAGTTTCGTGGGTTTACAATCAGCAGTGCAGTGATGGTGTCCATGGGACATTAGACCCCAATCAGCCGGCTATAAACTCTGAAAAATCATAGTCTCTGGCCCCATGGATTTTTGAGCCTGGAGAGCACAGTGGACCACAGCCAATCAGAGACACTGGTTTGCCTGCACAAAATTTATATCTAGTTAAAGAAGCCCTAGGGGAAAATATTTAAAGTTTGATTATATGAGACAAAATTAGAGAGGCAAATATATACTCCCGGCATAACACAGGACTGACACGCAAAGAGGAATAAGATACCAAGACCACAGAAATACAAACCTAAGCACTCTGAAAACATGATCATAAAAAACAAATAGGAAACAATAAACTCAAACAACTCAGCAACAAGTAAGCTCACCAATACTAAACTACAGGAAATGCCAGAAGTAGAATTCCAAATTTTTATCTTCAATAGATCAAAGGCTTTAAAGAAAATATACAGGGAATGAAATAACATATCAATTGAGAACCAAAATGAGGCTTTGAGCAAAGTGAAGGAGTCAATAAATTAATTAAATACCACAACAGAAATCACCTCTGGCAGCATAGACCACATGGAAAATAGGGTATAATGCTTGTTTTCAGTTCATTGTAAACTGAAAACACAGTGAACAATAAAGATGAAAATAAAACACAACTTTAATATCCAAGAAATATGAGATAATATGAAATAAACTAACTTACAGATAATAGGCATTAAAGAAGGTCTAGAAGTACAAACCAAGGGTAACAAAATTCTCTTCAAAAAAAATTATCAGATATTTTTCACACATAGAAAAAGACTATACATCCATGTACAAGAGACATTCAGAAGACCAACAAGAAAAGATCAAAGTACTTCCCCATGCCATGTAATAATCAAAATGACTAACATAGAGACCAAGTAAAGAATCTTAAAAGCAGCCAAGCCAGGCGTGGAGGTGCACTCTTGTAATCCCAGCACTTGGGAGGCTGAGACAGGAGTTTTGCACAGGTTCAAAGCCAGCCTCAACTACTTAGTGAGGCTTTCAGCAATGTAGTGAGGCCCTGCTTCCAAATAAAATATATAAAGGGGTCTGGTAGTATAGCCTTGAGGTAGAAAAAACTCTGGGTTACACCTCGAGTGCCACCCCCTCAAAAAACAGCCAAAACAAAAGAACAGGTGATATTAAGGGAAAAAATAATAGGAATCATTACAAGCTTCTCAATCCATGTAATGAAAACCAGGAGGAGCTGGAATGATATACTCCAGACCCTAAAAGAATACAACTTCAAACCAAGATTAATATCCAGCAGATATTATTCAAAATTGATAAAAAAAAAACCTTTTCAAGACAAACAGAAACTAAAAGAATTCATGACTATCAAGTCATGAATACTAAAAAAAATGCTTAAAGAATTTAAGTATTAAATTAAATTCTTAAATAAATAAGAGAAAATACTTAAAGAAATAAAATACAAAGACGAAAAAAGAAGCAAATACCAAAACAAGAGGAACCTCCACCAAATGGGCAACTGAGCAAAAGAGAAATAACACTAAATAAAACAGAAAATGGAACTCAAAATAACAAGAAACAAAAATAGTATCTCCATAACAACAATGTCAAAGTTCTCAACCTCCCAATTAAAGACACAGACTAGAAATATGGGTTAAAGAACATACTCCAACTATATGTTGCTTGCAAGAAATTCACCTTATAGCTAAAGATATTCACAGGCTTAGGTGAAAGGATGAAAAAAGATATACAGTGTAAATGAAGACCAAAAACAAAAATTTCAACATGAAGATATGACAGTAAACATTTATGTCCCAAATGTGGGTGCACCAACTTTTATAAAACAAACTCTTTAGAACATCGGGTCTCAAATAGATCTAAAAATAATAATATTGGGAGACTTCATACTACTCACGTTACTAGGTAAATTTTTCAGGCAAAAAAAATGGGCAAAAATTCTTTAGAAATAAAGAACACCAGACCCCTGGAGAAACAAGGCCCAGTAAGACGCTGGGTTCTGGGCAGGGGTCGCGCGCGTCGCACAAAAGCCGGGGCCTGGGTCGCGGGAACCTGGGCCCCGGGCCGAACTGCGAGTAGCACGCCAGACCCCTGGAGAAACAAGGCCCAGTAAGACACTGGGTTCTGGGCGGGGGTCGAGCACAGGGCACGCCAGCTGGGGCCCGGATCGCGGGACTCTGGGTCCCGGCCGAACTGCGAGTAGCACGCCAGACCCCTGGAGAAACCGGGCCCAGAACAGAAAAAGATAAAGAAAAATATCGGAGAGGTGGTAAGAAAGCCGTTATGGATGCCAGGACACTGGAGATGCAGACAAAACTTATCTAAATGCACTGGAACTTATGGAAAAATTCGCCGTGAAAGAGGACTGCTATTTCTCTATATTGTTAAGAATCTCAGACATCACATATAAGGAGAGAGTTTAGCGGAGACCAAGGAGAAATGCGGTGTTGAAAGAGTTCTTCGCGATGGTGGTAGAGACTTGTATTCAGGAGAAGCAGAAACCGGATCTTACCAACTTTATTTTTTTGGAGAAATTACACCAAATGTCGAATGCTACCATCACGCATGCTTAGGAACACTGGACAACATTCAGAGTGGAAAAAGAGCCTGGGAAGGATTTGAAACGGTGGAGGCAGTGGCAATGCCAGTGGCCAATATTTGGGGGAGGCAGAGATCTGATACATTACAACTGGAACCTTTGAAATACTAACCAAAGAGACAGTGATCGGAACCTGCTGAGGGGTTAGGCGGGCGCCGGGGCCAGTGGCCGACATCGGAGCTTGCTGTGAGGCAGGGCCACTACTGAGGCCTCCGTGGCCGGGATTGGAACTTGCAGAGGGGTTAGACCGATGCTGGGGCCAGCGAGGCCGGCATTGGAGCCTGCCATGATGCAAGGCTTGTGCTAGGGCCTCCGAGGTCGGGTCCGGAACTTGCTGAGGGGTTAGGCCAGTGCTGGGGTCAGCGAGGCCGGCATCGGAGCCTGCCGTGAGGCAAGGCCAGTGTTGGGGCCCCCGAGGACGGGACTGGAGCCTGCTGAGGGGTTAGGCCGGTGCTGGGGCCAGCGAGGCTGGCATCAGAGCCTGCCATGAGGCAAGGCCGGTACTTGGGCCTCCGAGGCCAGGATAAGAGCCTGCCGAGGGGTTAGGCCGGTGCTGGGGCCTCCGAGGCCAGGATAAGAGCCTGCTGAGGGGTTAGACCGGTGCTGGGGCCAGCGAGGCCGGCATCGGAGCCTGCCTTGAGGCAAGGCCGGTACTGGGGCCTCCGAGGCCAGGACAAGAGCCTGCCGAGGGGTTAGGCCGGTGCTGGGGCCAGCGAGGCCGGCATCGGAGCCTGCCTTGAGGCATGACCAGTGCTGGGGCCCCCGAGGCCGGGATCGGAGCCTGCCGAGGGGTTAGGCCGCTGCTGGGGCCAGCGAGGCCGGCATCGGAGCCTGCCTTGAGGCAAGGCCGGTACTGGGGCCTCTGAGGCCGGGATCGGAGCCTGCCGAGGGGTTAGGCCGCTGCTGGGGCCAGTGAGGCCGGCATCGGAGCCTGCCGTGAGGCAAGGCCGGTACTGGGGCCTCCGAGGCCAGGATAAGAGCCTGCTGAGGGGTTAGGCCGGTGCTGGGGCCAACGAGGCCGGCAGCGGAGCCTGCCTTGAGGCAAGGCCGGTACTGGGGCCTCGAGGCCAGGATAAGAGCCTGCCGAGGGGTTAGGCCGGTGCTGGGGCCAGCGAGGCCGGCATCGGAGCCTGCCGTGAGGCAAGGCCGGTACTGGGGCCTCCGAGGCCAGGATAAGAGCTTGCCGAGGGGTTAGGCCGGTGCTGGGGCCAGCGAGGCCGGCATCGGAGCCTGCCGTGAGGCAAGGCCGGTACTGGGGCCTCCGAGGCCAGGATAAGAGCCTGCCAAGGGGCTAGGCCGGTGCTGGGGCCAGCGAGGCCGGCATCGGAGCCTGCCTTGAGGCATGACCAGTGCTGGGGCCTCCGAGGCCGGGATCGGAGCCTGCCGAGGGGTTAGGCCGCTGCTGGGGCCAGCGAGGCCAGCATCGGAGCCTGCCGTGAGGCAAGGCCAGTACTGGGGCCTCCGAGGCCAGGATAAGAGCCTGCCGAGGGGTTAGGCCAGTGCTGGGGCCATTGAGGCCGGCATCGGAGCCTGCCTTATGGCAAGGCCGGTACTGGGGCCTCTAGGCCAGGATAAGAGCCTGCCGAGGGGTTAGGCCGGTGCTGGGGCCAGCGAGGCCGGCATCGGAGCCTGCCGTGAGGCAAGGCCGGTACTGGGGCCTCCGAGGCCAGGATAAGAGCTTGCCGAGAGGTTAGGCCGGTGCTGGGGCCAACGAGGCCGGCAGCGGAGCCTGCCGTGAGGCATGACCAGTGCTGGGGCCTCCGAGGCCGGGATCGGAGCCTGCCGAGGGGTTAGGCCGCTGCTGGGGCCAGCGAGGCCGGCATCGGAGCCTGCCGTGAGGCAAGGCCGGTACTGGGGCCTCCGAGGCCAGGACAAGAGCCTGCCGAGGGGTTAGGCCGGTGCTGGGGCCAGCGAGGCCGGCATCGGAGCCTGCCGTGAGGCAAGGCCGGTACTGGGGCCTCCGAGGCCAGGATAAGAGCTTGCCGAGGGGTTAGGCCTGTGCTGGGGCCAACGAGGCCGGCAGCGGAGCCTGCCGTGAGGCATGACCAGGGCTGGGGCCTCCGAGGCCGGGATCGGAGCATGCCGAGGGGTTAGGCCGCTGCTGGGGCCAGCGAGGCCGGCATCGGAGCCTGCCGTGAGGCAAGGCCGGTACTGGGGCCTCTGAGGCCGGGATCGGAGCCTGCCGAGGGGTTAGGCCGCTGCTGGGGCCAGCGAGGCCGGCATCGGAGCCTGCCGTGAGGCAAGGCCGGTACTGGGGCCTCCGAGGCCAGGATAAGAGCCTGCTGAGGGGTTAGGCCGGTGCTGGGGCCAGCGAGGCCGGCATCGGAGCCTGCCTTGAGGCAAGGCCGGTACTGGGGCCTCGAGGCCAGGATAAGAGCCTGCCGAGGGGTTAGGCCGGTGCTGGGGCCAGCGAGGCCGGCATCGGAGCCTGCCGTGAGGCAAGGCCGGTACTGGGGCCTCCGAGGCCAGGATAAGAGCTTGCCGAGAGGTTAGGCCGGTGCTGGGGCCAACGAGGCCAGCAGCGGAGCCTGCCGTGAGGCATGACCAGTC
This sequence comes from Muscardinus avellanarius, assembly GCF_963383645.1. Lineage (NCBI taxonomy): Eukaryota > Metazoa > Chordata > Mammalia > Rodentia > Gliridae > Muscardinus > Muscardinus avellanarius. Next base: position 15,206,736 of record NC_137793.1, read on the forward strand.
CTGGGGCCTCCGAGGCCGGGATCGGAGCATGCCGAGGGGTTAGGCCGGTGCTGGGGCCAGCGAGGCCGGCATCGGAGCCTGCCGTGAGGCAAGGCCGGTACTGGGGCCTCCGAGGCCAGGATAAGAGCCTGCCAAGGGGCTAGGCCGGTGCTGGGGCCAGCGAGGCCGGCATCGGAGCCTGCCTTGAGGCATGACCAGTGCTGGGGCCTCCGAGGCCGGGATCGGAGCCTGCCGAGGGGTTAGGCCGCTGCTGGGGCCAGCGAGGCCGGCATCGGAGCCTGCCGTGAGGCAAGGCCGGTACTGGGGCCTCTGAGGCCGGGATCGGAGCCTGCCGAGGGGTTAGGCCGCTGCTGGGGCCAGTGAGGCCGGCATCGGAGCCTGCCGTGAGGCAAGGCCGGTACTGGGGCCTCCGAGGCCAGGATAAGAGCTTGCCGAGGGGTTAGGCCTGTGCTGGGGCCAACGAGGCCGGCAGCGGAGCCTGCCGTGAGGCATGACCAGGGCTGGGGCCTCCGAGGCCGGGATCGGAGCATGCCGAGGGGTTAGGCCGCTGCTGGGGCCAGCGAGGCCGGCATCGGAGCCTGCCGTGAGGCAAGGCCGGTACTGGGGCCTCCGAGGCCAGGACAAGAGCCTGCCGAGGGGTTAGGCCGCTGCTGGGGCCAGTGAGGCCGGCATCGGAGCCTGCCGTGAGGCAAGGCCGGTACTGGGGCCTCCGAGGCCAGGATAAGAGCTTGCCGAGGGGTTAGGCCTGTGCTGGGGCCAACGAGGCCGGCAGCGGAGCCTGCCGTGAGGCATGACCAGGGCTGGGGCCTCCGAGGCCGGGATCGGAGCATGCCGAGGGGTTAGGCCGCTGCTGGGGCCAGCGAGGCCGGCATCGGAGCCTGCCGTGAGGCAAGGCCGGTACTGGGGCCTCTGAGGCCGGGATCGGAGCCTGCCGAGGGGTTAGGCCGCTGCTGGGGCCAGTGAGGCCAGCATCGGAGCCTGCCGTGAGGCAAGGCCGGTACTGGGGCCTCCGAGGCCAGGATAAGAGCCTGCTGAGGGGTTAGGCCGGTGCTGGGGCCAGCGAGGCCGGCATCGGAGCCTGCCTTGAGGCAAGGCCGGTACTGGGGCCTCGAGGCCAGGATAAGAGCCTGCCGAGGGGTTAGGCCGGTGCTGGGGCCAGCGAGGCCGGCATCGGAGCCTGCCGTGAGGCAAGGCCGGTACTGGGGCCTCCGAGGCCAGGATAATAGCTTGCCGAGAGGTTAGGCCGGTGCTGGGGCCAACGAGGCCGGCAGCGGAGCCTGCCGTGAGGCATGACCAGTGCTGGGGCCTCCGAGGCCGGGATCGGAGCCTGCCGAGGGGTTAGGCCGCTGCTGGGGCCAGCGAGGCCGGCATCGGAGCCTGCCGTGAGGCAAGGCCGGTACTGGGGCCTCCGAGGCCAGGACAAGAGCCTGCCGAGGGGTTAGGCCGGTGCTGGGGCCAGCGAGGCCGGCATCGGAGCCTGCCGTGAGGCAAGGCCGGTACTGGGGCTTCCGAGGCCAGGATAAGAGCTTGCCGAGGGGTTAGGCCTGTGCTGGGGCCAACGAGGCCGGCAGCGGAGCCTGCCGTGAGGCATGACCAGGGCTGTGGCCTCCGAGGCCGGGATCGGAGCATGCCGAGGGGTTAGGCCGCTGCTGGGGCCAGCGAGGCCGGCATCGGAGCCTGCCGTGAGGCAAGGCCGGTACTGGGGCCTCTGAGGCCGGGATCGGAGCCTGCCGAGGGGTTAGGCCGCTGCTGGGGCCAGTGAGGCCGGCATCGGAGCCTGCCGTGAGGCAAGGCCGGTACTGGGGCCTCCGAGGCCAGGATAAGAGCTTGCCGAGGGGTTAGGCCTGTGCTGGGGCCAACGAGGCCGGCAGCGGAGCCTGCCGTGAGGCATGACCAGGGCTGGGGCCTCCGAGGCCGGGATCGGAGCATGCCGAGGGGTTAGGCCGCTGCTGGGGCCAGCGAGGCCGGCATCGGAGCCTGCCGTGAGGCAAGGCCGGTACTGGGGCCTCCGAGGCCAGGACAAGAGCCTGCCGAGGGGTTAGGCCGCTGCTGGGGCCAGTGAGGCCGGCATCGGAGCCTGCCGTGAGGCAAGGCCGGTACTGGGGCCTCCGAGGCCAGGATAAGAGCTTGCCGAGGGGTTAGGCCTGTGCTGGGGCCAACGAGGCCGGCAGCGGAGCCTGCCGTGAGGCATGACCAGGGCTGGGGCCTCCGAGGCCAGGATCGGAGCATGCCGAGGGGTTAGGCCGCTGCTGGGGCCAGCGAGGCCGGCATCGGAGCCTGCCGTGAGGCAAGGCCAGTGTTGGGGCCCCCGAGGACGGGACTGGAGCCTGCTGAGGGGTTAGGCCGGTGCTGGGGCCAGCGAGGCTGGCATCAGAGCCTGCCATGAGGCAAGGCCGGTACTTGGGCCTCCGAGGCCAGGATAAGAGCCTGCCGAGGGGTTAGGCCGGTGCTGGGGCCTCCGAGGCCAGGATAAGAGCCTGCTGAGGGGTTAGACCGGTGCTGGGGCCAGCGAGGCCGGCATCGGAGCCTGCCTTGAGGCAAGGCCGGTACTGGGGCCTCCGAGGCCAGGACAAGAGCCTGCCGAGGGGTTAGGCCGGTGCTGGGGCCAGCGAGGCCGGCATCGGAGCCTGCCTTGAGGCATGACCAGTGCTGGGGCCCCCGAGGCCGGGATCGGAGCCTGCCGAGGGGTTAGGCCGCTGCTGGGGCCAGCGAGGCCGGCATCGGAGCCTGCCTTGAGGCAAGGCCGGTACTGGGGCCTCTGAGGCCGGGATCGGAGCCTGCCGAGGGGTTAGGCCGCTGCTGGGGCCAGTGAGGCCGGCATCGGAGCCTGCCGTGAGGCAAGGCCGGTACTGGGGCCTCCGAGGCCAGGATAAGAGCCTGCTGAGGGGTTAGGCCGGTGCTGGGGCCAACGAGGCCGGCAGCGGAGCCTGCCTTGAGGCAAGGCCGGTACTGGGGCCTCGAGGCCAGGATAAGAGCCTGCCGAGGGGTTAGGCCGGTGCTGGGGCCAGCGAGGCCGGCATCGGAGCCTGCCGTGAGGCAAGGCCGGTACTGGGGCCTCCGAGGCCAGGATAAGAGCTTGCCGAGGGGTTAGGCCGGTGCTGGGGCCAGCGAGGCCGGCATCGGAGCCTGCCGTGAGGCAAGGCCGGTACTGGGGCCTCCGAGGCCAGGATAAGAGCCTGCCAAGGGGCTAGGCCGGTGCTGGGGCCAGCGAGGCCGGCATCGGAGCCTGCCTTGAGGCATGACCAGTGCTGGGGCCTCCGAGGCCGGGATCGGAGCCTGCCGAGGGGTTAGGCCGCTGCTGGGGCCAGCGAGGCCAGCATCGGAGCCTGCCGTGAGGCAAGGCCAGTACTGGGGCCTCCGAGGCCAGGATAAGAGCCTGCCGAGGGGTTAGGCCAGTGCTGGGGCCATTGAGGCCGGCATCGGAGCCTGCCTTATGGCAAGGCCGGTACTGGGGCCTCTAGGCCAGGATAAGAGCCTGCCGAGGGGTTAGGCCGGTGCTGGGGCCAGCGAGGCCGACATCGGAGCCTGCCGTGAGGCAAGGCCGGTACTGGGGCCTCCGAGGCCAGGATAAGAGCTTGCCGAGAGGTTAGGCCGGTGCTGGGGCCAACGAGGCCGGCAGCGGAGCCTGCCGTGAGGCATGACCAGTGCTGGGGCCTCCGAGGCCGGGATCGGAGCCTGCCGAGGGGTTAGGCCGCTGCTGGGGCCAGCGAGGCCGGCATCGGAGCCTGCCGTGAGGCAAGGCCGGTACTGGGGCCTCCGAGGCCAGGACAAGAGCCTGCCGAGGGGTTAGGCCGGTGCTGGGGCCAGCGAGGCCGGCATCGGAGCCTGCCGTGAGGCAAGGCCGGTACTGGGGCCTCCGAGGCCAGGATAAGAGCTTGCCGAGGGGTTAGGCCTGTGCTGGGGCCAACGAGGCCGGCAGCGGAGCCTGCCGTGAGGCATGACCAGGGCTGGGGCCTCCGAGGCCGGGATCGGAGCATGCCGAGGGGTTAGGCCGCTGCTGGGGCCAGCGAGGCCGGCATCGGAGCCTGCCGTGAGGCAAGGCCGGTACTGGGGCCTCTGAGGCCGGGATCGGAGCCTGCCGAGGGGTTAGGCCGCTGCTGGGGCCAGCGAGGCCGGCATCGGAGCCTGCCGTGAGGCAAGGCCGGTACTGGGGCCTCCGAGGCCAGGATAAGAGCCTGCTGAGGGGTTAGGCCGGTGCTGGGGCCAGCGAGGCCGGCATCGGAGCCTGCCTTGAGGCAAGGCCGGTACTGGGGCCTCGAGGCCAGGATAAGAGCCTGCCGAGGGGTTAGGCCGGTGCTGGGGCCAGCGAGGCCGGCATCGGAGCCTGCCGTGAGGCAAGGCCGGTACTGGGGCCTCCGAGGCCAGGATAATAGCTTGCCGAGAGGTTAGGCCGGTGCTGGGGCCAACGAGGCCGGCAGCGGAGCCTGCCGTGAGGCATGACCAGTGCTGGGGCCTCCGAGGCCGGGATCGGAGCCTGCCGAGGGGTTAGGCCGCTGCTGGGGCCAGCGAGGCCGGCATCGGAGCCTGCCGTGAGGCAAGGCCGGTACTGGGGCCTCCGAGGCCAGGACAAGAGCCTGCCGAGGGGTTAGGCCGGTGCTGGGGCCAGCGAGGCCGGCATCGGAGCCTGCCGTGAGGCAAGGCCGGTACTGGGGCTTCCGAGGCCAGGATAAGAGCTTGCCGAGGGGTTAGGCCTGTGCTGGGGCCAACGAGGCCGGCAGCGGAGCCTGCCGTGAGGCATGACCAGGGCTGTGGCCTCCGAGGCCGGGATCGGAGCATGCCGAGGGGTTAGGCCGCTGCTGGGGCCAGCGAGGCCGGCATCGGAGCCTGCCGTGAGGCAAGGCCGGTACTGGGGCCTCTGAGGCCGGGATCGGAGCCTGCCGAGGGGTTAGGCCGCTGCTGGGGCCAGTGAGGCCGGCATCGGAGCCTGCCGTGAGGCAAGGCCGGTACTGGGGCCTCCGAGGCCAGGATAAGAGCTTGCCGAGGGGTTAGGCCTGTGCTGGGGCCAACGAGGCCGGCAGCGGAGCCTGCCGTGAGGCATGACCAGGGCTGGGGCCTCCGAGGCCGGGATCGGAGCATGCCGAGGGGTTAGGCCGCTGCTGGGGCCAGCGAGGCCGGCATCGGAGCCTGCCGTGAGGCAAGGCCGGTACTGGGGCCTCCGAGGCCAGGACAAGAGCCTGCCGAGGGGTTAGGCCGCTGCTGGGGCCAGTGAGGCCGGCATCGGAGCCTGCCGTGAGGCAAGGCCGGTACTGGGGCCTCCGAGGCCAGGATAAGAGCTTGCCGAGGGGTTAGGCCTGTGCTGGGGCCAACGAGGCCGGCAGCGGAGCCTGCCGTGAGGCATGACCAGGGCTGGGGCCTCCGAGGCCGGGATCGGAGCATGCCGAGGGGTTAGGCCGCTGCTGGGGCCAGCGAGGCCGGCATCGGAGCCTGCCGTGAGGCAAGGCCGGTACTGGGGCCTCTGAGGCCGGGATCGGAGCCTGCCGAGGGGTTAGGCCGCTGCTGGGGCCAGTGAGGGCAGCATCGGAGCCTGCCGTGAGGCAAGGCCGGTACTGGGGCCTCCGAGGCCAGGATAAGAGCCTGCTGAGGGGTTAGGCCGGTGCTGGGGCCAGCGAGGCCGGCATCGGAGCCTGCCTTGAGGCAAGGCCGGTACTGGGGCCTCGAGGCCAGGATAAGAGCCTGCCGAGGGGTTAGGCCGGTGCTGGACCAGCGAGGCCGGCATCGGAGCCTGCCGTGAGGCAAGGCCGGTACTGGGGCCTCCGAGGCCAGGATAATAGCTTGCCGAGAGGTTAGGCAGGTGCTGGGGCCAACGAGGCCGGCAGCGGAGCCTGCCGTGAGGCATGACCAGTGCTGGGGCCTCCGAGGCCGGGATCGGAGCCTGCCGAGGGGTTAGGCCGCTGCTGGGGCCAGCGAGGCCGGCATCGGAGCCTGCCGTGAGGCAAGGCCGGTACTGGGGCCTCCGAGGCCAGGACAAGAGCCTGCCGAGGGGTTAGGCCGGTGCTGGGGCCAGCGAGGCCGGCATCGGAGCCTGCCGTGAGGCAAGGCCGGTACTGGGGCTTCCGAGGCCAGGATAAGAGCTTGCCGAGGGGTTAGGCCTGTGCTGGGGCCAACGAGGCCGGCAGCGGAGCCTGCCGTGAGGCATGACCAGGGCTGTGGCCTCCGAGGCCGGGATCGGAGCATGCCGAGGGGTTAGGCCGCTGCTGGGGCCAGCGAGGCCGGCATCGGAGCCTGCCGTGAGGCAAGGCCGGTACTGGGGCCTCTGAGGCCGGGATCGGAGCCTGCCGAGGGGTTAGGCCGCTGCTGGGGCCAGTGAGGCCGGCATCGGAGCCTGCCGTGAGGCAAGGCCGGTACTGGGGCCTCCGAGGCCAGGATAAGAGCTTGCCGAGGGGTTAGGCCTGTGCTGGGGCCAACGAGGCCGGCAGCGGAGCCTGCCGTGAGGCATGACCAGGGCTGGGGCCTCCGAGGCCGGGATCGGAGCATGCCGAGGGGTTAGGCCGCTGCTGGGGCCAGCGAGGCCGGCATCGGAGCCTGCCGTGAGGCAAGGCCGGTACTGGGGCCTCCGAGGCCAGGACAAGAGCCTGCCGAGGGGTTAGGCCGCTGCTGGGGCCAGTGAGGCCGGCATCGGAGCCTGCCGTGAGGCAAGGCCGGTACTGGGGCCTCCGAGGCCAGGATAAGAGCTTGCCGAGGGGTTAGGCCTGTGCTGGGGCCAACGAGGCCGGCAGCGGAGCCTGCCGTGAGGCATGACCAGGGCTGGGGCCTCCGAGGCCGGGATCGGAGCATGCCGAGGGGTTAGGCCGCTGCTGGGGCCAGCGAGGCCGGCATCGGAGCCTGCCGTGAGGCAAGGCCGGTACTGGGGCCTCTGAGGCCGGGATCGGAGCCTGCCGAGGGGTTAGGCCGCTGCTGGGGCCAGTGAGGCCAGCATCGGAGCCTGCCGTGAGGCAAGGCCGGTACTGGGGCCTCCGAGGCCAGGATAAGAGCCTGCTGAGGGGTTAGGCCGGTGCTGGGGCCAGCGAGGCCGGCATCGGAGCCTGCCTTGAGGCAAGGCCGGTACTGGGGCCTCGAGGCCAGGATAAGAGCCTGCCGAGGGGTTAGGCCGGTGCTGGGGCCAGCGAGGCCGGCATTGGAGCCTGCCGTGAGGCAAGGCCGGTACTGGGGCCTCCGAGGCCAGGATAAGAGCTTGCCGAGAGGTTAGGCCGGTGCTGGGGCCAACGAGACCGGCAGCGGAGCCTGCCGTGAGGCATGACCAGTGCTGGGGCCTCCGAGGCCGGGATCGGAGCCTGCCGAGGGGTTAGGCCGCTGCTGGGGCCAGCGAGGCCGGCATCGGAGCCTGCCGTGAGGCAAGGCCGGTACTGGGGCTTCCGAGGCCAGGATAAGAGCCTGCTGAGGGGTTAGGCCGGTGCTGGGGCCAGCGAGGCCGGCATCGGAGCCTGCCTTGAGGCAAGGCCGGTACTGGGGCCTCGAGGCCAGGATAAGAGCCTGCCGAGGGGTTAGGCCGGTGCTGGGGCCAGCGAGGCCGGCATCGGAGCCTGCCTTGAGGCAAGGCCGGTACTGGGGCCTCGAGGCCAGGATAAGAGCCTGCCGAGGGGTTAGGCCGGTGCTGGGGCCAGCGAGGCCGGCATCGGAGCCTGCCGTGAGGCAAGGCCGGTACTGGGGCCTCCGAGGCCAGGATAAGAGCTTGCCGAGAGGTTAGGCCGGTGCTGGGGCCAACGAGGCCAGCAGCGGAGCCTGCTGTGAGGCATGACCAGTCCTGGGGCCTCCGAGGCCGGGATCGGAGCATGCCGAGGGGTTAGGCCGGTGCTGGGGCCAGCGAGGCCGGCATCGGAGCCTGCCGTGAGGCAAGGCCGGTACTGGGGCCTCCGAGGCCAGGATAAGAGCCTGCCAAGGGGCTAGGCCGGTGCTGGGGCCAGCGAGGCCGGCATCGGAGCCTGCCTTGAGGCATGACCAGTGCTGGGGCCTCCGAGGCCGGGATCGGAGCCTGCCGAGGGGTTAGGCCGCTGCTGGGGCCAGCGAGGCTGGCATCGGAGCCTGCCGTGAGGCAAGGCCGGTACTGGGGCCTCCGAGGCCAGGATAAGAGCCTGCCGAGGGGTTAGGCCGGTGCTGGGGCCAGTGAGGCCGGCATCGGAGCCTGCCGTGAGGCAAGGCCGGTACTGGGGCCTCTGAGGCCAGGATAAGAGCCTGTCAAGGGGTTAGGCCGGTGCTGGGGCCAGTGCGGCGGGCATCGGAGCCTGCCGTGAGGCATTACCAGTGTTGGGGCCTCCGAGGCCGGGATCGGAGCATGCCGAGGGGTTAGGCCGGTGCTGGGGCCAGCGAGGCCGGCATCGGAGCCTGCCGTGAGGCAAGGCCGGTACTGGGGCCTCCGAGGCCAGGATAAGAGCCTGCCAAGGGGCTAGGCCGGTGCTGGGGCCAGCGAGGCCGGCAGCGGAGCCTGCCTTGAGGCATGACCAGTGCTGGGGCCTCCGAGGCCGGGATCGGAGCCTGCCGAGGGGTTAGGCCGCTGCTGGGGCCAGCGAGGCTGGCATCGGAGCCTGCCGTGAGGCAAGGCCGGTACTGGGGCCTCCGAGGCCAGGATAAGAGCCTGCCGAGGGGTTAGGCCTGTGCTGGGGCCAGTGAGGCCGGCATCGGAGCCTGCCGTGAGGCAAGGCCGGTACTGGGGCCTCTGAGGCCAGGATAAGAGCCTGTCAAGGGGTTAGGCCGGTGCTGGGGCCAGTGCGGCGGGCATCGGAGCCTGCCGTGAGGCATTACCAGTGTTGGGGCCTCCGAGGCCGGGATTGGAATCCTGCCAAGGGGTTAGACCGGTGCAGGGGCCAATGGCCAGCATCGGAGCCTGGCGTGAGGCAAGTTCACTCCTGCGGCCTCCAAGGTCGGGACCAAAGCCAGCTTAGGGGTTTGACCGGTTCAGGGGCCAGCGAGACCAGAACTGGGTCCTCCCATGAGGCAAGGCCGCTGCGTGAGCCAGCGAGGTCTGGATCAGTCCACTGAGTAGCCAGGCCACTACTGGGACCATCAAGAGTGGGATTGGTACTTGCAACGCAGCATGCACAGAGAAATATCGCAGAAAATATAAATCAGACGCTTCTCTTAATCAGCAATAACTAGGAGGAAAAGGGCAACAGGAAGAGGTTGAGCTATAGAAAGGGCCCTATAGTGAAGCAACTAATGTGATCAATCAGAGGGTATGTAATACTGGAGGACGGAGCCTCTTTAAAATGCAGGAGGTACATAAACAAATGTATCAAAGTAAATCACCAAAGAAGTGTGGGATGGAGGGAGGGGGAGGGAATGGGACGGGGGCTGGTGAGGGCTAATTGGATGATGTGTGCTTGTATATCCTCTCAAGTCTTGTACTCCAATGTGATTGATATATGACTACAATGCACCAATTTAAAAAATAAATTAATTAAAAAATAAATAAATAAATAAATAAATTACCAAAAAAAAAAAAAAGAAATAAAGAACACTATAAACTAAATGGACCTAAGAGACATAAACAGACTATTTTAACCAACAAAACCCACATACACATTTTTTTCAGTTTCTCATGGAACTTTCTCCAAAATCGACCACATTCTAGCCACAAAACAAGTCCCAGAAAATTTTTAAAAATGTAATATAATTTCCTGTATCTTCTCAGGTCATGGTGGAATGAAAGTAGAAATTAACAGGTAGAGCCAATATATATATATATATATATATATATATATATATATATATATATATATATATAACATAAGTACATGGAGACTGAATTATATACTTTTGAATGAGGACTAGATCAAAGAAGAAAGAAAAATATTTCTACAATTAAACAAAAAATAGACACACATATGCCAAAATTAATTGGACACTTAGAAGGCAGTTTTGTTTTGTTTTGTTTTTGTTGTTGTTTTTTATTTTATTTTATTTTATTTTTTTGCAGTACTGAGGGTAGAACACAGAGGCATTCTACCTCTGAGTGACACCCCAGCCCTAGTTATTTTGGTGGGGGTACTGGGGATGGAACCCAGGGTCATTTGACCTCTGAGCTATATCCCCTTCCCTATTTTTTATTCTTTATTTTGAAACGGGGTCTCACTAAGTAGCTGAGGCTATCTGAGAACTGAGATCTTCCTGTGTTGGCCTCCCAAATTCTGGGATTATAAGCATGAGCCACCATGCCCAGTTTAGAAGGCAGTTTTAAGAAGAAAACTTATAGCACTGAAGTGCCCACATAAGAAAAACAGAAAGTCACCAAATAAACAACTTAATTACACACATCAAGGGCTTAGAAAAAAAGGGTAGTCTAATCCTAAATCTAGTAAAAAGCAGAAGATAATTAAAATCAGAGAAGAAATCAATGAATTTCTCTATTTCAAGAAAAATGCAAAAGACAAAAAAACTGGCCCTATAAAAATTTTACAATATTAATAAATTCTTAGCCAATCTAACCAAAAAAAGAGAGCCCAAATTATTAAAATCAGAAATGAAAAAAGAAATGTCACCACAGGCAGTGGGAAAATCCAGATGACCATCAGAAACTATTTTGAAAATTTATATTCTAAAAACTGGAAAACATGAAGATGGAAGATATCAACAGATTTCTAGACACATACAACCTACTTAAATTGAACCAAAAGTGTATTAAAAAAAACTAAACCAACTGATAGCAAGAATACAGATGGAAAAAAAAGCCTAGGTCCAAGCAAATTTCCTACTGAATTCTACAAAACATTTACAGAAGCAGTAAATCAAATATTTACATGTTATTCTGTGACATAGAAAGAGGTGGAATTTTTCCAAACTCTAAAAGCCTAATAAAGATACCACAAGAAAAGAAAATTACAAACCAATAATATTGATGAACATAGAGGCAAAATTTCTAAACCAAATACTAACCATGTGCATTCAAAACCACATCAAGAAAATTGTACACCATGTCTAGGTTGTTTTTATACCAGAAATGCAAGGCTGGTTCAACATACACAAATCAATACATGTTATTCACCACACAAATAGACCTAAGGACAAAAATTACAAGATCATCTCAATAGATGCTGGAAAAGCATTTGATGAAATCCAACACTAATTCATGTTAAAATAAAACTGCTGAAAATTGAAATGGAAGGAATATACCTTAACATCATTAAAGCAATATACAAATATCCCAAAGCCAATATCATATTGAACTGGAAAAAATGTGGGAATTCCTTTTAAAATAAGGAATAAGACAAGGATGTCCACTAATACTATTATTTTTAATATAGTCTTTGAGATGCTTGCCAGAGCATAAGAGAAAGATATCAAAGTAATTCAAATAAAAAATAAGAACTAAAATTATCTCTATTTGCAGATGAGATTATCCTATATTTAGATGATCAAAAAAAACTCAGCCAAAGACTACTAAAGCTAATGAACAAATTCAGCAAAGTAGCAGGATTCAAAACTGGCCTAAAAAAAATTAGTAACTTTTTTATATGACAACCATTAATTTACTAAGAAATAATTCCAGTAAACAGTTCCATTCACAATAACTTCAAAACCAATAAAATATCTAGGAATAAGCCTAACTAACAGGTAAAAGACTGTTAAAATGAAAATTACAAACACTAAAATGAAAATTACAAACACTAAAAAAGAAATTAAAGATTTTATAATATGAAAATATAACCCTTAGTCTTAGAGAAGCAGAATAAGTATTATCAAAATGGCCATTCTAACAAAAGTGATCTGCAGAGTCAATGCAATTTCTATTAAAATACCGATAACATTCTTCAAAAACCTAGAAAATCAGTCATAAATTTTGTATGAAGAAACAAAAGACTCAGAATCACCAATGCAACTCTCAGCAATAAGAACCACACAGGACTCATCATGATCCCTGACCTCAAATTATACTGCAGAGCTATAGTAATACAAAAAAAAAAAACAGCATAGTACTGGCACAAAAGACACATAGACCAATGGAACAGAATAGAAGGTACAGAAACAAATCCACACATTTATTGCTAATTTATTTTAAACCAAAGTGCCAAACACATGTATTGGAGAAAAGACAACCTTTTCAGCAAAAGGTGCTGGAAAAAACTAACTACCCATTTGTAAAAAAAAAAAAAAAAAAAAAAAAGGGACTAAATCCTTGCCTCTCACCCTGCATAGGAGTCAACTTGAGACAGATTAAAGACCTGAAAATTAGACCAAAGACTCTGAAGCTATTAGAAGATAACATGGATTAAAAAAAAAAATTCCATCAAACACAAATAGAAACTTTCTCAACAGGACCCCCATAACTCTAGAAATTAAAACATGAATTAATAAATGGACATCATCAAACTAAAATGTTTCTGCATATCAAAAAATTATCAAGAGCATAAAAAGAAAGCCTATAGAATTTGATAGAGGACTAATGTCTAGACTATACATAGAACTTAAAAGTCTTAACACTAAAAACACAAATAATCCCATATGCTAAGTGAGATTAGTCAGTCACAAAAAAAAAAGAAATCATATGCTTTCCCTAATATGTGAAAGCTAAGGTAAAATGGGTCATAGGAGGAAATCTAGATGAAAAAGGAGATCTTATAGAGGAGCAAATAAGGCAACCTAACTGAGGGGATGGGAGGGGGAAGAAGGAAATTCTCTAAAGCACAGAATGTACTTAAACAAACATACTGATGTCAACCACTAAGCCAAGTGTGGAAAGGTGGGATGAGGAGGGAATGGGGTGGGTTCGGGTGGGGGCTAACTGGGCAATGTGTGCATGTATGTCTACATAAGTTTTTATATCCCATTATGATGTATGAATACAATGCACCAATAATTTTGTAAAAGGAAATGGGCAATTTAACTGAATAGACACTTCACGAAAGAAGAGATACAAAGGGCTGATAAATGTTCAGCACCATTAACAATTAGAGAGATGCAAATCAATACAACACTGAGATTCCATCTAACCCCAAACAGAATGGCAATCATCAAGAAGTCAAAAAATTTTGGCAAGAATGTAGGGAAATTGAAACTTTTCTACACTGTTAGTGGTACTGCAAATTAGTTTAGCTGCTGTGGGGATTCCTCAGAAAACTGGAAATGAATCCACTGTATGATTCAGATATATGACTTCTGAGTATCTTTCCAAAGGGACTGAAACCAGAGAACTACAGTAATATATGCATATCTATGTTCATAGCAGCACAGTTTACAATAGCTAAATTATGGAACCAACCTAAATAGCCATCAAGGCATGAATGGATTACAAAAGTATAAGATACCCACACAATGTAATTCTACTAAGCAGTAAAGAAAAACAAAATTACATCATCTGTAAAAAATTGAAGGACCTGGAAAACATTATATTAAATAAAATTAGTCACAAAAATAAAGGAGTATATGTTTTCTCTAATATGTGGAAGATAGGAAATAATTGGGATACCAGACTCCAGATAATGGAAGAAAACCCTCAGTGGAGGCAAGGAGGTGGTCTAGGGAAAAGAGAGAGGATCATTGAAGGAATTACTATCATTGACTTTGCATATATATGTGAAAATACCAATGCAATCTCAGTACTCTGTATGGGGAAGGAAGGATGGGGAGGTAGCTGGAGGTGTGGGGGTTACCAAGTACTGTATGCACGTATGTCACTGTCAATAGGATTTACATTATAAGAAACTATAATGCACCAATAAAAGCAAGGCATATTTTAAAATAAATAAAATATTATCACAAATGGGTAGCTTAATATAACATGAATTTATTCCATCACATATCTAGAGACTAAATATCTGAAATTAAGACATCATGAGGCTCATTCTCTCTTTGAAGGCCCTGGGGAATATTTCCTCTTAATACATTTGGTTGTGTGACAGCAGTCCTTGTCATTACTCAGCTTATGATTTTTTCATTCCAGTATTGCTTCCATCTTCACATGATTTTCTCTCTTCTCTCTCTCTGTGATCTTCCTTTCCTTTCTCTTAAAAAGAAGCCATTTGTTGGATTTAGAGAACACCCCAATTCAGTGTTCCTACCTTGCTTACAATCTCCAAGAACTAGATCAGATCATAATTACAAGTACGAGATTAAGACTGGTCAGAGCTGAGGTCAACTGGAAAGATCCCAAAGGTTTGGGAGAGTCACCAATTAAATCGACAAGCCAAAATGAAAGTAACAGTCAGTCTTTAATCAGTTTCTGTGATAGCATTACCAGTGGCCTCAAGCAGAGGCTACAGGGTTTTTTATGTTTGTTTGTTTTTTGGTTTTTTGTCATGGAGGAAGTGTTGATTCCTCACCTCAGGATGAAGTGGCATCTTGGCTTATGTGATGAGAAAAGAATTTCAGCATGCACCAGAGATATAGACAGAGGTTTATTTAGGAAAGTAGGAAATATATATTCAAGGAAGAATGATGACCACCTCAAGAGGGAGAGAGATGGTTTTAGGGGCTTGGGGCTCTTCTTTTCTAGGAGTCTTTCATGAGGGGGTGGACAGGAGGAGTTTTGTGAGGATTATTTTAGTCCAGTCGTCTCCAGGCAGCTTCTGATTGTCTGGTAATTCTTAGGGTCCTCAAGCTGATGGAGATCTTCATTATCTAATCAATAGATAAGTGGAGATTCTCCTAAATTTTAGCTTTTTACAGATATCATATCTGTCTTGCTAATGATATACAAGGCAAATATAGTTTCTTTTGGTTAACTCTAGAATCTATAGATTTCCCAAAAGTTTGAGAGAGACAGGGCTGGGAAAGAGAACTGGACTGGGAAGAAAAGGTTGAGAAACTTTATCAGCAGATTTAGGTTAAAGTTATATTTTACATCTCCTTCCTGTCTGTATTAGTCAGGACTCACCAAAGTAACAGAACTCATAGTGAGATAGAAGAAATAAAAGTAATAACTAAAAGAGGAGAAAAACAGGGAAGAAAAGAAAGGCTTACAGTTTGAAATCTAAAAAGTTCATGATGCTCTTTATCTTTGCCCTACTGGGTCTGGTTTTTTTCCTTAAGCAAACATCCCCAAAAGGCCCTCACATTTTATTCTTTTTTTGTATGTGTGTGGTGGTGGTACTAGGGATAGAGCCCAGGAGCATTCTACCTCCAGGCCATACTCCCAGACCTATTTTATATTTTATTTGGAAACAGGGAATCACTAAGTTGCTGAGAACTTCATTAAGTAGCTCAGGCTGGCTTCGAACCTGTGCTATCCTCCTGTCTCAGCCTCCCAAGTGTGGGGATTACAAGCGTACACCACCATGCCCAGGTCACATTTTATTCTAAAAGCCTATCTTCCCATCAAACTTTGCCACCCAATCACCACCCATTCCTGATGTGCACTCCTATCCACTCCCCCACAGGAGTTTCCTATTAAAAAAATAATAACTGTGAAACCCCAAAGGCATCACTCTCTCCCTTTGACATGTCCCCTGTTCTCCCCTGGATGTGTATCTACCATTTTCTAAATAAATTTTTGTCTTTGTTTCTGAATGGTGTAGGCTGAGATCCTTGTCTGCCATGGAAATTAAGGGCCCAGACAATCCTGAGTTCCTGAGGTGAGAAATCAACTCTTCATCTCCCAACAATAATATATGTATATAGTACAAAGGGGATTTAAAATATCAATTTATAGTCCAAAGCCATGTAGCCCCCAAGTGGCTCTCAGCAAGCACAGAACAGGAGAATTTGAGTGGTACAAAATCTGGAGTCTCAGAATGGGAATGACCAATAATACAGTCCCAATCTCAGATGGGAAGGCCAGGAGACTCTCCACAGAAATGATAGTCAAAGTCCAGTTTGAAAAGCAGAAGGCTAGTATCTAAGGTGAGAGCAGATGTACTTTTCTAAGAAAGAACCATGTATGATTCACATAGCTTTATTTTTCTATTTTTTTTTTAATCCAGGTTCGCTGCTTATCAGAACCACATTCAGGATGAGATTTCCCTTTCAATCTGCCATCACACAAGCCGATCATTGTATCAACACACCCAAAGTCACATAATGTTAGGTGTTTCATAATCCAGTCAAAATGTCATTCCAGATTAACTATCACACTATCTTCTTTCTACCTATTCATTTCTTTTATTCTACATCATTTACAGAAGTCTGGACTATATAATATAACAAAATGAAAATACTATGCATGTGACATTACTATAATAGAGTTGAAAGAATTAGGTAGGTGGTGGAAAGCATCACTGTCAAGTTAGCTGACTTGAAAACCCACCCCATACTTAAAATCTGTTGTTAAAAGGATAATAAATATCCTCATGCTTTAAGATTCTTTAACTTGTGTATAATACTACTTAAAATCAAGAGCACAATAACTGTTACATGTCTTATTGCACTTTTACATAAATTTGTTCTTTCCTACTCCAGCTTATGTTCATCTTCTTAAAACTGACCCATATTATTTAAAATCTAATAACATTTCAACACCTGACAACCTCATACCAAGGGAAGATAGCTCTGTTCTAGATCATTAAATATTATGGCCTACAATATGGCAATTCAAAAGCCCTCACTGCCCATCAGAACCATATAAATAACTTCAAATTATCCATCTTTCCAAGCCCTACCTACTTCAAACTCACTAAAATCAGTCCATCCCTGGAAGAAAGAAACCTGGAAAAAGCCATTGGTTTAAGCTACTTAGATGACTATAGTGATCCTCTAATTTAAGAGACACTGGTTAGCATTGTTTTAGTTTAGGGAGCACATTTTTTGCCTTCTTTGGATGAGTACTGAGGCAGGCCAGAGGACTTGAAAACACATAGGGTTAAAAGAGGTCATCTATATAAAGAACAAAAAAAGGGAAGGTTAATAAAATATAAGGGCAACAATGTCCAGATAGGGAACTACAAAAAGGTATAAAAGCTTACATCCCAAAAACTTCAACAGTAACTCTCTTTTGGAAACCCCTCCCCCACATACAGGAGGAGCTATTTTTGTTTTCTATCTTTCCTTGACTTACAAATAAAGTTTTATATTCCTATACTCTTAATTATTCCTTGAATTTTATTCACCAAAATCCAGTGGATAAGAACCTAATAATAAGAGATAGCTTAGACCATTTGGTAACCCAGGTGAGACCCATGAGGAAAAGGACCCAGTGAAGGAAGTATTTGGTTATTTTTATTTATTAATTTTTTAAACATTTTATTGATGCATTATATTCATACATCTTATTAGGGTTAAAAAAAAAACTTGTGTGTACATACATGTACACATCACTGATTTAACCCCTATCCAATTCCCACCCCATCCCCTCCCCATCCCTCCCTCCCTTGCTTGGCTTAGTGGTTGACTTCAATATGTTTAAGTACATTGTGTATTTTAGAGAATTTCATTCTTCCCCCCTCCTTTCTCCTCCTTTAGGTTGTCTTGTTTGCTCCTCTATAAAATTAACTTTTTCATCTAGAGTTACTCCTATGACCCATTTCTCTCTAGCTCTCACATATTAGGGAAATCATTATTAATTTATTTTGTGTGTGTGTGTGTGTGTGTGTGTGTGTGTGTGTGTGTGTTACAGAGGATTGAACCCAGGGGCATTCTATAACCCAAGGCTATTTTATTTTTATTTTGAAACAGTGTCTCACTAGGTTGATGAGAGTTTCACTGCTTGCTGAGGCTGTTCTCAAATCTGTGATCCTCCTGTCTCAGCCTCCTGAGTACTGGAATTGTACCAGCTTGAAAGCCTACCTTTCTAACCTGCTTCAGTGTCGTACAGAAAGTGTTACAAAGTGAGAGACACATTAGTATAAATGTGAGATTTCAATCCCCCCTAAAAGTGGTAAGTGAGTCTTTATGGGTCAGTCACACATTCTGTCTTTCATTCAGCAAATATTTATTGAACATTTGTTATGTTACAAGCAATGTACTCTTACTGCTATGACTTAGAAAAAAAAACTGGAAATTTTTATTTTGAATAAGCTACTCAGGTGACTGTGCAATCTTTCAGTTTAGGAATTGCTATCTATGTTACATGGAAATTTAGTTCATGTGTTCATTAATGCTGCTCTCAGATTGCATACATTTTCCATGTAGGAGAAGGGAGACAATGAAAATATTAACAAATATATACAAAATATGACAAATAATTATTTATTTATTTATTTATTTATTTATTTATTTATTTATTCATTTGGTGGTACTGGGGTTCCTGGAAGCCCTTCTACCTCTGGGCTACACTCCCAGACCTATTTTTTACATTTTTATTTGGAAACAGGGTCTCCTAAGCCAGCATGCGCGGCTGGCTTCGAACCTGCACGATCCTCCTGTCTCTGCCTCCCAAGCGCGGGGATTACAAGCGTGCGCCACCACGCCCAGCTGACAAATAATTAAAAGAAATAGAGAAAAAATGTAGCCAGATCATACCAGTTTAGGTTAAGTGATGTTATTATCTATTAATTAATAAGGAAAGATCCTGCTAATAAAGTGGCTTTGAAAAAAATCTAAAGAAAGGCAAGGAGTGAGTCATGGAATACCTGGTGGAAGCGTGTTCCAGGAAAAAAAATGAAGAAGGTCCAAGAACAGGAGCCTCACAGCGTGGTTTAAGAAACAGCAAAAGCAGCACAACTAGAAAACAGTGAGCGAATTAAGAGTAGGAAATGTGGTTCAGAGAGCAGCAGAAAAGCTGATCTTGAAAGCCATTAAAAAGCCTATGGTGTTTAATCTGAATAAAGTGGGAAACCCACTGAGGATTCTGAGGAAAGTACATGATCTTACTTAAAAGTCTTCTGACTGAATGTGGACCATAGAGCCAAGTGGAGAAGGTCGATGGCCAAAGCAGTAAAGTAGTCAAAAATGTGGGCAGGTTAAACTATGGCAGCCATGATAGATCGATCCTGCATGAACTTGGAGTGAAAGTCCAAAGAATTACCAAAAGACCAGAAGTTGTTTCAGAAAACCAAAGGAAATAAAACAAAAAGAATTTTTTTTTCAGAAAAAGAAAATTTTAAAGAATAACTCTACTTTTTTGTGTTTTCTTCTTTTATTTTTACATGTGTGTGTGTGTGTGTGTGTGTGTGTGTGTGTGTGTGTTCGTGTTCCCCTGGAAATTTTAATTTTTTGTTTTATTTTGTCTGGTGAAACTGCATGGAAAGAGTGCCCAATTTGTGGAAATAGGGATAGGGTTGACTCTTGAAAGAGTAATTTTGGGGAGGAAAAAGCCAGAAATTCAAGTTCAGTTGGGGATACATCATATTGAGGCACAGCAGAAGACCTGGAAACAGGAAGGCTCACAAAAGTCCATCTGTATAAAGAACAAAATCAGAGAAGGTCAATAAGATGTGAAGGTAACAATGACCAGACAAGAACTATGGAAATGCAAACAAAACTTCAACCCTTTCTGTGAATTGCATTCTGAGGACAACCTGTGTAATCAGTAAGGGGGAGATGAGCAGAGAAATGGTAGTAGGAGATTACAGACCACTGCTCACAACATACGGATTCATATTAAGGATTGAAATCAGAAAAAGACAATGGTACCCTCTACCAAGACCCAATTCTGACCAACCACAAAAGAGCAGATGGGGATCTACAGGAAGGTATAAAGGCTCACCTCCCAAGAACTTCAATGGTTACTCTCTTTGGGAGATCCCTCCCCACTGTGTGGAGGGAGCTATTTTTTGTCTTCTTTCTTTCCTTGACTAAAAATAAACTTTCATATGTCTATGCCCTTCATTAGTCCTTGGACTTTCTTCATTGAAATTCACTGGACCAGAATAAAATAAGAGGAGACACCTCAAATCATTTTGGTGACTCGGGACAACAAGAAAAGAGACCCAGTGATGAAAAAATGGGTTCCAATATTAAGTTTGATAAGTCTATAGTAGTTCAAGTAGAAAAAATGATGAGGCTTTGAATGAGTCTTGAGTATAGTGAAGGGATTAAAACAGGAGACATAATTTTTAACATTTACATTGCATCAAAGACCTCTGATAAGTTTCTAAAGGGAGGGAGTATGAATAAAGAAAAAGCATGAAGTAAGGATGTAGCCCTGAGGCAACCCAAAGATGTACCAAGAAAAACTTGTGTCCTCAGAACTAAGTTGAAAATGAGGATGTGAGTACCTTTGTCAGAAGACCTGAAAGGTTAAATGAAATAAGAAGTAAAACTCAATGATCACATTAAGCAAAAGGAAAGTCACTGATACACTGACATGCATAATTTTGATAGAATGGGGGGGAGGATGCCAAGAAAAATGGGAGGAGAGAAATTAAGTGCAGATGATATAAGTAGCTGTTAAAACAGGTTTGTTATATAATAGGTAAATAATAGGATGGGAGTTGGAGGTGAAAATACAAAAGATTTTTAGTAAATAATTTTCTATCATGCAATTATATCAAACAAAATTTATAGTAGAAACATTGATTTATAGGAGACAGAATAATAAGAATCATATCCCCCCCCCAAAAAAAAAACACTGAAAAACAACAGCTAGTAAGTCAGAAAAGTATTGGTCTTAAGTAGGAGAACAGATTGATTTTCCATTGTTAAGAAAGAAAAAGTAGGATAAGTTGATAATAGGTGAGAGTAGCTCATATATGTAGCTGTATCAAGTAATGCATACCAAACCTCAAAATATCTACATTTAACAAAATGAAAATTGAGTTTTTATTCTATTTTTATTCCAATAACTTTATTAGGTGGTTTTGATTGAATCTAACTTCTAAATGAATGTGGCTGTACAAAGGTATTCTAACTCAATTAGCTGGAAAGGAAATGCATTTTAAAAAAAGCCAATGTTCAGCCGGGCGTGGTGGCGCACGCTTGTAATCCGCGTGCTTGGGAGGCGGAGACAGGAGGATCGCGCAGGTTCGAAGCCAGCCGCGCTGGCGTAAGAGACCCTGTTTCAAAAATATAAAATAGGTCTGGGAGTGTAGCCCGGAGGTAGAAGGGCTTCCAGGAACCCCAGTACCACCAAAAAAAAAAAAAAAAAAAAAAAAAGCCAATGTTCAGTTATGTAATCAGTCAAAACTATCTTGCTTTCAAATGCTTTCTAACAATGAATGGAGGAATTTGAAAGCTATCTTATAACTAAGAATGTTAATTGTGCTATTTTAACATTAGACATATGATTATATATATGAGTTATCTACATAACTCAATAATATATAATTTCCTTCTGACTACAGTTGGGTCAGCTATAGAATGAGGCAATCAAATAGATCCTGGTTTAGTCAAGAATGCCATTTCTCTACTAACATTCCCATACAATTTGACAGTAGTCTCTGAGTTGTGGCAAATTTGATATTGCAATAATATTTTAAAAGTGTAGAGAAACTGATAATCCTACGAAATGGAATCCTATTTCTGGATAGAATCCAAAAGATAATTAACTTGGCCTACTATCTACTCCAGGCCAAAGTCCTGGAATGCTGAAGCATCAATTCTTGTAACAGGGTCAGAACTTGATCAAAATCCAAAATAAATCAATGAGATAGAAAAAGTTAAATGAGATTGGCTGTTATGCTACTGAGAATAACTGGGGTTTGCATTTCTCATTTTGATGAGTTAACAAAAAATGGTATTTTGAAACTATACAAGTGGTCTAAAACTTTGTTAATTTTTCCATAGAAGATAAATCCATACAACGTATTCTTTACATTCAATAGTTTAAAAACTGACATCTCTAAATACAAAAAAATCCCATTTTTTTCTAGTTTGAGAATTGCTAATACTTACAGAATTTAAATTTTTTCAGATTTATTCCTCAAATATGGCTGAGTCCAAACCTATAATTATTTTACTTCTATTCATTGTTGAAAGTCATTTATTTTGCCTCTAATGTATCCTACCCCTTTCTCTTTTCTCCAATGAACATACACAGAGCTTCCCTACCAGTAGAAAAATACTTCCTGGCCTTATGAAATTAAGTTGTTTGCTTTAACTCACAAATATTGAAAGGTTTTAGAAATTGGACTTAGACTTTACCCATAACACATTAGCCTAGTATTCACCAGGATTAAATAAAAATATAAAATGCTTAGCTCTAAAAAAAGAAACGTCATTATGCAATAGGCAATATCTTTTGGTACATGCTAAGTCATTAATAAATAGATGAATCTGCACAAAGTGCACGTCTTTGGAAAATCAAGCACAAGAACTATTTGAAAAAAAGCACGCACCAGGCGATCAGGAGAGATGACATCCTCGAGGACAAGTGGAGCTTTTCAAATGTTCTAACCAGCATGAATCATTAATATTTCTTCAATTATTTAAGAAGCAATTTTTACTTTTCACTGAAGACATCGTGAGAAGATTCATAATAGTTGTTTTTAGCGATTACAACACCACTTTCGTTTACCTAATTAAGAATGTCTCTAGTTTTAGTGCCCATTACTAGATACCAATACAAAATATCAAATGCAAACTACAACAGATTTTTTTATCCCAACCAGTTTCTTTGTATTAATTTTTACAATACTGAAATAAAAAAACTTTTAACATTTTTAAATACCTGTGTCATAAGGAACAGTAGCAGAAATAACTGGAAAACTAATTGTGCCCACTATAATTAGGTGACACATAAATCTACTCATAAACGATTATAAATAATGTAAATGTGTTAATGTTACTAATCATAGTGTTCTACTTATGGGACTTAATCTAGCTTTCCTTGCTCTTTTTTCTAACTGGAAATTTTATGGCTGAGTCAGAGGCAGAACTCAAAAGAAAGTAAGAAGGGAAATGAGTCAGGAACTCTTTAAACCATACTACACGCACACACACACACACACACACACACACACACACACGCATACACTAATTTTCTTATCTGTATTAAAGGAAATATGTTTGTATTCATAATGTCCTCTAATTGTATAAATTCAAAGCTAATAGTGTGGGTTAAAAGCCTTTCATTATCTAGGCATGGTGGCACATGCCTATAGTCCGAGATACTTAGGAAGTTGAAGCAGGAGGATCCCTGAAGCCCACAAGTTTAGGTCCAGCTGAGGCCACCTAGCAAGAAAACATTCTCTTAAAACAATTTTTAAAGTATTTTATTAATTCTAGAAACATTTCTTCTAAGTTCAGACATCCTTTATTTACTTCTTGTGTTCTATTTGTGGTTGAGGAGTGCCCAGAAGATACAAAAATCACAAATTTGAACACACCTAAGAACATTACCAATCAGGACGAGCTCAATCTCACATCTACGAGGAAACCCAAAGCTTAGATTTTTTTACTTAAGTATTGCAAAGCAACATTCAATTAGCAGAATAAATGCAAATGTATTTGAGTTTCTCTTGTGGTATTAATAGAGACAGTAGTTTGTCATATTCTTTATAATAAACTGGCAATTGTTCATACATGAAATAAAACATAGAAGCAAGATACGGATCACTACCATCTAACAAAATGCAAATAATATTTCTTATTAGCACTTTTCTTTTTCTTTAAATTTTTTTTTATTGGTGCATTGTAGTCAAACATCTTAATGGGGTACAAGATGATAGAGGGATACATGCACACATCACTCATTTAGCCCTTCCCCAATTCCCACCCCACTTCTTCTCCCCTCCCTCCTCATGTTTCACTTAGTGATTGATACGTTTGTGAATGTACATCATCGGCATTAGGGAATTTCCTTCTTTCCCCTCCCATCTCTCTCAGTTAAATCTCCTTATTTGCTCATCTGTGATTTCTCCTTCCTCATCTAGAGTTCCTTTTATAACCCCTTTTCTCCCTAGCTTTCACATATTAGGGAAAGAACCCAATTTTTTTACTTTTTTGACTGACTCATCTCACTTAGAATAATTTTATCCAGTTCCATTCATTTCCCTATAAATGATATAATTTTGTTCTTTTTTTGTACTGGGAATGGCTAAATTGTTAGTCTGGTCTCAAACCTGTAATCCTCCTGTTTTGGCCTTCCAAATACTGGGATTACAGGCATGTGCCTCAACACTTGGCTTATTTCTTATTATCTTGCTTTATATTCTATCTTCCAATTAAATTATAACCTTTAAATATTCAATATATGACGTTTTCACTAATTCTGTATACTCAAGTATACTTAAGCAGTATTTTTCATAAAAAATCATGAGTGTTTTGTGCCTCAATTAATAATTATTTTGTGTGTGGATGTGGGGTGCTGGGTATTGAACCCAGGGGGATTCTATCACTGAGTTACACCCTAAGCCCTATTTTTTTTATTTTTATTTTGAAATAAAATCTCACTAGGTTGATGAGTCTAACTGCTAGCTGAGGCTGTTCCTGAACCTACAATCCTATTGTCTTGGCCTCCAAAGTACAGGGATTATAGGCATTCACCAAGCTTGGCTTCATTAATCAACAATTCATTAAAATATGATTTCTAACCACGCATGATGGTGCATATTGCAGATTTGAGGCCAGCCTCAACAACTTAGACCCTGATTCAAAATAAAAAATAAAAAGGTCTAGCTGGGCATGGTGGACCATGCCCATATTTCAAGTACTTTGGAGGCTGAAACAAGAGAACTGAAGGTTCAAGATAAGTCTAAGCAACATAACCAGGCCTTTAGCAACTTAGTGAGACTATGTTTAAAAGATAAATAAATAAAATATGGCTAGGAGTTATAACCTGGAGGTAGAATTCTCCTAAATTCAATCCCTAGTACCCAAAAAAGAGGCAGGAGTATAAATTAGTACCCCCAAATTATCCATATCTACATATGGTTTCTATAAATTCTAATGGTAATATAGTTTAGTAGAAAAAAGGCATTTATGAATAAAACCTATAGGCTACTCACCAAACATTTATTTTTGCAGACTTGAATATTTCAGGTTCCTTTGCTAGAAAATGAGAATAGGACCTGATTACAGCCAAGGGTTGTGACATGTTGATTGAGAGTTATGAATGTGTGTTTTCAGCAGTCAAAAAAATGGTCAACAGCAACAGGAACTTTCCAACTCTATCATCATGACTCCCTTCCCTTAAGAGGAAAATGTTAACGACATCTGTGAGATGACAAGTTCAATGGAGAATGTCTTTGGGATTGAGTAGGGCCTAAAAGTAGAACTGGTATGAGCGTCTTTCCTTTGCATTTGTTTCAAAAGAAGCAAGGATCCACCTATGTATGACCTTCCCACACTGCTCATGCTGGTGACATTGGACACCAGAGTTCACATCGAATTGGCTATTCATTCTGAAAGCAAACACACATAAATGCAGCCTATTTTTTATGGCACAAACTGTAGGTGTTTCTTTTCAACATGTGCATCTATGAAGCAATGTACAGCAATCTTTTAAAAAATATTTGTCAATGAGTACAAGAAGTAATCTAGCTCCTTCTCTATGAATATTTTCTTTAAAAAATCCTAATTAACCCCATTTAACTACTCACTAAAGGGTTAGGGATATAGCTCAATGATAGCACACTTGCCTGGCATGCAGTAGGGCCCAAGTTATATCCTCAGCAACACACACACACACACACACACCCCTATCTGAAGCTACTCACTAGGTGAACAGACCCATTCCATTCTCTCTGATAAACTCACCAAATTAATATTTATGTTGTGGTAAAATCAGAGGTATCTATAAGACAGAGGAAAAACCAAACTGTTTTCTACAGTCACATACTCAACACAACACACTTCATTTTGATCACCAAAATATTATGCATGGACTTCTCCCCGCCACAAATAATTATGCAGCAGATACCAACTGACTGTCACATAATTCAGTGCAATTCTAATACTCTCCACATGAAGATGGCATCAGACCTAAAAGGTAAAAGGCTCAGTCCCACAAGACTGCCCCTACTTCAGAAGTTAATCATATGCCTCAAGCAGTGACCTGTGCTTCTAGCCAACTGGCAACAGTTTGGGGTTCCCATGATCCCTCTTAGGGCTCAACTACTTATTTTACAACAGCTTACAGATTTTATGGAATGGCTCATGTTTCCTGATTTATTATAAAGCTATTACAAATGAAAAGAATGAACCCACAGAGAGAAGCAGAAGGCAAGGTACACGAGAAAGGCCATGGAGACATGGAGAGCCCGTGCCCTCTTGAGGCAAAACGCCCTCCAAGAATGTCCACATGTTTAGCCATTTGGAAGCTTTTCCAACCCATTTGGTTTTTGTTGTTATTTTAATACATTACATAGGCATGAGCAATTTAAATCATTAGCCACTGATGTTTAACTCAATTTTCATATGCTCTGCCCTCCTGAAGGTTGGGGTTTGGGCTGAAAGTCTTGTGCCTCTAAGCAAATCCCATTTTTCTTGGTGACTAGCCCCCATCCCAAAGCCACCTAGGGACTCTGAACCTCTAGTTATTCCCTATGTCATTTTGTTATCATACAAAAAGAAACATTACTTTGAAAATTCCAAGGGTTCTAGAAACTGAATGCTAGGGACCAGGGGCAGGAGCCAAACATATTTTTTCTTACTTTATTACAATATCACAGTGTCCTTCTAGCACTCTAGTCAATTATGGGATCAACTAGTTGAGTTATATATTCACCAATTGTTGTGTTTGCTCTTATTCTGTTTCTACCCACTAAATTTGTCTAAGTAATCAAAGCATTTAATTATATATAAAATACTGAAATAATGAGTTCAAAAATGGAAGGTGTTTTTCTATGAGAACCTAGCAGAAAATATTGAAAAGATGATCTAAATGCAAAAATAAAAAAATAAAAATATAGGACTAGGGTGTAGTTCGAAGATAGAATGCCCCTGGTTCATCCCTAGTACTGAAAAAATAACTGCTATTGTATTTATGAATGAAATAGAGGAATTGTAAAAACTCTAGGAATATAGATATAAGAAGATTTATATGTATTTTAATATATTTATCATTTTCAAATATATAGAATCTGGAAATAGAATATGAAAGACAAAGATGAAATATAGGCATAGTTTAGCCACATAAAAAAAGATAGCCCCAGTCAACGGATTTCCCCTCAAAGAAAGTCCTCAGGTTATGATAATGAGATTACTAAAAGAATACACATTTAAATGTTTTACATTAAAATATTTAAGTTTGGTGTATGTGTTCCATCCCTTTCTAAATGACTTTTTCAATTAATTTA
The DNA here is from genome assembly GCF_963383645.1 of Muscardinus avellanarius. Classification (NCBI taxonomy): domain Eukaryota; kingdom Metazoa; phylum Chordata; class Mammalia; order Rodentia; family Gliridae; genus Muscardinus; species Muscardinus avellanarius. The sequence goes on from NC_137793.1 coordinate 15,233,714, forward strand.
CCACCTATTGTTCCAAATTGCCTTGGGTAAGAGGAAATCCTCAGTTTTCCTAAACTAACCAGATTTTACTTTCTTCAGATACTCAGCCTTTCTCAAGACAAACTCCTAAGAATAGCATTTATTAGAAAATCTCTAGGTAGCGACTAAAAGCCACTGCATACAAAAAGATAGGCCTTTTGCTGTAACAGTGAAGTGTGATAAGGCAACCTATCAACCTGCATGAATTAAGATTTTATACTTGGCTTCAATTTACTTTTAACCCTGTTATCATCCTCATAACACTTTGCACTACTGGGTAGGAGGGAGACGGGCAAGTCGTTCGTACAGATGTAATTTATGGCAATTTAAACTGAGTCAAGAAGTTAATAACTTTGAAATAATTCATGCACCTCACACTGAGTTTAATCAGGGTTTATTAAAAGATAGGTTACATATACCTTTTTGCCCTTCATGTATATTCATTTTAAAACAAGTTTACCAGGAATTAAGTTATAGTCCTAATGGTGCTCTTAATATTTTCGGAACTGTAAATTCCTCCGAATTCTGAGCTTTTTTATTAAAAAAAAAAAAGGTTTAAGTCAAAGTTTAAATGGTTAAAAAGAGATTCACCAGCTCACCTTCATCACTGCTCTGGTACATTATCAGCAGAAAGCACATTTCCCTTCACTCAGAAATTTCAGAAAATGACATAGCCATAAAGCCTCTGGGACTTCTCACTAAACATGAATATTCAGCACCAAGAACAGAACCTTCAGCACATCAAATTAAATGCAACCTTAAGAAAGGGCTTATCGTTGTCTAACTCATTTGCATCCTCCTTCTCCCTAGACTTCTCCCCACTGTGGAAGATGACTCTGCACCTCTACCCAGTCATCCTAAATGTTGCATAGCGGAATGAGAAGGCAAATGGTTTCCCTCACTGGGGCTCTAGGGAGTAGAGCCTGGGCCAATCACTTGTAACAACCCTCCAAATGAGATAGGAATCTGGGGACACAGAAAGAAAGGTATAGCCACTCTCAAAAGAAAAACACCCATGAACTGCTGGAATGCAGGAAATACCATGGACCTTTGAAATGAGAACCCTGGCCCATGACCTCAGCCCAAGTCCTTGGCCTGTGTCTTTGTCGACCTGATACCAAGGCAATAAGCAAGCACAGGGAAATGGGTGCAAAACTATATAACTCTACCCTGATTCCAGCCCCTATCTATCATTTCTTCATAAACACTAACACCCCAGACCAAGGGGTTGCTGTCTCTTCCTCTGAAAAAAAAAGTCTGTATTCTCCATTGCATGGCATCATTTATTTTACCCCAAAGCTTCTCACTCTCAAGATGACCCACATTCTCCCTTGAATGTGTGTCTGTTTTCCTAAATAAATCTGTGTCTCTGAATGGTTTGTCCTGAAATCCTTTTACATCCTGCCCGCCAAGGACCCCACTTGTCCTGCATTGGGACCAATAGTCTCAGCTCTAAGAAATATTCTAGTTTCACAATTACCAGTTGGAATTGTTAGAAAGAAATTTCTGTGGCATTATAAGAAAAAAAGCACATGTTTAAAAGTGGTTTGGCAAGACAATTTTACTTTTTGCAAAAAGGGGTTTTGCCATCCTGTTATAGTTAGATGTAGAATGTTCCCTAAAGAGCTCATTTATTAATGTTCGGAGTTGATGTGATAGATTCTTGAGGGTTATAATCCTGTAGTGTATAACCCATTGTAATGGATCTATCTGGGTGGTAGCCTAGGCCAATAAGGTATGGCTGAAGAGGGTGGATCTCTGGGAGTACAGCTTTGGGATTATATATGATTCCTTCTCTCTCTCTCTCTCTCTCTCTCTCTCTCTCTCTCTCTCTCTCTCTCTCTCTCTCATGCTTTCAGCCTTTATGATATGAAAAACACAACCACGTCCTCTCCCTCTCTCCAACTCTCACCACCACACCCTGAGATTTGTGGTACCCGGCCTCACATGAACTGAACCAGAAACTCTAATAAGTCTTTTTTTTTTAAGTTACACTTTCAATATTTTAAATTATAGCTGTAACAGTGCTAAATGAAACACACTAGTAATGTTAGGTATGCAAGACCTTCTCGGTCTTTTATTTCTAACACAAAGCTTTTGTACTATATTATTTTTGGTGAGAATGTAGCTTCACAATCTTCAGGGATTGACTAGAGGGATGCTGGGAGAGGGGTTGGCACTTGCAATTTCCAAGAAATGCTAAATTTACAAAAGAATGTAAGTTCATATAAGTATACTAAGTTGTGGTTTTACAAAATGGAGCTTAGGTCAAACTATTCCTTTGATAGGAAAGATCTAATTATTATCATATTATTAAAGGCAATAAAAATATCAAGGACATGCTTCAATGCTAGTCAAGTTCTAAAAGAATTTATTAGGAATTCTAGTCAAGATTGATCAGTTGAAAATACTAGAAATCCCAATAAAGTTGGTTTAAACAACAGTAGAAATATACTGTTTTAGGCTGGGCGTGGTGGCGCACGCTTGTAATCCCCACACTTGAGAGGCGGAGACAGGAGCATCGTGCAGGTTCAAAGCCAGCCACGCTGGTTTAAGAGACCCTGTTTCCAAATAGAAATGTAGAATAGGTCTGGGAGTGTAGCCCAGAGGTAGAAGGGCTTCCAGGAACCCCAGTACCACCAAAAAAAAAAAAAAGAAATATACTGTTTCATTTCACCTGGAGGTTTCAGAAGGTGGTGAAATACAGCAGGTTGAGGGGATCTAAGAACAATATACTATCTCTTGCTTCTTCCCTATTCTCTGCTTTTCTAAGCAATTAATTATATGAAGACAACAATTGTGTGCATGTGGTCCTCAGAGCCTACAGATTCAGTGAGAAAATCATCCCTTTAATGCCTACAATAATCACTTGTTTGTGCCACCCCCTTTGGGTAGCATGCCTTTGTTCTTGGTAGGAAACTGAAAGATACATATCCAAGAACCCATTCAGAATTTTAGACTATAGAGGGGAAAATACTGTTTTAAAAATGAGCAGATACAGACGAGACAGGAAAAAAAGAGTATCAGACAACATCCACAAGTATCTCTTAATACAACCAATAAGGGTAGCAAACAAGGAGGATGTTCACTGGGTATTGGGAAAGGTACAAATTTTAGGAATAGAGTTCTACGCTCAAGTCACTTCTTATCCTTTTTTTTATCTTCAAAATAAGTCATAGTTTGGGGAATTAATTCAAAAAATTACGTACTTTCTTTGCTATGCTAAGTAAAGCATTTAGCATAGGGCCTGCCACAGAATAGATGTTCAGCAAGCAATTGTAATTATTTGTATAAAACTAAGGAGCCGAGATTAATTCTAAATCTCAAACAAAAAGCAGAGATTTGAAAACATAAAAGTTATCAAGATTTACCCTAACAGCAAATAAATAACTGGCCTTATTTGCTTTAAAAGAATATTTTACATAAATTTATAAAATACTAATTATATTTAATAAAAGTACCAATGTTTTGTTATATGGTATTTGTCAAGGTATTACAAGGACTCATTCACAAACGAAGCATTTTCTGAGGATGTGTCGTTGTAATAATTACGTTGATCATTTTTCAGTCCTAATATTCACATTGATATTTAATATACACTGAATAATTAGCACAAACTGAAAATTGACTGTGTTTCTAAAAACAGAACCAAGCTCAGGCAGCAGAAAGAGCTTGTGGGTAAATAGAGAATGGAAGACTAGTTAAGAGTTTGGAATCCCATTTCTGACTCTCACACTAACCTACTATGCAACCTCACTCAACATTCAATCCTCTGCAAGGAGGTAGCAAGTGTCTGGACATTACCTCAAAAAATGATGTTGTGTTTGATATCATTATTTATTTCAATTCTTAAATTTCACTCATCTCCCAGGATAATTTTATTAAGTGAGCAATTACTGAATATATACTTATCCCACTTGTGTGTGTGTGTGTGTGTGTGTGTGTGTGTGTGTGTGTGTGTGTGTGTGTGTGTGTGATGGGGAGGTGATCAGGAAGGTGAGAAACTAGTGGGCACCAGAAAAGAGGGCCCTGACCAGCCCACAGATAAGCATTAAAATTAGGATCAAAATTGTGCAAAAGTCATTGGTTTCTCAAAGTCCAATTCTGACTAATTATAAGAGAACAGATAGAAAACCTCAAAAGGTTTAAAAGCTCACTCCCCAAGGTCTTTGAAGTCACTCTCTTTCTGGGACTCCCCCCTCAAAGAGGGGAGGAAGCTACTTTTTCCTCTATCTTTCCCTGAATTAAAATAAACTTTTCTTTTTTATACCCTTTGCTAGTCCTTGAATTTCATTTGTCAAAATCTACTGGACAAGAACCCTAAAAGGAAAGACACCCACTTTTTATACAGTGTTAAGGTATAAGACTTAAAGTTTTAGGTAGCTAGTTAGACATTAGCAGCTGGGACAGGCTAGGACAACTAGACAGACTGGCCCTGCAGACTCACTTTGGCCCCCTCGCCTCTAGGAAGGGGACAGAGATGTGGTTGGCTTTGATGAACTGGAAGCTTATCCACAGCGTCTTGCTCATTTTGACCCCCTTTCCACAGGGAAGAAGAAGGGTAAAAAAAACAACAGCAGGTCACTAAGGTACCACAGGCAAAGGGCAGTCAATTACCCCAAATGTAATACATATAAAGAATGTTCCCAGATGAACTCTAAAATCCAACACATGGAACACTTCATACCACTTTCCATGCTTGAAAATGGACCACTCCAGGTCCAATCTCTGGGACACAACCCCATTGCCCAGGTTGCCTTTCATTTCCTGAGCATGGCCCATTGAAGTCTTTTTCCCTGGAGTGTGAGCCTTTCCCCTCTCTTCATGGCCTTTCCCATATGGTACCCTCACTTCCGGAAAAAAAAAAAAAAAAAAAAAAAAAAAAAAAAACTCCTGTATTCCCCATGCTTTCTGCTTGAAAGCTTTTTAAGCAGATAAGCAAGGACCGAGGTTGTGCAGATAGCTTTAAAATTCCCCAAATACCTTGTGGTTAATAATGAAACTCAAATTCAGAGTCACAGAGACAGATAGCCCTAGAATTCAACTAGTCCAATCCCTTCCTTTTACAGATGAGAAGAATAAAGACAGAGTGTATATTATAAAGGCTCAATTAACAGAAAACTTTGACCTTATCAAACCACGTAGGCAAGAGATTTTTAGTGGTTTACAGGTTATTTTTTAAGGCAGTATTACTTCTCTTAACAAAAATGTAGAAGACTATAAATAAGAAAATAAAGGGATATGACAGAGAGAGGAATGAACACAGACAGTACAAACTGAGATCTGGAAACTATTGAAAAGATGTCCTTGAAAGGGGAGATGCAGGAAAGTTATTAACCAGAGATGAATGGAAAAACAAGGGAAAAAAGGCTCCTGAGAATTTATACTTTGGAGCCTCCAATTTTTCAGAGCATACTATCTACAGAGGAAATAGAGAGATGTACTTCAAAGGGAGATATAAATACTAGAGATCAATGAAAAATTTCACTTTAATAACCAATGTAGGTTAGCAAATTAGCATTAGATAAGAAAAATGTTAAATAAAACCTTATCACATCATACAGATGTTCTGAGTGAGTATGAGCAAATTCTAAAAAAAAAAATGAGCAGGTGGTTATGACCAGGTTGCATCTGCCAAATGCCTAGAAATCAACAAACCCAGTGTGTTTAATGATAGAAATTTTCAAGAAATCTTAAGTGAACAATTTTGGTGACCTTATTTTTATGCTTCTGAGAATAAGTGATAAAAAGTAACTCAAGTGAACAGCACTTTTGAAACGATTAAATGAGGAGCTCAGCAAATTCTCTCAAAAAGCAATAATAAAACTGAAAAAAATTACCAAAAACTAAGACTTCAGGACTCTGGGATAGACCAAAGGACCAATGGTAGACAGCTTCATTGGAAAGGAACCAATAGCAGACAACAAATATTAAACTTTGGATGAAAACAGTGGGGGTCTGTGGGGTACAGTCTGAAGTTGATACCCACTCCTTCCCACCCAAAAGCATCATTAACATAATAGCTCTGCTAGGGTAGGGATGAGCTGTGAAAACAGTAGTTTTATTGCCCAAGGAAAGAGGTCTTAATTTGGAGTAAAGGTTAGAAAAAGTCAGTGCTCCTGGGCACTGTCAGAAACAGTAACCATCTAGATGTCAAAAGCACACGGAAGAGCAAAGTCAATGCTCGCCTGGGGTTGTGATCCTGGTGCATCTAGTAACAAACTGTAGACTAGCCAGAAGTTTAACAGGGAGACCCAGGGAATGTGTGGGCCTTGATAAGCAACGACATATCTCTGGTAGTCTAGGAGGCTGTGCATAAGGGCAAGGTGAGACTAGAGAACAGTTTACAAATCCTTAGCTGATCAGGAATCCATCACACATGCAGAAGTGAAACGAGGGCTGAGTGGAAAGCAGAAGGCAGGGAAGACCTACAAATTGGATTTTGAATGCCACTTCTGAAACCGCACTTCAGCAAAAGGTGGAGATACGATTGGCTTGGTGGCGCACACTTGTAATCCCAGTACTTGGGAGAATGAGACAGAAAAATCTGGTTTGCTGCCAGCTTCAGCTACTTGGTGAGGCTTTCTGCAACTTAGTGAGATGCTGTCTCAAAATAAAGAATAAAAAATAGGGCTGGGGATGTAGATTAGAAGTAGAATGACCCTGGGTTCAATCCCCATTTTTGAAAATAAATAAAATATTTATTTGTATATATATTTATTTATATAATATAATATACTGTAAAATAGTACACTAAGCAGAGACAGAAAGGGCTATATAATAAAGGGAGATAGACTCCACAGAATTACTCCAGGCAACTAAAAATAAAACAATAGACAGAACAAAAAAACAGCACAGGAAAATATCAGAAATCAGAGTTTCAGTAATATAACAATTTCTTTTTCCAACAACAAATGAGATTAGAAGGGAAATGGGAAAACATGACCTATGGTGAGGAGTAAATAAAAAAAAGTCAACTGAAACTATTTCTAAGGACTGCCAGATATTGAATTTATCAGATAAAATGATAAGATTATCACCAATCTGTACAACATATGTTCAAAGGACTAAACGAAGCATGTTCGGAAGAACTAAAGAAAATCATGATAACCATGACACATTACATGGAGAATATCAGTAAAAAAATTTTTAAACCAGAAATTCTGCATTTGAAAGCACAACAATTAACTGGATTTATTAATTCTAACTCAATAAGAAAGACAGATAATAGTCCCTACTTACCTTTTCCATAAAATGTATTTTATAAAGTCAGGATTACCAAACCAGAAAAATAAGCAAGAAAAACAAGTAATAGATGAATATCCCTCATGAAAACAGATTTTTAAAATTCTCAACAAAATAGTAACAAAACAAATCACACATAAAATAATTATATATCATGACCAAGTAGGATTTATCCCAGAAAAAAAATGTAATATTCACTTAACTGCTAAGGATTAATTTAATATATGTATTAAAATAAAGGATAAAAATAGCATCAATACTTAATAAACATAGAAAAGGCACATGACAATAATCCAACATCCAATCATGATTTAAACTCCTTACAGATTAGAAAAAGGAGGGAGCCTTCTTCAACCTTAAGCATTTATAAAAAAAAATCTACAGTTAATACAATAAAAGGCTTTCCTCCTATATTTGGCCACTGTCTGCTCTACTTTTGCTATTTTTATTTAATATTATAGTGGAGATTTCAGATCATACAATAAAGCAGAAGGAGTATGAAGAGGAAAAGGAGAAAGATTGGAAAGAAAGAAGTAAATAGGAAGTAAAACTATAAAAATTTTCTTCATCCACAGATAATAAACTATTGTAGGAAATTCTAAAGAATCCACTCAAATGCTACTTGGACAAATAACTTCAACAGGTGTACATAATACATCTTTAAAAAGGTCTAACAGGTATAAACATGTACATAAGTAGTTAATATAATTGGATGAGCTTGAATATGCATGTCCCTTTTTCATTTGTTGTTTGTTGCTTTTTATTTATTTGCTGATTTGCAGTTATGAGGCAGACCAGAGATCTAGGAACTAGAAAGGTTAAAAGAAGCTATCTGTATAAAGAACAAACCAGAGAAAGTTCATTAGATATAACAACAATAACCAGGAGAGGACTATTGAAACCAAACAAAACTTCAATCCTTTCTATGAGCTATACTCTAAGGACAACCTGTGCAAACAAGGATGGGGAGAGTTGAGCAGACAAGCAGACAAGCGGTCCCGGGAGATTAGAACCTACCAGCCTATGAAATAACAATGCAAATTAAGGGTTGAAATGGGAAAAAGCCATTGGTCCTCCAAAAACCAATTACAATCAATCATTTAAAAAAAAAAAAAAAGAGGTAGAACCTCAGTAAAATTTAAAAGCTCACCTTCGAAGAATTTCAAAGTCCCCTAGAAAGTCACCTTGGAAAAGTCACCTTTCTGTGTTTGAAAGCACAATAACTAACAGGATTTATTAATTCTAACTCAATAAGAAAGACAGATAAGGCCATGCGTTGTGGCGCACACTTGTAATCTCCACGATTGGGAGGCGGAGACAGGAGGATCCTGCAGGTTCGAAGCCAGCTGCGCTGGCTTAAGAGACCCTGTTTCCAAATAAAAATATAAAAAATAGGTCTGGGAGTGCAGGCTGGAGGTAGAAGGACTTCTAGGAACCCCAATACCATGAAAAAAAAGAAAAAAGAAAGACAGATAATAGTCCCTACTTACCTCTTCCATAAAATGTATTCCATAAAGCCTTTTGACTTTCTAGGGGTCTCCTTTAACTTTCTAGGTCACCTTTGGGTCCGCTTCTCCCCGTGCAGGGAGAGCTGTTTTTTACTTCTATTTTTTCTTGACTTAAAAATAAACTTTCATGGTTAACCATATGCAGAAAATTGGAAATTAATCCCACTTTCTCACCCTGCACAGAAGTCAATTCAAGATGGATCAAAGACTTGGAATTCAAACCAGGGACCCTGAAGCTCCTTGAAGAGGGCACAGGTCCAACACTGCAACACATAGGCACAGATAAACACTTTCTCAACAAGACCCCAAAGGCACAACAAATTAAAAGGTGAATCAATACGTGGAATTGCATGAAACTGAAGAGCTTCTCTTCAGCAAAAGAAACTGTCAAGAACCTCAATCGAGAGCCAACAGAATGGGAGAAAATTTTTGCCACCTACCCCTCCAATAGAGGATTAATATCTAGAATATACAGAGTACTCAAGAAACTCAACACTAAAAAAACAAATCATCCAATAACAAAATAGGCAAGCGAACTAATTAGACACTTCACGAAAGAAGAAATTCAGATGGCCAATAAAGGCATGAAAAAATGCTCAACAACATTGGCAATCAGAGAGATGCCAATCAAAACTACCCTGAGATTTCACCTAACTCCAACTAGAATGGAAATCATTCAAAACACAAACAAAACAAGAAATGCTGGAGAGGATGTGGAGAAATGGGAACTCTAAAACATTGTTGGTGGGATTGCAAATTAGTGCAATCAGCTTGGAAAACAGTATGGAGAATCCTCAGAAGAATGGGAACAAATCTACCATTTGATCCAGGATTACCACTTCTGGGTATCTACCCAAAAGAAAGAAAACAAAATTACCAAACTAATGCATGTGTATCTATGTTCATAGCAGCATAATTCACCATAGCCAAACTATGGAACCAGCCAAGATGTCCATCAACAGATGAATGGATTACAAACTGTGGGATATGTACACAATGGAATTTTACTTAGCCATAAAAAAAAAACTCAGCCGGCGTGGTGGCACACGCTTGTAATCCCCATGCTTGGGAGGCAGAAACAGGAGGATCGTGCAGGTTCGAAGCCAGCCATGTGCGCTGGCTTAGGAGACCCTGTTTCCAAATAAAAATGTAAAAATAGGTCTAGGAGTGTAGCCCGGAGGTAGAAGGGCTTCCAGGAACCCCAGTACCACCAAAAAAAAAAAAAAAAAAAAACCTCAATGACATCATTTTTAGGGAAATTGATGGAACTGGAGGACATTATGCTAAGTGAGATTAGTCAGTCACAAAAAAAAAAAAAAATCAGATGCTTTCCCTAATATGCGAGAGCTAGGGGGAAATGGGTCATAGGAGGAACTCTAGATGAAAAAGGAAATCCTATAGAGGAGCAAACAAGACAACCTAAAGGAGGAGAAAGGAGGGGGGAAGAAGGAAATTCTCTAAAATACACAATGTACTTAAACATCGAAGTCAACCACTAAGCCAAGCAAGAGAAGGAGGGATGGGGAGGGAATGGGGTGGGAATTGAGTAGGGTTTAAATCGGTGATGTGTACATGTATGTACACACAAGTTTTTTACCCCAATATGACGTATGAATATAATGCACCAATAAAAAAAATTTAAAAAAATAAAAATTAAAAATTAAATAAATAAATAAAAATAAACTTTCATGTTTCCATAGCCTTGATTAGTCCATGAAATTTAATTGTCAAAATCCACTGGATGAGAACCCTGCAAGAGGTGGCATCCTGTAACATTTTGTCATCCCAGATGGGACCACATGGGAAGGAACCAGTGAAGACAGAATTCAGTTACAGAAAGAACATTGAACACAAAATCTACTCTCTTAATTTTTTAAGCAGTGAAATGTCACACAAAAAAAGAAATCAGATGCTTTTCTTAATGTGCAAAATTTTAGGGAGAAATGGGTAACAAGGAAATCTAGATGAAGAAGGGACCCTATAGAGGAACAATGAAGGTGACATATCTGAGTGGCTAAGAGGGAGGATAAGTGAAACACTTTAAAGCACATGATGTACTTAAACATATCAAAGTCAATCAGGAAGCCAAGCATGGTTAGGAGGGAGGGGAAGGGAAGGGGTTAGAGATTGGGTAGGGGCTGATTGGGTGATGTGTGCATGTATATCTCCACAAGTTTTTTATCCCATTGAGATATATGACTACAATGCACCAATAAAAATTTATTAAAGAAAAAAAGTAATAAATTTATTTATAATAGCATTAAAATGACACAAAATATTAGAAATAAATTAAATAATAAAGTATTAAACTAGCACATTGAAAACAATGTACATGATGTACATTCACAAATATATCAAAGTCAATCACTAAGCCAAACATGAGAAGGAAGAAATAGGGAGAGAATGGGGTGGGAATTGGGGAAGGGCTAAATGAGTGATGTGTGCATGTGTGCCTCTACCATCTTATATTTCATTAAGATATATGACTATAATACAACAATAAAAAATAAAAATAAATTAAAATATTAAATGATAAAAGTTAAAATATATATTGTTAAGATATAAATTAATAAAAATATTTTATTTTAATATATTGAAAGATTCAAAATTATTAAAATGGCAGTTTTCCCAGTTGATTTCTAGATATGATGCAATCTTAATATTCTAAATTGACTCTAGAATTTAAAAGGGAAACTAAGAATACAAATAGCTAAAACCATCTGAAAAAGAAGAAAGAATATTTGAGGGTTTATTCATTCTTATTTCAAAACATATAATAAAGCAACAATAATCAAGATTACATGGTACTCATGGAAAGACAGACATGGATCAAGGAAACAGAACAGAGCAGAAAAATAATTCCATGTTCATGGTTACTTGATTTTAATAAAGGTTTCAAAAATTAAAAAAGAAAAATCTTGTGATTTTAATAAAGGTTTCAAAAATTAAAAAAGAAAAATCTTGGGACAATTAAATTTCAATAAAAATGATTATTTTAGGCCATATCTTGACACCTTACACAAAAATTAATTCAAAATAAAACAAAAAACTGGAGCAAGAGTTAAAATTATGCAATTTTTAAAAGAAAGCATTGGAGAAAATACTTATAATCTCAGTTTTAACATGTTCTAAAATATGACACCAAAATGATAATCTATAAAAGAAAAAAATTGGTTAATTGGATTTCATTAAAATTTAAAACTTTCGCACTTCAAAAGACATCCCTTAGAAATTGAAAATATAAGCCATCAACCGGGAGAAAATATTCATTTATCTGATGAAGCTCTTTTCTCTAGACTGATTTTTCAAAAGAGAAAAGAAAAAAAAAATAACATATCTTTTGTTAGTCAGCTTTTTGTGATCATGATTAAAATACTTGACAAGAACAACTTAGAGGGGAAAAAGGTTATTTGGGCTCATGGCTTCAGAGGTCTCAGTCCATGGTCAGCCAGCTTTACTAATCTGGGCCCGAGATGAGACAGAGCCTCATGGTAAAAGAGTGTGGCAAAAGAAAACTGCTCAGCTCCTGGAAGCCACAAAGAAAAGAGAGAGGGGCACTGGGAAAATATATACATATATACTGTAAATAAAATTTAAGCCCCTTTCAGGTATTATGCATACAAATTATATAATGGAGAGCTAAAACAGCTTCTATTATTCTTTGATATCCCTTAGGAGACAATTCAATCACTCTTTGGCTAATTTCAGTGCATGTATTGGAAGAAATATGGCAGCTGAACTAATTAAAAACTTTAAGTAATAAAAGCCTAAGTCACAAAGTATAATGTAATAATTAGATTAAGAAGACATATAGGTATTAGATTTCATTTTGTTCCATGTAAACAATATATGAAGTAGCTAACACTTCAACACCATGAACGTCAATGTCGATGTCTACAAGTCCTACTATCAATATCAGAAATTATAATAACAAAAAACAATCTAAATGAACAGTTCTAAAGGAGAGAAAACTTATATATGGACTTGGTTTGCATTTTTCTCTCCATCCTGTTCAAGAATTTGACAAATACACTGTGAAGTTCCTGAAACAATTGTTTCTCAAAGTACTACAGAAATCTTTTCTCACATTCACAGTAATCCCTTATATTGATAACAAAAATAACAATTTTTCTCATTTCTGAAGACAGAGTAAAACTGAATCAGGAAGATTTCTCCTATATTCTAAGTAAATTTCTAAAAATAAGAATTTGTTTAAAACTTATTGATATTGGAATAGCAATCACAAACCCTTCAGATATTATCATATTAGGTACTGGAGTGTCTGAAATGCTTAGAAACTAAAATTTAATTGGCGGTGTCATAGACCACAGAGTGTCAACAACTACACAGCTTCCCTGAAACAAACATCAGAAATCCAGCAGAACTTGCCTCCTTATTGGTAACTCCAATTGCTCCTGGGATGTGGGTTATGATGGAAACTGGTTGTGAGAATAAGGAAAATTGAAAGGATGAAGAGTGTTGGCACATGGGCAGGAAGCTCACCTATAAACTTTGCATAAAACACTTCTCTGAGTTATCAAGTTGCCAGGTTAATTGCAAGTTGATATCATCCAATTAAAAATAAGTGTTCTAACTCTGTTGAGATGGTCTGATCTCTGACTTTGTCGCTCTTTTCCCTGAGATTCTTAAGTAGCCTCAGTTATAGGACATTGGGAAGTATTATAATGCTAGTAATAAATTGATCTATTTTAAATAGTTTGGAGGGCCCAATCTGCATTTATTTGGACATTCAGAAATTATTCTCTTATTCTTTTAATTTCAGCCAATTATGGTCTAGAGTTTTCACCAAATGTTTTTAGATGTTGATACTTTTATTATTTTTTTTCAGGAAATTTCAAATTATGAAGCTAAACACCAGATGAAGAAACAAAGAAGTTGCATTTATTACTCCTTTTTTAGTTGGGGACTACTGTAGAAAAAAACAATAATATAATGCAAAGAGCTTTGAGATCAACAGACTTATATAGAAGGTGGCTTCTTAAACCCTCTCAGCCTCCACCCAGGTACTATTAACTATATACTGTTTTTAACAAAAATTCAAGACTAAATCATGTGTATAGTCCAGTGGAATTCCTCTGAAATCCTACTTTCTGAGTGTAAGAGAGTTGAAAGTAAAAACAAGCCTGCTTTCCATATAAGCCAATTGGAATTATCGACATCCAGGTAACTCATAGAACAAATTTATTTCAAAATAGACTGTGACTTGAGAAACATTTAGTTATCAGGAAGTCACAGAAATGTTATCTCTTGTGCATTAGAAGTCATTTTTATGTGTGTCTGTTTGTAAAATTGAAGCAATTAACACTACTCAAGTGACAGAAACTCACAGGAGATGACAATCTATCAGCTTTTCTCAACCAGGATGCTAGGAGTTCATTAAGCACGAATGGCCCAGGACATCTATCACACACAATGAATTGCCTTATCTTCTATACATGTAGAATGGTACTAGCATAATAACCTAGGTAGAATGAGGAAACAGTAGCTCAGTCATTTTCTGCTTGCATTAATCTTCTAAACCAGTAGACGAAAGTTGACCCATACAGGGTTTGATGGACTATGATTTAATTCACTCTTCCTTGACAAGGCCTACAAATACCTACACTCTGTCCTGAGCTTTGACCAGTGAGAAATGTACACTGAGTACAAATCAGAGACAGGCTCACATGAGAGGCTATCAAAAAACTCTAGAATCTGGGCATGGTGGTGCATGCTTGTAATCCCAGTACTTGGGAGGCTGAGAGAGGATTGTGGATTCGCACCCAGCCTCAGCTACTTTGTGGGGCCCCCCACAACTCAGTGAGACCCTTTCAAAATAAAGAATAAAAATAGGGCTGAGGGTGTAGCTTGAAGGTAGAATGCCCCTGGATTCAATCCTCAGTACCACAAGAAAAAGAAAAAAGAAAAAAAAAGAAACTGCAGAATCCCACATAGCTCTGGAGTCTGTTATCTTCTAATGGAGAGACTTTGAACAGATTGTTTTAATTTCTCTGAGCAACTGTTATTTACGTGTAAAATGAGTATAAGTAATAACTTCTTCATAAGGCAGATGAAAGAATTAAATGCACTAGAGGTTGGTAAATGCTTAGAATTTAATAGGCATTCAATAAACAACAGCGGATTTTTTTTTTACTAGTACATCCAATTTTCACAATCTTCCAGTAGACAGACTACCTTCCTTCCTTTCTCTTTTTCTCTTTCCTTCCCATCCTTCCTTTAACACTGGGAATTGAACTCAGAGGCATTCTGCCTCTGAGCTATACCCCTAGCCCTATTTTATAATTATTTTTTGAAATAGGTCTCACTAAGTTGCTGAGGCTGGCCTCACACTTGCAATTCTCCTGTGTCAGCCCCCCAAGTACTGAGATTTCAGGTGTGTGCCACCACACCTAGCCCCACTTAGCTTTAGGTGCACCATATTATGATAGTCAATAAGAGGTCTAGTAAAAAAGGGCATCTAGATGATGGGAAATGGCTTAAAATAGAAAAAGCAACTATGATATCCTCCAGATTTTTAGTAAGTATGGTCCAACCATGAAAACATGTAAATGTGAAAGAGTCCCTATTCTATCCATCTACTGCTAGAAAGATAATGCAACTTGATAATGCCTAAATTTTTGAGATAATGAGTCAAATCTAAGCAGATGCTCTAGAGAACATGGAATTTTTAATCAAGAAGTTTTGTCTTTCAAGATAATATCATTGGTAATTAGGAAGATGCAAGTCAAATTAAAATGCAATATCACTTTTTCACACATCAGTTAGTAAAAGTACAAGTAAATAATAAATAACCATAGTTGTCAATGGCGCAGAGATAACTACTATAACACAGGTGAATAAAAATTGCTATAGCCATTTAGAGTGTAATTTTATGTGCATACCTATTTTATGTGCATACCTTTATTATGTGCCTATCTTTTCACTCAGTAATTTCACTTCTGTGGATCTGTGCCAAGAAATTCTGACATGTTCCAAAGACATATGGTCAAAAATAGTATTGCTTTCTTTTTGTAATTAAACACAAACAAAAGTTCATCAACAGAGAAATGTAAGCATTAATTATTATTACACTATGCTATGGCTATGATGCTGTCATTTTAAATCATGAAACTGTTTCTAACTACTAATTTAAGTAACTATTAGATTTGGCTACAATATTAACTATAAAGGAAAAGGGGAAAAAATAATAAATTCCAAAACAATCTTCAGCACATGACATTTATGCAAAAAACATCCTTGCAGATGGTGGACATTCGTATACCCATGTGCACAGACATGATTCCAAATGCAAAAAAATATATCTGTAAAGAAACATGGAAAACAGATGACAGGTGTGTAGGTATCTCTGGAAAAAAGATGGTATTGAAAAAAGGTGACACAAAAAGAGCTAATAAGTTTTACATTCCACTCTTTTTTCCATGGTTTAAATTTCTATCATATACATATTACCTTTTTGATTAAGAGTGTTTTAATTCATGACTAATGGATTTAATATCTGATATGCTCCAGGTATAGTCCTGGAAGTTTGACCTTTCAAGACTTCTCTTATCAATATAAATTAATCAAATAGAAAATCAGTGAGGACTTTAAAAAACTAAGGAAAGAATAAATATGTTAGGAAAAATGTAAAGGCTAATTTTAATTCAGCAAATATTGTATTAGTGGAATGCATGATATTAGTGTGTAGGTACTATGAGTTGTTCAACACTGATAGATTATAAAAATATGTACAGCCCTTGGCCTCAAGAAGTTCTCAGTTTAGTGAGAGTAATTTACAGATGCCATTCTGTTAAAAGGCATTTTTCTCTATCTTGTAACAGTGTTCTGGATTTGCAAATATCATATTTAGTAATTAGAAACAATATAACCAAGTGTTCCTATTTTCTCCACAATTAACAGCAGGATCTTTTTATATCATGCTGATATGATTATAGTAATTATCATGGTAACAAAGCGTAGAATATACTGTAAGAAAAGGGGGAGATATCCACCCAAACTTTCCTTAGAAACTTTTAGAAATGTTCAAAATGTCACCTCGCCATGTTCAGTTCTCAGTTTCCTTTCTGTAGTTTTACCCTCCATTCAAGGCCAATTTTAGTGATTTAATTTTCTACTTCTACAGATTAATTCAGTAAGATACTATATTGCAACCAACCATAAGACTTTAAATTTAAAACTAGCTCATTTGGGGGGGGGGGGCAGTTACTGGGGATGGAACCCAGGGGCATTCTACCTCCAAGTGAAACCCCCAGTCTTATTTTTTTTTATTCTTTATTTTGAAACAGGGTCTCACTAAGTTGCAGAGGGCCTCACTAAGTAGCTGAGGCTGGCTACAAACCGAACTTCTCCTGTCTCAGCCTCCCAAATGCTGGGATTACAAGCATGCTCCACCACACCCAGCTGTATTGAAATCATATACTTTAAAATCTAAAAGTATGTCTGCTTCAGGTATATCTTGATCAAGGAGCTTAAATAATGGCATAAGGATTTAGAGTCTCTCCTTCTAATTCTGTTCTCCTCAAGGTCGGCTTTGCTCTCATCGGGGGGGAGGGAGGGGTTGAAATTGATTTTCAACAGTTCCAGACACAGACTTCCACAGTGAAATACCATAGAAAACGTTCACATAATGTCTTCGTTAATAGCTCAAAGAAGTTTTATGGTGCCTCCTTGGCTTTTATTGAATGATATAATTATTCCTAAACTTTGGCAAGGGAAAGGTGATGTGTTGAATGTTTGGGTCTAAATTGCAAATCAATTGCTTGAAGTAGAGTTGAGTCAATGTCACCCAAAGTACACAGACAGAGATAGAAAAAAGGAGTAGATCCTCAAAGGAAAAGCAGTATACTGTTACAAGAATAAACCATAATAAATTCTGTGTGACAGAAACATCATCATTCTTTTCCTTTATTACCAATTCTAGATTCTACTGCCCCTCAGTTAGCACCTCTGCCAGTCAAGTTCTGGCACAAGAGATCTGCTTTGCTATGCCTTTCCCAGAATGCATTTGCTGTACTTGTCTTTTCATGGTCAAACCTGAGCTGTGGAATACCAAGAGACACCCAGTGGAGCATGGGTATGTTCAATATAGGCCAGGAGTCCTGGCTTCTCCTGATGAGAGGGTCAATTATCACTGTCAGGATGGAGGACACATTCTCCTTCTGAAAATAAACATCTCTCTAGATCCAAAGAGCCCAGAGTTGTAGAGATAAGAAAGACAAATTCCCAAGTAGGGTCTTTGAAAATGAATGTAGAAACAACTACTCTTTGTTTCCCAGAACTCTGTAGTCTGGAATAATTATTATAGAAACATCATATAATAGTTACTGATTAAAGATGTATAAGGTGTTTTGTACCCTTCAAAAGCTGTTCATTTTTCACTCCATCACTCTGCAGACTAATATTTTCTGGGTGCTGCGGTATAAGATATAACAAAGAATATCACAAAACTATGATCACAGTTCAATCCCCTTTGTTATAAAGTGAGTCCATTAATTGAATGCAACATTATATGAAATCTTATGCTCATAGATCAAATATCTCTAACTTCTTCGATAAAGACAATAACCTTAACTATGGTGGGCAAGGAAATCTAAATCATAGCCAACATATATCCCCAGTCAACATGAATTTCTTCCTGTTCCAAAGGGAATTCAATGTAGTGAACTTATAATAATTATCAAATAGCTAGTTGGCCTTCTTTATTGAATGGTGTCCTATCAAGGGCTCAGCTTTTGTCGCTCCTACAAATTATGAATTAAACAGTAGCACAGCTGAATTAACTTAAATGAGTCAAGGCCCAAGCAATGGAGCCATAGAGAACCTCCATCTTTATTGCCATGGCTTCCTTGAATACTGAATAGCTACTGACAGAAGTTGGTTGATATCACTTGTCCAAATTATTGTTGCCTACATAGTTGTTTAGTGCCATTTCTGGACAGATGTTCTCAAGAAGATAGTAATATATAATACAAAAGACTTCTACTGTCCGCCAAGGTGAAACTAGACAGTTAATTTATACACCCACCTGAAACAACCAAATAAATTATATAAGACCACAGGTTTCAACACATTAGACATTAAGTAACAAAAGATAGTGATTTCTGGGTTGAGATGCAATGAAGAGAATCCATTTTTAAATAATGAGAAGAAAGAAACTGACAACCAAATATTATATGCCGAGAAAAAGCATCTTTGAAAACCAAGGATAAAATACTTTTTTATAAGCAAAAGTAGCTGAAAGACTTTATTAATACTAGATCTGCATAACAAAATTTGGTAAAAATAAGCCGTTGATTCAGTAAGAAAATAATACCAGATGGAAAGATGGATCTACTCAAAAGAATTAAAAACTAAAGCTGTGGTAAATACATTATTATTTAAACAACTTTTTAAAATTATTAATACTAAATAAGTGCTATGTGCCTGTATACCGCTACCATCTTGTACCCCATAAAGATGTATGACTATAATTACCAATAAAAAATAATATATTATTAATAAAGTGAATATCAGTACATGTAATTTTTAATTTACATTTAAGTAAATTATATGACCAAAGTAGCATAAAGATGGAAGCAGTAAGACAGAAGGTTCTTATGATCTTTTCACTATAAGTGAAGAGATTTGAATCTACTTGAATATGGATTATTGCCACTTAAACATGTATGTTTTTTGTTTTCTTTATAATTTTATTGGTACATTCTGATCTTGCATCATAATTTGTGTGTGTGTGTGTGTGTGTGTGTGTGTGTGTGTGTGTGTGTTACTGGAGATGGGAACCAGAGGCATTCTACCTCCAAGAAACATCCCCAGCCCTATTTTTTGTTCTTTATTTTGAAACAGAGTCTCACTGAGTGGCAAAGGGCCTAAGTAGCTAAGTTTATCCATAAACCACAATCTTCCTGTCTCCGCCTTCCAAATGTTGAGATTACAAGTGTGCACCACCACGCCCAGCTCATAATATATTATAAATACTAAATTAAGCATTAAATAATAAACATTTGTCTAATTAGCCAACAAGAGATAAAATTGAATCATAAAAATACAGTTAACATAAATGAAGATAGAAAAAAGAGTAAAACAGAGCATGATATATATAGAAGTTGATAAACAAGAGGATAAACTTAAACTTGATGATATTAATAATCACATTAAATTTAAATGATCTAAAACCCTGACTTAAAGGCAGAGATTAAAATTAGCAGAAAAAAGTAAGATACATCTCTATGCAACTTACAAAAATCTACTTTAAGTATATTAACACAAATTGGTAAAAGTTAATAGATGGAAAAAGATACAGTTTGCCAACACTAACCTAAAAAACGTTGCATTGGTGTATTGATTTTGGAATTATCTTCAAGTAAGGGTGTTTTGCTAGCGTTTAATAGGACAGTGTGAGCCACTTCTATAGGTTCAGAGGAAACTAGTCTTTGTTTTTTTTCAAAAATTTTGACTCAAATATGCCCATCTCATAACTTAGCATTTCACCTCTTCCCAACCAAGGTCCTTACCTTGCATAGTGAATGGCTGTATTTACTGTTGTGCTTTTCCTGACTTTGAGAGGGTAGGGCTATTTGTATATTATTACCAAGTTCCTTTGACTTTTGAGCATCCATGACCAATCATCCCCCAGATTTCTATTGTCTTTCTCCATTGTATCCATGGCACCCAGCAAAAGATACCTAAACTATTTACCATGTGCTAATTTTTCTCAGCTGTTAACACCATCCATATAGGAGGATTTATCTACTTGATACAACAATGATGGGCCAGTCTTTATTTTTATGTGCAGACTAAAAATTGTCTGAATATTTTCCAAAAGATAGCCAGTGAAGCTATTATTGGATCACAATTTCCTTTTGCCTCTATTTGACTTGAGTCTTCTCATGAAGTATTTTCATGTTAACATGAGACAGACCTATCCTAAAGCACAGAAATGCTCAAACATCAAAAGTATCAGACAGTTTCAGGCCCTTGACCATCACTAACTTTACTCTGAATTCCTTTTCAAAAACAACTCACCAAGAATTCATCCTATACATTCTCACTCAGCATGAGAAGCCACCCACATACAACTACCACAGGTTCCAACTCTAACTCTATTGAAAGCTTTAACAAAGTACACACCATGAAACCCAGGTTGTGGGAGCACTGTGTTTTGAATGATCCTAAAAACAGTAACAATACTTGCCTTTACATTCTTAAGGATCTTGGCATAACTCTGATGCTTGAGTCACTAATGCCAGAATGGTAAGACAACTATCACACTTAAAGATTCAAGACTATATATTCTCTTGGTCAATATTTCAAGGCTATATTCAGTATACTAACTGAACGGCTGCATTAGATGCCTTATTACATAAGAATTAAATCAGTGACAGAAATATATTTAAAAACTATTTTAAATAGAAGTTAATGATGATCAGTAACTGGTTAAATATATACTTTTTGTGATATGATCTTAAATTTCATTTTATATTTTAATTGGACATTTTATCAGCTAATCTAAATATTTTTACACTCTCTAGAAAGCTTAAGCATTGAGAAACTGTGGTTAATTTCATTTTCTGGTTAGCTAAAAATTAAAGCAAAAGATCCTTTAATTCAATTAATTTCTGATTATATATGCACTCTCTAGAAGAAGAAATAGACACATAACTAGGTGGACAGAGTCACAATGTACAATTTAATCTGTGTTGGAGCCTCAGTCTTATAAAGCTTCAAGAAAACTTGGATCAGCAATAATTATACTATAAATATGGGTGGTCAACATTAGATTGCTCTGTGTTTATCAGAAAGATGCTTTGTATATTTTTCATCATGTATAAAGGATATTGAAAAAGAATTTAGAGGTTTTTACTAAATGGGTATAACATACATAAAGAATATATACAAGTCCAGCCAAACAGAGACTTTAGGGCCACCAAGAGAAACATCCATGTATTAGCTAAAATGACAAAAGGTTATTACACATCTTCCTAATATAAAGTAGTAAACAGCATTGCTTGTCACACCAGTCATGTTGTTCTTGTTTCTACGAGCTACAGAACATTTTGTATGCTTACATAATAATCGTAAAAAGTTATTTGGTTTTGACAAATACAAAACACCAAAATTACCTTTTTGTGCAGCATTTCTGTTTCCCCAAAGTACTTCAGTATGGTCCTTCAGTAAAAAAAAACAAAACAAAACAAAACAAAACAAAGTTCACGTTCAACTCCCCCTATCTGCTCGTTTTTAATCCGGAGCTGTCCTGGAAGTATCAGATTCCTTTCATATCTATCCAGTATTCCCAGTTTCTGGTTGTATTTATGTTCTCAAGTCCCTGAAATATCATCTGTGTTAATTTAAAAGCCGGCTCCATCTCCCTAACAAAAGATTCCCCAAGAGTGGCTGAGACTGAACTAGAAAAGAGCTGGAGTGACTTTCTCAAAAGATAACCCAATATGGATTAAAGAATTAGAATATATAGAATTTTTCACAGAAATGGGGGAAAAGCCCTAAAATTTGTATAGAACGACAAAAGATTCCAAATAACCAAAGAAATCTTAAGAAAAAAAACTATATCAGAGGCTTCAAACTACTTGATTTCAAAGCATGCAAAATAGCATTGCACTAACATAAAAAACAGATACAAAGACCAATAGATCTGGAGAAAATTCCCAGGAATGAATCCACATGTAAAAGTTCAATAGATTTTTAGCAAATATGTTAAGAATTTACAATGGGAAAATAATCTTTTCAATAAATAGTTCTAAGGAAACTGGATATCCATATACATAAGAATCAATTAGACCTTCTCTCACACCATAGACAAAATAAACTCAAAAATGGATTAAAGGCCGGGCGTGGTGCACACGCTTGTAATCCCAGCATTCGGGAGGCTGAGACAGGAGGATCACAGTTCATGGACAGCCTCAGCTACTTAGTGAGGCCCTCTGCAACTTAGTAAGACCCTGTCTCATAATAAAAAATAAAAATAGGGCAGGGGGTGTAGCTCGGAAGTCAAATGCCCCTGGGTTCCATCCCCAGACCCACCAAAAAAAAAAAAAAAAAAAACAGATTAAAGACTTAAATACAAAACTTAGAACGTAAAACTACTAGAAGAAAACATATTGGAAAAGCCCCATGACATTGGTTTGAGCATGATTTTGGATATGACCCCAAAAGTGTAACAAAAAAATAAACAAATAGGATTATACCAATTTAAAAAATCCAACTCACATTAAATCAATAGAATAAAGAGAAAATCTATAGAATAGGAGAATATATTTGCAAAGCATAGGTCACGTAAAGAGTATAAATTAGAAATGCAATTGTGAAAAAGAAAATGACTTGATTAAAAAATGGACTAAGGCCCTGACAAGACATTTCTTAAAAGAAGACAAATATCCAACAGATGTAAGAAAAAAATGTTGACTGTCACTTGTGACCAAGGAAATGCAAATTAAAACCACAAGACACCACTTTCCTTGCATCTGATAGAATAGCTATTATCAAAGAGATAAAAATAAAATAACAAAATGCTTTCTGGAACGAGTGTGGCGAATAAAGAATCCTTTCACACTCTTGGTGAGAATGTAAATTTGTGCAGCTTCTATAGGACAGAGTAAGATTCCTTAAAAAATGAAAAGAGGACTGTCATAGGATTCAGCAATCCCACCACTGGTTATGTATTCAAAGGAAATGAAATCAGTATACTGCAAAGACACCTGCACTCCCATGTTCACTGAAGAATTACTCACAATAACCAAAACATGGAATCAGGGTAAATGTCTATCACCAGATAAAATGGCAAAGAAAATGTGGTGCATATGCACAAAAGAACACTACTTAGTCTCCCAAGAATGAAAGGAAGGAATTCCTGTCATTTGAGACCACATAGATGAATCTAACAATGTGATGGTATGTGAAATGAGCCAGGTAAAGAAAGATAACAATCACATGTCCTCACCTATGGAATCTAAAAACGTCAAACTCAAAGAAGCAAAGAGTAACACGGTGGGTACCAGAGGTCAAGGCTGTGGAGATCGGGCAGATGTTAAAGAACATGAAATTTCATATAAACAAGGAGGATAAGTTTGAAAGATGAATACTACGTTATGATGGCTATAGCAAATAATATATTGTATACTTGAAAATTACTAAGAAAGAAGATTTTAAATGTTCTCACCACAGGGAGAAAAAAACAGGTAAATATGTAAGGTAATATGTGCATAAAATAGCTTGATTAAACCATTCTATCATGTATATATACATCAATCAAACAGTTTTAAACCATAGATATTTACAATTTTTATCTCTGTCAATTAAACAGATTAGTTTAAAACTGATATGTAATACAGAGAAAATGTCGCTACTAATAAAAACAACTATTAAAATTTATATACACTTGTGTACACGTACATATAAAGTCTAATCATGTTTAGATGCAGTTAAAGTTAATTCACAGAAATTGATTTCACTGGGTTTCTCTTGCAAGAAACCCCCAAACCAATATCCTCTTCTGAAATCCTTTCCCCAAACTCTACCAAATAAAACAAATACGAAGTCTTACTGTTTGTTTGTCTGTTTATTACTGAGGAGGGAACCCAGGGGCATTCTACCTCCAAGCTACACCCCCAGCCCTATTTTTTTTCTTTTTTCTTTCTTTTTTTTTTTCTGTACTGGGGATGGAACCCAGTGGCTACCTCTAAGCTACACCTCCAGCCTTATTTTTTATTCTGAAACAGGGTCTTACTAAATTGTAGAGGTCCTCACTAAGTAACTAAAGCTGGCTGCGAAACTGTAATCCTCCCATGTCAACCCCTCAAGTCCTGGGATTACAAATTTGCACCACCACACCTAGTTGGACATTGTTACTAACTGTTATTAATTCATATTTCTATTATGCCAAGCAACTTGGGTTTTTTTATTGTTGTTGTTTTTGGTTTTGGTGGTCCCAGCCCTGGTTTTTATTCTTAATGTTGATATAGGATCTCACTGAATTGCAAAGGGCCTCAAAGTAGCTGAGGCTGTCAGTGAACTGTGATCTTCCTGTCTCAGCCTCCCAAATGATGGGATTACAAGCAAGCATGTGTTACCGCACCTGGAGAAGTCTTATTCTTTTTTTTTTTTTGCAAATTTTTTTTAATTTTTTATTGGTGCACTGTATTTATACATCATAGTGGGATACAAACTTTTGTAGACATACATGCACACATCGCCCAGTCAGCCCCCACCCGATCCCCACCCCATTCCCTCCCCATCCCTCCTTCCCATGCTTGGCTTAGTGGTTGACATCTAGTATTATAGCAATTTATCCAAAATTAAAAATGATACTCACATAACAGTTTCATTTGTCTGATACCAAGCTTTTGATAACTTAAAGATAACATTTCAATATTTCTTTTTGCTTTCTTTCTTACCAGAGAATATTTTTTTCTTTTCTTTTTTTTTAGGTGAAACTATCATATATTTATATATTTATTTTTCAGAAAAAAAAATCTATCCTAATATAGAATATGGACTCTAGATACCCAAAACGATCTCCAAAAAGAACAAAGCTAGAAGATATATATTTTCTGATTTCAAACCATATAAAGCTACAATAATTGAAACAGTGTAGTACTGTTCTAAAGGCAGATATATAAACCATTGGAGTTAAATAAAGCCTAGAGCTAAATTCTTTCATATATTGTCAAGTTATTTTTGACAAGGTTTCCATGAACATTTGGTGGGGAAAATAATAATCTTTTAACTAAATATTGTTGAAAAATAATAATTACATGGAAAAGAATAAAACTGGACCCTTACCTAACACCATATACAAATATTAACTCAAAACAGATAAAAGACCTAAATATAAATCTTAAGACTATAAACTTTTAGGAGAAAATCTGGGTCATAAAACCTCACAACATTGAAATTTTCAGTGATTTCTTGGATATGATTTCAATGGCAAAGGCAACAGAAGAGTATACAAACTCCCTAAAAAAAAAAATATTGTATATCCAAAGACAATGTAAACAGAGTTAAAAGTTACTGATTGAATGGGATAAAATATTTCTAAATGCTATATCTGAGGGTATATTAATATTCCAACTAGAATTCCTAAAAATTAACAACAATAAAAGCAAACAATACAATTTAGAGATAGGTAAGAGACTAACATAAGTAATGAATCTCCACAGATAACTAATCTTAGTTGTCGGTTGGATGGAAAATCTTGTTTCTCTGGTTCTAGTGTGTGTTACCTATTTCTTCTTTGTAGTTAATCTCTTTGAGTATTTTCTCTAGTGCTGGTTTTGAAGACATAAATTCCTTCAGTTTCTGTTTGTCATGGAAGCTTCTTATTTTTCCATCTAATTTGATAGAAAGTTTTGCTGGGTAGGAAATTTTTGGCTGGAAGTTGTTTTCTTTCAGAGTTTGGTTGTTTCTTTCAGAGTTACTCCAAGCCCTTCTGGCTCTCATGACTTGGTTTGGGAGGTCTGGAGTGATTCTAATTGGTTTGCCTCTGAATGTCACTTGGCCCTTTGTTTTTGTTGCCTTTAAGATTCTCTGCTTGGCTTCCACATTGGTCATTTTGACAATTATGTGGCGTGGGGATCCTCTTCTCCGATCCTGTCTAAAGGGAGTTCTATAAGTTTCCTGGATCTGTGTATCAACCTCTTGCTCTATGGTTGGAAAATTTTCTGCTATTACTTCCTTGAAGAGATTGTTGATCCCTTTGGTTTCACCTTCTTTTCTCTCCTCTATTCCAATTATTCTTAGGTTAGCTCTCTTAAAATGGGCCCATATTTCTTCAATGTCAGATTCCTGCTGTTGGATATTTTTTTCTAGATTAGAAACTATGCGTTCATTTTTGGAATGATCATCTTCTAAGAGTGAGATTCTGTTCTCCACGTGGTCTAATCGGTTGTTCATGCTTTGAATTGAGGCCTTTACTTCATTAATTGCATCCTTTATCTCTTTTTGTCTCTCTCTGAATTCTTTTTGAAGCACCTCTATTATTTCTACAGTTATTTTCCTGATTTGATCTTCTAGAAATCTCTGAATTTCTGTTTTATTGGGTTTTGATGTAGTCGGGTTGTGGGCATTCACTGCTCCATTGTTATTCCTCTTTCCCATGATTTCAGAAGTTTGTGCCTTCTCTGGGTTCTTCCCTTGGGTCACTATGACTTCACTTAAGGTGCTCTGTATCTCGAGTCTGTAGTATCTCTGACCCCACTACTCCTTTACTGGGTTGTATCACAGAGTTTCAGACCCAGGGAGTCAATAGAGGCTGCTTTAGACCATTGGGGGTGCCAGGTTGCATGTTCTCCCATGGTGTGATATCTCTGCCACCGCCACTCCCCCACTGGGTCAAGTCCCTGGGAGTGCAGTACTGGGATTTCTCCTCTCGGGCCCGCAATTTGACTCACTGTTGTTGAATATGCAGATCGAGCTGTAGTGGACTCGGTGAATTTGCTGCTGCTGCCGCCGGTGGCAATATGGCGCCGCTGCCACACCCTCAGCCGTGAGGCTAGCGTATTTGTTCTGTTTTTGAGCTCCACTCTGAGTCCCTGCAGTGTGTGCTGAGCTCAGCCACTGGGAGCTTTAGATGCTCCCTGCGCCGAAAAATCCTGCCCGGCTGTTCCGAAGCGGCTCACCTCGGCTTGCTGTAGGTGTCCGGTGAACTCACTGCTGCTGCCAGCAGTAAGGCGCTGCTGCCATGTCCTCGGGCGTGAGGCCGGTGTATCTTGTCTGTGGCTCTGAGCTTTGTTTTGAGTCCCCTTCCTCTCTGGAGGCTGGTGATATTTTTGTTTCTCTGGTGATGGTGTTTTCTGGCTATGAAAGGTGCTGATTTTGTGGTAATGGAGATTATTTGTTAGCGGGGCTCTTAAGCCCCGCTTTTCTCGGTCGCCCAGTCTTGCTCTTTAATAAACAATGATTTCATCTTTAATGCAGCACCTAGATTTCTCCCTTTACAATTTACAACTCTTCCCTTCAAATTCCATTGGACTCTCTTATTCATCAACCTAGAAACAGGCTCTAGTTATTTCCATTTTTAAGCACACAGGTATTGATCTTCAGTGATAGTGTCACTTTAAAAAGTCATTATAGGCCAGGCATGGTGGTGCACACTGGTAATCCCAGTACTTGGGAGGCTGAGACAGGAGGATCGCACAGGTTCAAAGCCAGCCTCAGCTACTTAGTGAGGCTCTCAGCAACTTAGTGAGACCTTGTTTCCAAATAAAATATAAAATAGGTCTGGGAGTGTAGCCCGGAAGTAGAAGGCCCCTGGGTTTCGTCCCCAGGACCACAAAATAAATAAATAGTCATTTTAGGCCAGGCATGGTGGTGCACGCTTGTAATCCCAGTACTTGGGAGGATGAGACACAAAGATTGCAGGTTCATGGACAGCCTCATCTACTTAGGCCCTCTGCAACTTAGTGAGACCTTGTTTCAAAATAAAGAATAAAAAATAGAACTGGGGAGGATAGCTTGCAGAGGTAGAATATCCCTGGGTTCTATCCCCAGTATTACAATCAGTCAATCAATCAATCAATCAATAAACTTACATATATAGTCATTTTATTTTTTATGTCCCAGAGCTTATTCTGAAAATTTCTATTTGCATATATGACTCTTGAGCTAGGTGCCTTTAGACACATTGAACAAAGTAGAGAAATGATCAGTCCTGACCTATGTCTGATTCCACTCCCCCTAACTCTAGGATAAGCAGTAGGCTGATAAACTATTCCTTGAATCTGACAGAAGAAGGGCATATCTGTATTATGTCCCAAAAGAATTGCATTGTACACATAATAAAAATATTAGTTATCGGTTGTTATGGGTTAATGTTTTTATTAGTTTGTCACCTGTGGCATCAAATAATTCCTTATACAAAGCAAGACAAAGTAAAACAAAGCATAAATCATGGTCAGGGCTTTGAATGTACTCGACATCAAATTTTCCACACTTTTTATAAATGTGCTTTGCTCAGAACCTTTTTCCTGTTTAACATTCAGGACAAAAGTAATGTTCATGTCTCTGGGCCTATTTGTCAAGAAATAACAGTAATGAATGAGAGTCAGATTTGAATAACAAGAGTGAACCAGACATGAGAGAATAGAACAGGCCTAGGCAGCTTCAATTCTCCATCTTAAAATTACTTACTATTGTTGGGAATAATAGAACATCAAACGGATAAATTCAAAACTCAAATTAGTTCCTGTCCTCCCAGGAGACGCTGCCTGCCTGATTCTGATCTGTCTTTCTTGTGCTGTTCTCACTCAAACTTACAGTTTCAAGGGCTAGAGTGTCATTCCATTTGCAAAAGAATATTGGCATTAATGAGAGTTATATTTAGATTTCCTTGCACTGTGAGATGGAATATAATTTAAACTTATGAATTTTAAGGTCACGACAAGGACAGATTGAGCAGCTAAAGTTTTAAAACTATAAAAATTAGCTATTTGGGCAATCACAGTCTTTAAAAAAATTTTGTCCTAGTGAAAAGGGACAAGTCTGAGCTGGGTGTGGTCATGCATGCTGGTAATCCCAGCTACTGGAGAGACTGGTGCAGGAGGATTACAAATTCAAGGCTAGCCTGAGCAATTTAGTAACACCCTATTGTTGGGTATATATCTGAATGGTAGAAAGCTTTGATTAGCATTGATTAGCATGCATGAAGCCCTGGGTTTAATCCCAGTACCTTAAATGGGGGAGGGCAATTTTGCTTTTTTTTTTTTTTTTTGGCAAATAAGGATCTGTCAGGAGTACGCACGCTAGAGTCTGGAAACAATCCCAAAATCTCCATGAATTTTAAAAGCACAGGCCTATTTCTCCTTATCTCACATGGCCACAGCTGGTACCAGCCAACAGAGCAGCAAATATATTAAGAGTTTATAGTCACTATGGCAATGGAGGGAAATAGCTGAGAGTGTGTATTGCATGAGGGATTAAGTATTTCTGTCTTGAAGTGACTGTCACTTCTTGTATGACTTACTGGCTAAAACAAGCCTTATGACCCTACCCATAACAGGGCCAGGAAGTATAATCTCTCCAGGTACTGAAAGAAAAGACAACAACCAATGCAGTATACACAATAAAAATGGCCAAAGTCCCTGCCCTTGGGAACTCTTAGAGAAGGGAGTCAATATAAATACAAAATAAAAAGAGAGATCCTGTTCCACTGCGTAATAACTGGCCAAGAGAAGGAGATAGCCAATAGAGATAGAGATGAATATAAAAAGAGAAGGAAGAGTAGGAAGGTCTGCGTTGGCTCAAGTGCTTGATTGTAAGATGAAGTAGATTAGAAGGTGTATTTTAATATATTCCCTTTGCCTTTCCAGCTTCACTCTCTCCCTTCTACTCTGCTCTGAGCCTTCCAAGTTGGCGCGCAGGGACACCATCAACGGGCCACCTCTTTCTCTAGCTTCCAATTAGTTTCCACCATTGAGAAACACAAGCGAAATTTAGAGGGAGGCAGAAGAGTGATGCCCTCACTCCCTGTGTGATGAGGCTGTGGCTGGCTGGCTGCATCCTCCAACAGTGGTCACAGCTCCTGCCAGCTACCCTCACCACATCCATTCTTGCTCTCTGGAAAGAGAGAGACACAGCAGGACAATCCCAGCTGCTTCAAGCCCAAGAATGGTACCTTCCTATTGTTTTAGTACCCGCACACAGAAGTATTCATTGGGGGTTTTATAACTGTTGTGGCTTGCATTAGGTTTCCCCCAAATTTGTGTATTAAAGCTCTCCATCCTGAGGTATTTGGAAACAAGGACTTTAGGGGATGATTAGGTTTAGATGACATCTTGAGGTTAGGACCTGTATAATGGCATTCATTTCCTTATGAGAAAAGATTTCAGAGAGCTCTTGGTTTCTTTCTCTCTCCCCCACCGCCATTTGAAAATACAGTAAGAAGGCAGCCATCTATAAGCAGCAAAGAGGACTCTCATTAAGAAGTCCCTGTGCTGCCATACTGACTTCAGACTTTCTAGCCTCCAGAAACATGAAAGTCATTTCCGTTGTTTTTTGGCCCTGGATCTATGGTATTTTGTTATGGTAACCTGTGCAAAATAAGATATCATCCTTTTAGTTACCCTCATAATAATATCTTTATTAAACTTCTCTAATATTAACCAATAACTGTATGCCTGTTGAAATCCTTTTTAATGCAATATATGTATTTTTAATTTCAGGCTGTTTATACCTATAATTTCTCTCAAACATAATTTCCCATGCACATGGCAATTTAATTAGGACTTGGAATATGAAGACAAACTTTTGATAAAAAAGGTGAAATACCTAAGTAAATATACCACT
Organism: Muscardinus avellanarius; assembly: GCF_963383645.1. Classification (NCBI taxonomy): domain Eukaryota; kingdom Metazoa; phylum Chordata; class Mammalia; order Rodentia; family Gliridae; genus Muscardinus; species Muscardinus avellanarius. The sequence continues at coordinate 15,264,799 of NC_137793.1, forward strand.
CATGTTTTATTTAAGTATTATAAAGAAGATACAACATAACATACTTATTCTGAGAAGTAAACTTGGATTTAGACAGCTCTGGGTTACTCCATTATCTGCACATGTGGTAGCGTTAGATAGTCCAGTAACTCCTCTAATTTTTCTTTCCATTTTTTCCTAAATAAGAATCATCATTTGTACTATAACCAACTTAAAATTTTTTCCCAAAACCTAAATCAGACAAAGGAAGCTACTAATATTTCTCTTAACAAAAATCAATTTCTGATATTATTAATTTTTGTGATATCATTTTGGGAAACATCTTGAAAGTATATCATGTCCATGGGTGCTAGTCCTCACAACTTTCAGGGTCTATGGGATTTTATACTGAGGAGAACTGATTAATTCCCATCACAGGATCTAAAACAACATTAGCAAAAGGCCAAGAAGCAATCTGCACTTTGCTTTACAAAATATTCTCTTCATAGAAGAAACTAATCCAAGTCTTATTACCTTTAATGAATTTTTCACACTACATTCAGGACACTTGATGCAATTTATCTTAATTGATCAATTTTTATGCTTAAAGAAAGTTGTCTGGCAAATTATTTGTTCTACTTGTATATTATTTATTTTCTTGCCTTTCACCTCATTAAGGGCATGACTACCATAAAGAGCTGAAAAATACCAATAAACATTAAGTCCCAACTCCAGCAAATAACATGAGATTTATTTTTACATAAAATTGCTTAATTTTTTTGGTAACACAGAATGTCCTGTGGCTCAATCAAAGAGGATCTTATAGGAGAGTCAAGTCAGGCTTGAGAGCTTGTATATGGTAAGAACACAGAGGATTTCTTGGCAAGCATATTAAATCATTAAAAAATATGAAAACTAACAATTATGGTTATGCAACCAGGAAAGTTTGACTTTTTAAATCCCACGTCCAAAATTATTTTCAAAAAAGTGCTGCTTACATACGACCTCGGAAGGAACCTAATCAACCCATAATCCCAAGATCAAAGTATTGATCAAATGTGTTATATGACCTTAATCAACTTTCTTACCTCTCCAGTGTACATTCCTCATTAAAATGGAAATAGTAGTACACAGGGCAAAGGCTGCAAAAAGAGAGAAATGAAATAAGACATGTCATGTAAAACACCTGATAATTAGGAAAATGCTTAATAATTGTTACAAGCTTTATTATGATGACATATGATAGCTGCTCTAGCTGTAAAATGTTATGACCCATTGCCATTTAGAAAATATGACCTCTCCTGCAAACAGGTTATTTTATATTGCTATATGACCACTCTTTTATTTTAAAGCTTTCCTCTAAACATTTTTATCCCTCCTGCCATCAAACTGACATTTTTGACAGTTTTCAATTTTCTAGATTATCCCATATTAGTATGCCCATGAAGATAACTGGTTTATTAAATAATTCCATCTCAATAAACAAAAGACTTTTTTCTTATTTCTGGTTTATCACAGTTACAGAATATAATAAAACAAGGACAAACGTTATCTTAAATAGCTTAGAAGACCCTTAAGTAAACCAGGTTTTAAATATTTAACATCTGATGTCTACTCATTTGCTTTGAGGATTTACTTTAACTACAAATCTACAAATTTTATAACTTTAAGAAATGAAATAGGCAGCACAGTTGTGTGCACCTAGAATCCCAGCACTTGGAAGAATGAGAGAGGAGTATCTCAAGTTCAAGACCAGCCTGAGGAACTTAGGAGACATTACGTCAAAATAAAAATAACTGGGGGGTTTAGCTCAGTAATAGAGTGCCTCTGGGTTCAATTCTAGTATCAAAATAAAAATAAATAAATAAGGAAAAGTGAATAAGCGAAGTGATTATTCATGTACTAAGGTCTTTTGAATTTCTGAGAGTTATTTCTTTTATAACTCTAAAGTATACTTTTAAAATGGAAAAAGGCATAATCCAAACCCCTTATCATTTTATCTGCAACATCCAACTGATCAAGGTGCTGTTTGTAAAGTACATTCATAACAGATGAGCTGATCGTTGCCATTGGAGTTACTGTGCAAAAGGGGAGCAGAATCAACCATTCATCATCTATTTTTGTTTCTCAATCCAGACTTAAACCGTAAGGAATTAAGCAAGTGAAATTACCCTTTTGAATATTTGTAAGCTTTGTTAACTTTCCCTGAAGAGCTTTTGCTTCAGATATGAATCATTAGCAATCAGAGAGATGCAAATCAAAACTACCCTGAGATTTCACCTAACTCCAACTAGAATGAAAATCATTCAAAACACAACAACAAATGCTGGCAAGTATGTGGAGAAGTGGGAACTATAATACATTGTTGATGGGATTGCAAATGAGTGCAGCCACTTTGGAAAACAGTATGGAGAAGCCTCAGAAAAATGGTAATGAACTTACCATTTGATCCAGCAATACCAGTTCTGGGTATCTACCCAAAAGAAAGGAAACCAAACTACCAAACTAATGCATGCATATCTATGTTGATACCTGCACAATTCACAGTTGCCATACAATGGAACCATCCAAAAATGTCCATCAACAGATGAATGGATTACAAAACTATGGGATATGTACAAAATGGAATTTTACACAGCCATCAAGAAAAACACAATATATCATTTACAGGGAAATTGGTGGAACTGGAGGACATTATGCTAAGTGAGGTTAGTCACAAAAAATAGAAATCAGATGCTCTCCTTAATATATGGAAGCTGGGGAGAAAATGGGTGATAGCAGGAACTCTACATAAATAAGGAAATACTTATAGCAAATAAGGCGACTTAACTGAGGGGATGTGAGGGGGAAAGAGGGAAATTCTCTAATGCACATGATGTACTTTGACAAACATATCAACATCAATCACTAAGCCAAACATGACACGGAGGGAGGGGGTGAGAATAGGGTGGGAATTGGATAAGGGCTAATTGGGTGATGTATGCATATATGTCTCCACCATCTTGTATCCCATTAGGATGTATGACTACAATGCACCAAATAAATAAATAAATAAATAAATAAATAATAAATAAATAAATAAAATATGGATAAAAAAGAAATTAACCATTGCTACCTTAAGTTTAAAACAATAAAGTGTATTGCAGACTGCTCAAGGTAGTCTATTTTTGTACTAGGAATTAAATTTAGAGCATTCTATCTTTTAATTATATCCCCAGACCTTCTTTTTAATTTTTTATTTTTGAAAAAGGATCTCACTAAATTACTGAGTCTGGCCTTGAATCTACAATCCTCCTGTCTCAGGTGCTACCATACACTGTTAAGGTATTCTACTTCTATATTAAAACCTAAAGCTAAATAAAATTTGAGCTTTCCAATTGGATTAGATTTTTTAAATAATCATAGGGTTTTTCTCCATAATAAATATTTATAAGACAAATTCCCTATATTGTTCAAAAGTAAATGCTTCTTGCCTTATGTCCATCCTCATTTGGAGTTATTAATTAGAGAATTAACAGTGACTGCCTGCCTAAAACTGTGAAACAAATAATCAAATAAAACACAATTTAAGAAAAATCCTAAATTTGGCTTGTTTTGTAAGATGACTTTCTTAGATTTCTTCAAAATTGAATGTTATGGAAAGCAGAAAGAGAGAAGGGGGAGGGGAGAGAGGGAAACTGAATCACAGCCACTAGGAATGGCTAAACATTTTTAAAACTTACCAAGTGTTAGTAAGAAAGAAATGGGGCTCTGTTATACTGCTGATAAAGATATAAAATGGTACAACCATGTTAGAAAATAAGTTTGCAGTTTCACAAAATATTAAGCATATTCCTACTATGTGATTAGGCCATTCCAACCTAAATAATACATTCAAGGCAAAAACAGCCTAGATATATAGAAAGACCTGCACACAAATATAAATAACAGCTTTATTTGTTAAAGCCAAAAAAAAAAAATAACCCAAATAGTCCTCAACAAGCAAAAACAAAAACCAAATTATGATACATTCGCAAAATAGGATGCTGTTCAGTAATTAAAGAATGAGCTCTTGATACATTGCAAAAACATGGAGGAGTAACAAAATATTTATGCTAAAGAAAAGAAGCTAGGCATGGAATAATACACTGTGTGTGATCCCATTTTTATGAAAATTAAAACCTTCTAGAGACAAAAATATCAGTGGTTGGATGAAGTGGGAGAGGAGGAAGAAAGAGAGGCCGAAGGGAAAGATGGGAGAAGGTAACAAACAAACGTTGGAGGTGATGTGTACGCTCATTGTCTTGGTGATAGTGGCGCACTGCTTACATGTCTATTGTTATCAAACTATATACTTCAAACATAATGGTTTTATATCAACCATACCTTAATTTAAAGTAAGAAAAAAGAGATGGGAGAAATTCCTCTAGAATAAAATTGACCAAAAGTCATTGCAATGTGTGAAAATTCTTTTGAATCTCTTTTAATTATACATATATATAAGATAATTATAGGAAATTTATATATGAATCATGTAAATAATATGGAATTCAGGTAATGTTTTATGTTTATATCAATATGGACTTCAAGTTACTTTTTGTTAGGTATAACAAAGTATTGTAAGGATTTTTTTTTCCTTAGAAGATGGAATTAAGGATTTACAGGAAAGAGTTGTGAGTTCTGCAAATCATTCAATCAAATACAAACACAGAGAATATATAACACAATCTCAATTGTTGAATCTGAGTTGAATTTATACAAGTGTCATTAAAATATTTATTCATTATTTTGTTTTTTGAAATTTTAAACTAATATGATATATATATATATATTATTCCTTTTTATTTTACTCACCGTCATTCAATAATAAAGCATAATTGTTACATTTTAAATCATCTTTCTATAGCCAGGTGTGGTGGCGCACGCTTGTAATCCCCGCGCTTGGGAGGCAGAGACAGGAGGATCGCACAGGTTTGAAGCCAGCCTCAGCTACTTAGTGAGGCTTTCAGCAACTTAGTGAGACCCTGTTTCCAAATAAAATATAAAAAAGGTCTGGGAGTATAGCCCAGAGGTAGAAAGCCTCTGGGTTCCACCCCCAGTACCACAAAAAAAAAAAATCATCTTTCTATAAAGGAGAAAATGGTAGTAATAAAATATTCGACCATTTAATTGATGAAAATTTATTCTCTATGTGGCTGGAATAACTTCACAGATTACAGCCTAGGCTATTTATGAAGTAAACACCTGATTCATCTAACAGAAGTAATGATAATAGCTATTGCCATTGACATTTTATCCTACAGTCTTTATATGTACTTTAACTCTCTTATCTCTTTTAACGTAACTCCCTTACCAACCCTGTGATGTAGATATTATTGTCATCTGCTATGGACTGAATGTTTAGCCCTTCATCCCCAATTTGAATGCTGAAGCCTAAGTTCACAATACGATGGTATTTGGAAGCAAGGTTTTCCAAGGGAGTTAGGTCATAAGTGATGTTCTCGTAAATGAAAATGGTGACCCTTCTGGACAGAGAGATTAAAGTACCCTCTGTGTTTGCTGTTCACTGTTATTTCCCTCTCTCTGTTTCTCCCTCTCTCCATCTTCCTCTGCTGTGGGATGATATACCAAGAAGACACCATTCTGCAAACCCAGAGGTGTGTCCTCACCAGACAGAGGATCTGCCAGCATCTTGATCGTATCTTCCCTGCCTCTGGCAAGGCTACATTTAACTATCTGCTGTTTAAGCTACTCAGATTGTGCTATTATTTTGTAGTAGCCCAACTCATTGAGATACCATGTCTATTTTGCAGATGAATAAACAACCGCTTGCCCAGAGTTACAAGGATAACTGGAGGAGTGGGAACCCACAGCTGAGCTGTTTCCATGTGGAGCTTGTGCTCTCAAATCCACTTGGTTTATTTGTGCCTGAGGACAAGGCAGAAAACATAATAAGTGAAGCCGGCCTGAGGAGAATAACCAGACAGGGCCTGTAACTCACTAGTGAATTCATTCCCTGTTCCTTAGCCAATATTACCATGCATTTGGGTTTCCTAAGAGAAGTGAGATATTTAGATTTTTATGTAAAACTTCCTGGATTGGTTATACTGATAACATGCTCCATCTTTCAAATATAATACTAGTAAGAAGAAAACATTTTAAGAGTGAATTTGGTCCACATGCTGCCAATTTACAATACTGATAATACAGCAAATTTCCCTTGCCATTGCTGCATTAAAAATGCATTAAGAATTGTCAAGAAATTGTCTTTTTAGGTTCTTTTAGAGTCTGTGATCCAAGTCAAAAATTAGAATATCTTCCTCCATCCATGGTTCCCTGACTGGTGATATTTCTGCAGGTTAGAAACACCTATCGTGCCAAAAGACCAGATGGATGGAACATACAAGTAGCACAGATAGAATTCTGAGCATTCCTTAGCTCTTTACCATTTACTCATGCCAGTAGTACAGAGAGGGGACACAGAAGGCAGAAGGGAAATGCTAGCAACAGAATTCTTTGCAAACCTCTGTCCCTGCCTAGCCCTTTCTTTTCAACCTCCAAGAAGGATTGGCAGACATGACAAAGGTAACAGTGACTACATTCTCTACACAATTCCCCAACAACCACCATGAATGTAGGTGGACACCACACTTTAACCTCACCTTGTACTTTTGCTATTGACCACCCTGTACAGAATCAGGGGTTAAAATATCACTATGCATATGGTTAGCTCTGCTGTCCAGTCTCCAGTAGCACTCCCTTTCTTCACCTTATTATTGAACTCATCAACTCACAGATGGGTCTTTATTCAGGACGAAAGGAAATGAAAAGGGAGAAGTAAAAGAACAGAAGAACCCCCTCGTGAGCACATCTAATCCTCCATAACTAACACTTTGATGCTGGCCACTCCACAAGCAGATGCGACAAGTCAGTGTCACGTACATGTCCAAGTAATACTTATAGTAATGCTTAAGGACTTCTTATGTAGTGAGGTATTAAAGAAGTCACCCTGGAAGCATCTTCGATAAAATGAGGAAGATTCTTGGGCCATTTTATAAATGGAGAAACTGAAAATAAGGTTTCCTGCCTCTGGTAAGGGTTCACATTTCTTAAATGCCATGGATGTTTTCATCACAACACACTATCTCAAAAAGCAAAGATTAGCCACGTGTGGTGGCGCACGCTTGTAATCCCCCTCGCTTGGGAGGCAGAGACAGGAGGATCGCGCAGGTTCGAAGCCAGCTGCACTGGCTTAACAGACCCTGTTTCCAAATAAAAACTATAAAATAGGTCTGGGAGTGTATCCCGGAGGTAGAAGGGTTTCCAGGAACCCCAGTACCACCAAAAAAAAAAAAAAAAAAAAAAAAAAAAAAAAAAAAAGCAAATATTTGTGGGGAAGAGGTAAGAAGTAATAGAAAAAAAACTAAAGCAAATTGTAGAACAAAGATACATACCTCCCTATCCTAAACTCAGCCATCAGCTCCCCCAAAAGATTAAAGCTGCATTTCCCATGCCTCACCTGTTACCACTGTAGTGGAAGCACCTAAGGAATTTTCTCAAAAAGACTCCAAAAACACAAGAAACTAAAAGGCGGATCAATATGTGGGATTGCATTAAACTGAAGAGCTTCTGTACAACAAAGGAAACTAGCAACAACCTCAACAGAAAGCTGAAAGAATGGAAGAAAATTTCTGCCAACTATTCTTTTGATAGAGGACAGATATCTAGAATATACAGAAAACTCAACAAACTCAATGATAAGAAAACAAATATAAAAAATCAAAAAATGGGCAAGTGAACTAAATAAACACTTCACAAAAAATAAATCAAATTGCCAATGAATGCATGAAACAATGTTCAATATCATTAGCAATCAAAGAGATGCAAATCAATACTACCTAACTCAAACTAGAATGGCAATCATTAAAAACACAAACAACAGTAAATGCTGGCAAAGATGTGGAAAAGTGGGAACTCTAATACTTTGTTAGGCGGGTTGCAAATGAGTGCAACCACTTTGGAAAACAATATGGAGGATGCTCAGAAGAATGGGAACGAATCTAACATATGATCCAGCAATACCATGTCTGCATATCTACCCAAAGAATGAAAACAAAACTATAAAACTAATGCAAGTGTATCTATGTTCATAGCCACACAAATCATAATTGCCAAACTATAGAACCAGCCAAGATGTCCATCAACAGATGAATAGATTGTGGAACTATGGAATATGTACACAATGTAATTTTACTCAGCCATAAAGAACAAAATTACATCATTTACAGGGAAATGGATGAAACTGGAGAACATTATGCTAAGTGAGACTAGTCAGTCACCAAAAGAAAGAAATTGAATGTTCTTCTTAATATGTGGAAGCTGGGAGGAAAAGTCATAAGAGGAATTCTAAATGAAGAATGAGAAACCACAGATGGGCAAATAAGGAGGCCTAACTGAGAGTGATGGGGGGGATTGGAAATTCCGTAATGTACATGATGTACATTCACAAACATATCAAAGTAAATCACTAATCCAAACATGAGAAGGAAGGCAGGGGAGAAAATGGGGTATAAATTAGGAAAGGGCTAAATGAGTGATGTGTACGTGTGTGCCTCTGTACTCCAATAAGATGTATGACTACAATGCACCAATAAAAAAAAGTAAAATGTAAAAATGTAAAAATAAAAAAAGAAGATATTTGGGTCCTACTCTAGACCTAAACAGAAATATACACTGATGGGGTAACGAATAGGACTCATCCTTGACAAGTAAATTCTCTATTCCTGAGCTGCTTTCTCAGCCCCAGAATGTGCATTTATTTCAGTATCCTATGGTGAATTTTAACCAGCTCATAAAATGGACCCTCAAAACTTACAGGAGCAAGGCAGAGTCTAAAAATATCTGTCAAACACTCAAAGATTTAAAAATAGACCTTAAAACAGGAAATTGTGTGGGGAGGGGGAAATGGAGATTGAATTCAGGGTCATTCTACCTCTGAGCTATGCCCCAGTTCTATTTTTATTTTTGAAACAGGGTCTCACTAGGTTCATAATAGTCTCATTACTGGCTGAGGCTGTCCTCAAGCTTGTGATCCTTCTAACTCCCAATACTGGGGTTACAGACACGAGACACCAAGGAGTTTTAACTGACACATAAGAGCATAAACATTGTAGATTAATGGAGTACCATGTAATGCTTTAATACATGAACTTGTGCAATGTTTAAGTCAAGTTAAACATACTATCCTTAAATATTTATCATTTTTGTTTTTATTGGTGCAGTTATACATTTCTTTATGGCAAAAACTTTCAAACTCCATTTTTTTTTTTTTTTTTTTTAGTACTGGGGATAGAACCCAGGGGCATTCTATCTCCGAGCTACACCCTTAGCCTTATTTTTTTATTATTTATTTTGAAACAGGGTCTCACTGAGTTGCAAAGGGCCTCATTACTAAGTAGCTGAGGCTGGCTTTGAACCTGAGCAATCCTCCTGTCTCAGCCTCCCAAAAGCTGGGATTATGACCATGTGCTACCACACCAGCCCTCTTCTAACTTTTAAAAATGTTCATTACAATATTATCTGTAGTCACTCTATCATGCAATATAGCACCCCAGATCTTCTTGGTCCTATCTAACTATAATTTGATACCCATCAATCAACACCAGATCCCCAACCTTCTGCTACCCTATTCTCCTGACCTCAGGAAACCACCATTTGATTCTCAACTCTATGACAACATTAGATTTCTTTTTTCAATTTTTCAAATGAGTGAAATCATGCTGTACTCGCCTTTCTGTGCTTGGCTTATTTTACTTAACATAATAATCTATAATCCATCTCTGTTGCCACAAATGACAGGATTTCCTCCTTTATAGTTGAATAGCACTGCACTGCGTGTATGTGCCACATTCTTCTTACCATGATCAGATCACGGATTCTTAGGCTGTTTCATTTCTTGGCCATTGTGAATAGTGTTACAACAAGCACAGGAGATCTGGTCTGTCTTCAACATATTGATTCCACATCTTTTGGCTATACACCAAATTGTAGGACTGCCAATCATATAGTAGTTCTATTTTTAATATTTTGAAAACCTTCATACAGTTTATCATAATGACTGTATTAATTAAAATTCTCACCAATTGTGCAAGGGTCACTGCCCTTTTCTTAACATCCTCACCAGCAATGATTATCTTTGGTCTTTTTGATAATGGCCATTCTCAGTGGGGTGAAATGATATCTCACTGTGGTTTTGATTTACATTTCTCTGATGATTAAAGAAACTTAGCATTTTTTATATACCTGTTGGCCAATTGTATGCTTTTTTTGCAAAATGTCTATTTAGGACTGTTGTCTACTTCTTTTTTTTAATTTTTTATTGGTGCACTGTATTCATACATCATAGTGGGATACAAACTTTTGTAGACATACATGCACACATCGCCAGTCAACCCCCACCAGATCCCCACCCCATTCCCTCCCCATCCCTCCTTCCCATGCTTGGCTTAGTGGTTGACATCTAGTATTATAGCAATTTATCCAAAATTAAAAATGATAATCTCACATAACAGTTTCATTTGTCTGATACCAAGCTTTTGATAACATAAAGATAACATTTCAATATTTCTTTTTGCTTTCTTTCTTACCAGAGAATATTTTTTTCTTTTTTTTTTTAGGTGAAACTATCATATATTTATATATTTATTTTTCAGAAAAAAATCTATCCTAATATGGAATATGGATTCTAGATACCCAAAACGATCTCGAAAAAGAACAAAGTTAGGAGATGTATATTTTCTGATTTCAAACCATATAAAGCTACAATAATTGAAACAGTGTAGTACTGTTCTAAAGGCAGATATATAAACTATTGGAGCTAAATAAAAGCCTAGAGCTAAATTCTTCCATATATTGTCAAGTTATATTTGACAAGGTTTCCATGAACATTTGATGGAGGAAATAATAATCTTTTAACTAAATAATGTTGAAAAAATTAAATTACATGAAAACATTTAAATATTTCTTTTTGCTTTCTTTCTTACCAGAGAATATTTTTTTCTTTTTTTTTAGGTGAAACTATCATATATTTATATATTTATTTTTCAGGAAAAAAAAATCTATCCTAATATGGAATATGGACTCTAGATACCGAAAACGATCTTGAAAAAGAACAAAGCTAGAAGATATATATTTTCTGATTTCAAACCATATAAAGCTACAATAATTGAAACAGTGTAGTACTGTTCTAAAGGCAGATATATAAACCATTGGAGTTAAATAAAGGCATAGAGCTAAATTCTTCCCTATATTGTCAAGTTATTTTTGACAAGGTTTCCACGAACATTTGGTGGTGGAAATAATAATCTTTTAACTAAATATTGTTGAAAAATAATAATTACATGGAAAAGAATAAAATTGGACCCTTACCTAATCCCATATACAAGTATTAACTCAAAATAGATAAAAGACCTAAATATATAAACTTTGAGGAGAAAATCTGGGTCATAAAACCTCACAACATTGAAATTGGCAGTGATTTCTTGGATATGATTTCAATGGCACAGGCAACAGAAGAGTATACAAAACTCCCTAAAAAATAAAAAAAATATTGTATATCCAAAGACAATGTAAACAGAGTTAAAAGCTACTAATAGAATGGGATAAAATATTTCCAAATGCTATATCTGAAGGTATATTAATATCCCAACTAGAAATCCTAAAAATTAACAACAATAAGGGCAAACAATACAATTTAGAGATAGGTAAAAGACTAACATAAATAATGAATCTCCACAGATAACTAATCTTAGTTGTCTGTGGATGGAAAATCTTGTTTCTCTGGTTCTGGTGTATGTTACCTATTTCTTCTTTATAGTTAATCTCTGAGTATTTTCTCTAGCGCTGGTTTTGAAGACATAAATTCCTTCAGTTTCTGTTTGTCATGGAAGCTTCTTATTTCTCCATCTAATTTGATAGAAAGTTTTGCTGGGTAGGAAATTTTTGGCTGGAAGTTGTTTTCTTTCAGAGTTTGGAATATGTTACTCCAAGCCCTTCTGGCTCTCATGACTTGGTTTGGGAAGTCTGGAGTGATTCTAATTGGTTTGCCTCTGAATGTCACTTGGCCCTTTGTTTTTGTTGCCTTTAAGATTCTCTGCTTGGCTTCCACATTGGTCATTTTGACAATTATGTGGCGTGGGGATCCTCTTCTCCGATCCTGTCTAAAGGGAGTTCTATAAGTTTCCTGGATCTGTGTATCAACCTCTTGCTCTATGTTTGGAAAATTTTCTGCTATTACTTCCTTGAAGAGATTGTTGATCCCTTTGGTTTCACCTTCTTTTCTCTCCTCTATTCCAATTATTCTTAGGTTAGCTCTCTTAAAATGGGCCCATATTTCTTCAATGTCAGATTCCTGCTGTTGGATATTTTTTTCTAGATTGGAAACTATGCGTTCATTTTTGGAATGATCATCTTCTAAGAGCGAGATTCTGTTCTCCATGTGGTCTAATCGGTTGCTTGTACTTTGAATTGAGGCCTTTACTTCATTAATTGCCTCCTTTATCTCTTTTTGGCTCTCTCTGAGTTCTTTTCGAAGCACCTCTATTATTTCTACAGTTATTTTCCTGATTTGATCTTCTAGAAATCTCTGATTTTCTGTTTTATTGGGTTCTGTTGTTGTGGGGTTGTGGGCATTCATTGCTCCAGTGTTATTCCTCTTTCCCATGATTTCAGAAGTTTGTGCCTTCTCTGGGTTCTTCCCTTGGGTCACTATGACTTCGCTTAAGGTGCTCTGGATCTCGAGTCTGTAGTATCTCTGACCCCACTACTCCTTTACTGGGTTGTATCACAGAGTCTCCGACCCGGGGAGTCGATAGAGGCTGCTTTAGACTATGGGGGGTGCCAGGTTGGGCGTTCTCCTATGGTGTGATATCTCTGTCACCGCCACTCCCCCACTGGGTCAAGTCCCAGGGAGTTCAGTACTGGGATTTCTCCTTTGTGGCCCGCAATTTGACTCACTGTTCCTGAGTACGCAGATGTAGCTGTACTGGACTCGGTGAATTCACTGCCTCTGTATCCGGTGGCAATATGGCGCTGCTGCCACGCCCTCGGCCGTGAGGCTGGCATATTTTTTCTTCTCTGGTTTTGAGTTCCACCCTAAGTCCCTGCAGTGTGTGCTGAGCTCAGCCACTGGGAACTTTAGATGCTCCCTGCGCCGAAAGATCCCGCCTGGCTGTTCCGCTGCGGCTCACCTCAGCTTGCTGTAGCCGTCCGGTGAACTCGCTGCTGCCACCGGCAGTATGGCGCTGCTGCCGCGTCCTAAGGCATCTCCTCTTTGGCTCTGAGCTCTGTTCTCAGTCCACTTTCTCTCTGGAGCCTGGTGTTTTTTTTTTGTTTCTCTGGTGATGGTGTTTTCTGGCTATGAAAGGTGTTGATTTTGTGGTAATGGAGATTGGTTGTTAGCGGGGCTCTTAAGCCCTGCTTTTCTCGGTCGCCATCTTCCTGGAAGTCTGTTGTCTACTTCTTAATAGGGTTCTTTTTAAATTTGCTATTGGGTTTGGGGACTTTATTATAATGGTTAATCTGAATTGTCAACTTGACTGGATAATGAAACACCTAAGATTATGTGATTTGGGGTTGTTGATGAGACGACTGCCCTTTGTTGTACTGAGGTATGCTCCCTGTTCATGTAATTCATTTTGTGTGGTTATCACAAAGGATGTTAAACTTTATCAAGTGCCTTTTCTGCCATTTTGAGATGATCATATGGCTTTTATCTTTTATTCTATTGATGTAGTATATCATACCTATTAGTTTGCATATACTGATAAAATTCTTCCCTTTCTAGAACCAATCCCTCTTATAATTGTGAATCATCTTTTTATTTTGCAGTTTGAATTTGTTTGGTAGTGTTTTGTTGATCATTTGTGCATCTATGTACTCAAAAATGTTGGCCTATAGTTTTTTTATTCACATCTTTAATTGTTGCCTTGTAAAATATATTTGGAAGGATATTTCCTTTTAGATTTTATGGAATAACTTAAAAAACTAAATGTGGTAGCACATGCTTTTAATCCCAGTACTTGAGTGGCTGAGATAGGAAAATAGCAGGTTTGTAGCCAACCTACTTAGTGAGGCCCTTTGCAACTCAGTGAGACTCTGTTTCAAAATACAGAATAAAAAAAATAGGGCTGGGGTATAGCTTGGAGACAGAATGCCCCTGGGTTTCATCTGCAGTACCACAAAAAAAATAATAATAATTTGTTGTAGTTCTTCTTTAAATGATTGGTAGAACTCAATAGGAAAGCCTTCTGGTCCTGGGTTTTTCTTTTATAGTGACTTTTTATTGCTGACTCAGTCTTGTTAGTTGTTATTGGTGTGTTCAGGTTTCTATTTGTTCATGATTCAATCTTGAAAAAATGTAGGCATTCAGGAACCTGTCAATTTCTTGTAGGTTATTAAATTTGTTGTCTTATATTTGTTCATAATAATCTCTAATAATTCTATTTCTGTGGTTTCTGTTGTAATGTGTCCCTTTTCACGTCTGATTTTATTTATTTGAGTCTCCCTTCTCTCTTTTTTTAATCTATCTACGGGTATATTTATCTTGCTTATCATTTTGAAGAAACAGGCATTTTATTTATCTTTTTAAATATCTTATAATTTTAATTTAATGATTTAATTTTGACTGTTTATTGGTATTTTGTAATTATTTAACATAGGGAGATTAAAAAGAACAATTTAAATATGCACATATCACTTGGTTTTTATCCCTCCAGATTCCACCCCACTTGACCCCTTCTCCATCCCCAAACATGTTAGTGAGATTGGTAGTGTTACCTTTATACATGGACATAGCATTATTTGGTCTATTTCCTTCCTTATGCCTTCTTTCTTTACCCCATCCCTTCCCCTCCCCACATCTTCTTTCCACTATTCTATTCGTATCTCCTTTTTTTTTTTTTTTTTTTTTGGTGTGTGTGTGTGTGTGTGTGTGTGGTACTGGGGATGGAACCCAGGGGCATTATACCTCCAAGTAACACCCCTCAGCCCTATATTTTTATTCTTCTTTATTTTGAAGCAGGGTCTCACTGAGTTGCAAAGGACCTCACTAAGTAGCTGAGGCTGGCCACAAACTGTGATCCTCCTGTCTCAGCCTCCAAAATGTTGGGATTACAAGTGTGTGCCACCATGCCCAGCTCTCCTTTATCTTAAGTCCCTTTTCTTCCTTACTTTCACTCTAATTTCTCATAAAATATATATATATACATATAAATATATAAATATATACATATACATATATATCCCTTCACTTTCTGAGTCTGGCTGATCTCACTTAGCATAATGTTCTCAAGTTTCACCCTTTTTCTTTCACATTACATACGTTTGTTCTTTTTTATGGCTAAGCAAAACTCGATTGTGTGTTTATACCATGTTTTCTTTATCCATTCCTCTATTGACTGGACACCCAGTTTGGTTCCATTATTTTGGCAATTGTGAAT
This sequence comes from Muscardinus avellanarius, assembly GCF_963383645.1. NCBI lineage: Eukaryota > Metazoa > Chordata > Mammalia > Rodentia > Gliridae > Muscardinus > Muscardinus avellanarius. Next base: position 15,280,233 of record NC_137793.1, read on the forward strand.
TGTACTGCTATTAATATAAACATGTAAGCACCACAATCATATTCTACTTCATTTTGGAAAGATACTGAGGATGGATACGTCTGTGTCATAATAAAATTAGAAACCAACAGCAAGAACCACAGAGATTAGATAAATATATAAAGACTGAACAGTATGAATGATAACTGGATCATAGAACAAGTAAGAGAAGAAATTTTAAAATTCCTAGAATCCTATTAAAAGCATAATATGGAGACAGGGCTTTTTCTATATATACCTTATTTGTGCATTGTAGTCCCACACCATAATGTAGTTCAGTGTGATCGTCACATATATGCACACAGCACTTCTTGAGTTCACCACCGGCTCCATCCCCATGACCCCCTTCCCCACACACAATATTGAGATTGGCATTGGTATTCTGACGTATGTCCATGACATCAATGGAAGTGCCTCTTTTATTAATTCTTCCTTCCCCCACCACCACCCTCCCCTGTCTCCTCTCCCTCACTCTACTGGAGTTTCTCCTTCATTATCTAAACTCCCTCTTGAATCCCAATTATTCCCTCGTTTCTGCATATGCGAGACCACATATGACCCTTTACATCCTGTGACTGACCAATCTCACTTAACATAATGTTCTCCAAGTCCAGCCATTTTCCTGCAAATGACCTTTTTTTCTTCTTTATTGCGGAGTAAAATCCCATTGTATGTATATCCCATAATTTTGTAATCTATTCATCTGCTGATGGACACCTGGGCTGGTTCCATCATTTGACTACTGTGAATTGCACTGCTGTAGACATCTATTGGAGGCAGTTTTAAGAGGAAACTTTATAGCATTGACTGACCACATTTAAAAAAAAAAAATTGAACACAGAAAGATCCCAAATAAACCACCTAATAATGCAGTTCAAGGCCTTAGGGAAACAGAAACAAATTAAGCCCCTCAAATTATAGAAGATAGTAAATAATTAAAACCAGAGATTAAATTGATGAGATAGAGAAGAAAATAACAATATAAAGGCTTAATGAAACTAAAAATTCATTATTTAACAAAACAGATGAACCATTAGCCAAGCTACCTAAAAAAAAAAATTACTCAACAAAATAGGAGATAAAAAAGGTGATATCAGAACAGATAGCACAAAAATTCAGATCATTAGGAACTATATTAAAAATTCATATTTTGATGAATTGGGAAAACTAGAAGGAGTGAACAAGTATCTAGATACATATAACCTACCTAAATTTAACCAAAAGGATATAGAAAGTCTAAATAGATTAATATCAAGTAAATAAATTGAAGCAATAATACAAAGCCTTTCAACAAAGAAAACAGCAAGATCAGAGGAATTCATGAATGAATTCTACAAGACCTCTAAAGAAGAACTAATCCTAATACTCCTCCAATTATTCCATGAACTAGAAAGATATGGAATATTGCCAAACTCATTCCACAAAGCCAGTATCATCTCAATATCAAAACTAAAGAAAGGTATGTCAAGGAAAGAAAATTATAGATCAATACCTTTAATGAACATAAATAAAACACTAGCAATTCACATTCAAAACCATATCAAGAAGATTGTACACCATGACCAAGTTGGCTTTGATCTTCTGTGTTGCTTATTTAATCTTCATATATTTCTGCTCTGATCTTTTTTTTTTGCCTTCTACCAATTTTAGATTTGGGTTGTCCTTGTATTTCTAGTTAACTGAGATGCAACAATGGATTGTTACTTATTTTTATCACATTTTATTATAAATATTAATTTATATTAATTGTACACACCAATGGGTTTCACTGACACTTTCATAAAATAATATATGGTGTCATAATCACACACAACCTCTCTACTATCTCGTGTTTTGATTTTTTGCTTATCATTATCATTATTTTTTTTTTTTTTTTTTTTTTGCAGAACTAGGGATTAAACTCAAGGGCATCCTACCTCTGAGCTGCATCCCCAACCCTAGTTTTTATTCTTTTTTTTTTTTTTTTGGTGGTACTGGGGTTCCTGGAAGCCCTTCTACCTCTAGGCTACACTTCCAAATCTAATATATATATATATATATATATATATATATATATATATATATATATATATATTTTTTTTTTTTTTTTTTTTTTTTAATTTGGAAACAGGGTCTTTTAAGCCAGCGAAGCTGGCTCCGAACCAGCGTGATCCCGTCTCCACCTCCCAAGCGCGGGGATTACAAGCGTGCGCCACCACGCCCGGCTTTATTCTTTATTTTGAAACAGGGTCTCAATAAGTTATGGAGGGCCTCACTAAGTAGCTGAGACAGGCCGTGAACCTGCGATCCTCTTGTCTCAGTCTTCCAAGTACTGGGATTACAATCGTGTGCCACCACGCCTGGCTTATTATTTATGGTTTGTCTATTATAGTTTTTTTCCTTGTGATTACCCTCAAGCTTAACAAAAATATCTTTTGATTATAATAAGTTATTTTTAAATTATATTAGTAACATTATCATATGGATAAGAGCAGAAACAAAAAAGAATGAGAGAAAATATACTAATAAGAAAAACCCTCCACTTTGTTTTTCATTGCTCCTTAAATCTTAAATTTTTGATACCCTATTTTACATCTTTCTATATTGCCTATCTCTTAACATAGTAATGTAATTATTTTTGTTTTTAGTCTTTATAACATACAGCTTATTCTTATAATACTAGAGCATTCTGAATTTGTCTGTATAATTATTATTACCAGTGAGATGTATATCTTTTAATTTTTTTTTTAACTCATCATTGCATCTTTCAGTCTCAAGAATTTTTAACATTTCTTTTGGGAAAAATCTGGTGAAGATATATTATTTCAGCTTTTGTTTCCCTGAAAACATCTTTCTCTCTCCTCATTCCTAAAGGATATCTTTGCTGGGTACAGTATTCTCTCTTGACAATATTTTTCCTTCAGTATGCTGACCATCTCATGCCACTCTATCCTGACCTGCAAAGCTTCTTCTGTGAAGTCAGCTCTCAGGCAAATTGGAGCATGTACTTGGTAGGCTGAGTCAAGAGTATCGCAGGTTTACGGCCAGCCTCAGCTACTTAGTGAGGCCCTCTGCAACTTAGTGAGACCCTGTTTCCAAATAAAGAATAAAATAGAGTTGAGGGTGTAGCTCAGAGATAGAACATCCCTGGGTTCCATCCCCAGTACCACAAAAAAAAAAAAAAAAAATGGAGCATGTATTATTTATGTGTTTATTTCTTGTCTCTTGTGGCCTTGAAAATCTTCATCTTTCACCTTTGAGTGCTTGATTAAACGATGTCAAGGTAGACTCCACTGTGCTGAGTCTGACAGATGACCTTTGACCTTCCTGCACCTAGATTTGTGTATCCACCCCTGGTTTGCAGTTTTCTGATAGTTTTTCTTTGATTAAGCTTTCTAACCTTCTGGCATTCTCAAGCCCTTCTTGAACGCTAATAACCTGAATATCCGCTCTTTTAATACTGTTCAAAGTACCCATAAGCCTTCCTCATTCCTCTATTCTTTTCTGCTCCTCCAGCTATGCATCTTCAAACAGCCTGCTGGGAGCTTACTAGTTCTTCTGCTTGATCTACCCTCTACTGATGTATTCTATCCCATTTTGAATGTCACTGCATGTATGTGTTCAGCTCAAGGATTTCTGTTTTATATTTGTTTAATTGCTTCCATCTCTTTGTTAAGTTTCCCTATTAGCATATGGAAAGGCTCCTCTGTGTTCAACTTCACTAAATTTCCTTAAAGCGGCTGTCTTAAATTCTCTGTCTGAAAGTTCTCCCGTGCTGATTACGCTCTGGTCAATTTCTGAAACCTGCTTTCTTGGTGAGGTTATAGAAATCAGGTGCCTTGTCCACAATTACCACCTGTGCCCAGACACAGCGAGGCTCTGCCAGCTCTGAGCAGAGTCACAGAGGATGGACCAGCTCAAGCTCTTATGTCACACCTGTTGTCACCAAGCTGGGTCATACCTTGAGCCCACAGTGCACCAAGACCAGACAACAATGGGGTAAGACCAAGGTCTGCACTGGGACAGACCGCCTATTGCTGAGATAGATCATTGCCCAAGACACCCACAACCAACATCAGCTGAGCCTCGCTGAAATAAAAGCCTGTAGGCTGAGAACATGTGTCTTCCCTGATACAGGGGCTGCTCCAAAAGCCCCAAAGCTCAAATATCTGGCGATGGGAGCTTTTAAGATACACCCAGCATGATATTTCACCAGCCCAGCACTCATTCCAGAAAAAAGTTTTGTGCTTACCACCCTGTCCAACCTCCTAGCAAATGCAGTTTGGCCTCATGCTCTGCTGCCCAAGGTTGGGGTAGTCTTACTGAAGGCAGTTCCTGGGCCATGTAGGCTGAGGTTAAGCAGGGCCACACCTGAGTCTCATACCCTCAAGAACCTGCAGTCCCAGTAGAGAGAGGCTCGTGCCACAGCTGCAAGCAATACAGACTAAACTATAAGTCCATCCCATGGGGATATAGCTCTCTGCCTGATCCTGGAGTAGGTCTAGATCCCTAACTGCAAGCAATAGCTTGCTGTCCAAAAGTAGGAGAACTGGTGGTAAAGACTGTGTTCCCCACCAAGGTGATCCCTAAGCAGGGTTGCATCTGAATCTCACAGCACAAACTCAGGAGGAGAGCGGGTTTACCCCATGCTCATTTCAAGGCTGGAATAATACAAAATAAAACTTGAGCCTGTTTGCACCAGCACAGAGGTCTCTGCTGGTGTCGGGCTAGTCTAAAGACTCAGTGTACAATCTCTCACCTGTACATAGCACTTACAGTTTCTACCAGATGTTCGGTCCCACTGAAGCAGGCGTGATTCTGAGCTCCAGGACAAAGCCTTGTATAAATGCCCATGTTCTCCTCAGATTCTCCTTTCCTGCTCCCTATGAAGACTTGAGAGCCAGTTCCAGCTGCTGGGCAGGTTGTGGTTATTAGCCTAGCAGTATGGGTCCTGGGGCTCAGAGCTGGGTTTCACCATGTCAGCCTGGTACTGGGTTTCTTAGCCTCAGGCCTGGACTAATTCTCACCATAGTGGGAGGCAGCTCTCCTTCCCTTCTGGGCTGCTTGGAGTTGGCAGAAGTATAACAAGAGTAACTCACACATCATTTCCATTTACTCTGCTAAAATCAGGCACTGTAATCTCTCACCTTACTTCCTGGGCTCCTGTGAAGGCAGATTGAAGATCATTAGCTATTCAACTTGGTTTTCAGGTCTGGAGAAGATCAAGGGAGGGTCTTTCTCAGCCACCACCTTACTTATCTCCTAAAGAGAGAAATTTAAAGTGACAGCACTCAAGAAGGAACTTTTGCTGTCAGGCCTGTAATTTGTTAGGACAATTATTTCCCAGAAACATCTGAAGGTAATCTAGTCCATTTGTTTTACTTGTTTTGACATCTGCGGATAATGACAAGCTAGAGGGAAAGACAAGGATTGTAGCAATTAGTTAATTTGTGACTGATTATCAAAAAATAATATATGCAACTCTGTGCTTCTCCAGAGGCGACACTCACAAATGACGATGGTTGTTCACATTGCTGATGTTTTGTTGTTTTTAAAGGATTGCAGGCCCCATATGCTTGTGAATATTAATATCACTTGTTTTTTTTTTTTTTTCAGGTTGCCATAGCCACCTCGGTTCCCATGTGCCAGCAAGATAGAATGCACTAAAGCCAGAATTGTGAAGGAGCCCACATATGTACGAGCAGCCTGGGAACCATCCAACTTGAAAGGGCCCCTTCCATTTCCACAGTTCCCAGCCTTGTTTGTTTTGGTACATTGATCAAATGCACATGCTTCCAGCCCGCTCGCCCTCTCACACCTGTCTCAGCCGGCACCATCATCCTCACCGTCTCTTCTGCTACAGGGCGACCACCAGAGAAGACCATTCAGACTTAGTTTAAGCCAAATAGAAAGTCTTTATTAGCTGGCCAGCGACTACACTGCAGGGTGTTTAGTCCTGCGTACAGCCCCGATCCATTTTTCAGGGCTCTTTTTATATGTCAAAAGCACAAGCTCAGGAGTGAAGAGTTGAGGTTTTCACAGAATGGACAATCAAAAGTTTTGTTTTTTTTTTTTCCGAGTGGGTGTGCAAGTCAAGTGGAAAGTACAGAAACCAGGAACAGCATTGTGCAGGAGCTCAACAATCCATGTCGGTCCCTTCTATTGTCTACTTTTTGCTTGTTTTAAGGATAGAAAGTTCCTAATAGCCTTTCTTGCTCTGCAGGTGTAAGCCAAGCAGGAGTTACAGAAGCCAAACAGGCAGTTATGCGTGACCAGCAAGGTACCTGGTGATGAACATTCATGCCCCAAGGTCACCTTGGGGAACACCACACCATTACTGAAGCTAAGACCTAGGCTCACTTTATCACACTTCTTCATCTCCAGTCATCCTCACACACATTTCTTCATGTTACCCTTCTCATAATGCTTTCTCCACCTTCCCTGCTAAACAGAAACCTGTGAAACCTAGTTTTCCCCTGGTTGCAATAATATGAAACTCAAGTGTAAGCAGATCCTAGTGATGTGATTTTTCTCACAAGCCCCTCCTTCATCTCGTCATCCTTGTATCTTCAGAATCAGGGATAGATCAGTATTGGCATCAATCTTTTTCTCTCCTCCATGATTTCATTGTTTTCTTTTAAGAATAAGAACCTTTTCACTTTATCTCATTATACCATCATTTTCTGATCTCCCTCTTAGTCCTTTAACCTCTGAGACATTGCCACCCCACCCCATGCTTTCCTGTTTTGCTTGTCTCTTCCCATCCTCTTGAAAAACTACACATGGACTAGACTTCAGTCATGGCTGCTTCATTTCCTCTGCTCCAAAGCTATTACTTCAGTTTGTTGTTGTTGGTGTTGTTGTTGTTGTTGTTGTTGTTGATGATGATAATGATGATTTAAGTTCTGCCTATAGGTCTTGATCAAATGCTTCTTCCACTGTGATAAGCTTTCTACAATTGGACTAACATCCTCCCAACCCCATGCCATGTGAAGCTGAAGAATGTAGATTTCAGGAATGTGGTCTGTGGATTAAACTACATAGGTAAAGAGGTGGCTTTCTCTCTTACTGTTACCATGGTTCAGGTGTTTCAACCTTTCTGGGTCTCAATTTTCTTCTCTTCAAAATGGCAGTCATAAAAAAAATAAAAAGAAAAGAAAATGATGACCATAATATCATCTATGTCAATGGAGCTGCTTTGTTTTTTTTTATTTTAGGAGAGATTGACATTTTAATAATATTTAATATAAATACACATGTTTATATTTACATTCTGAATATTTGTTTATATTTCAACAAAATAGTTGAAACGATTACCCTAGAGAAAATCTCATACAAATGCACAAGTAGATATGCAGAAGAATAAATACCACAGAAATATTTGTAGTAGTAAACAATGAAAAAATATTAGAACCTTGGAGAAAAGCAAATAATCATAGGTGGCTGCTTAGAGCAAGCAGCAGAGGTGGTTGCTTCTGTTGTTTTGTATGTTTAAGCTGGGTAGTAAACATATGGGAAATTAGTTATTACATTGTGCTCCTTTTAAAAACATTTTATTTAAATTATTTAACTAAGCCAGGCATGGTGGCACACTCTTGTAATCCCCGCGCTTGGGAGGCAGAGACAGAAGGGTCACGTAGGTTCGAAGCCAGCCGCGCTGGCTTAAGAGACCCTGTTTCCAAATAAAAATATAAAAATAGGTTTGGGAGTGTAACCTGAAGGGAGAAGGGCTTCCAGAAACCCCAGTACCACCAAAAATAATAATAATAATAAAAATAAATAAATAAATAAATTATTTAACTATTTTTTATTTTAAATTTAATATTTTATTAGATTAAATACCTAAGGTAGCTCTCTAGTAAATTATTTAATTTAGAATCTCTAGGAGGGAAAGTCCTATTGAAGGATTAAAAACTATTTTTATTGACAAATCTTAACTGGATACATTTACATTATACAATGTGATACTTTAACATATGTATACAACACACAACAACTAAACCAAACTAATGAACATATTCATCTCTTTACATGCCAATATTTTTTATAGTAAGATTGTTTTTTTTTGCAGGCCTGGGGATGGAACCCAGGGGCATTCAACCTCCAAGCTACACCCCCTGCCCTATTTTTTATTCTTTATTTTGAAACCAGGTCTCACTGAGTTGCAGAGGGTCTCACTAAGTAGCTGAGGCTGTCTGCGAACCGAGATCCAATGGAGCTGCTTTGAAGATAAAAAGAGATAACTCCTGGGTATAATTTAGACTGATTAAAGTAAAATCAAACCAAACTCAGACTAGCATAAAAATCAGAAGCCCTTGACTGGCTGACTTAGCTCCAAGTCCAGAAAAAAGTCGTCTTCAGGCCCGGTTGGACTCGGTGGTTCTGCCACACGACCCAGGACCTGGTGCCTCTTTTTCTTCCTCTGCTCTGCCTTCTGATGTATCAGATTTGATCTAGGGTTAACTATCCTTCATAGTTGCAAGAGGCTATTATTGGGCTCTAGGTTTTCTTTTTTTTTTTTTTTTTTTTGTGGTACTGGGGTTCCTGGAAGCCCTTCTACCTCCGGGCTACGCTCCCAGACCTATTTTATATTTTTGAAACAGGGTCTCTTACGCCAGCGCGGCTGGCTTCGAACCTGCGCGATCCTCCTGTCTCCGCCTCCCAAGCGCGGGGATTACAAGCGTGCGCCACCACGCCCGGCTCTAGGTTTTCTAATTCAAAGTAAAGAAATGAACAAAATGACCCCTTCCAGAAGTTCCCCCAAAAATAGTGCAGAAGAACTTTTCCAAACATACTCTTAAAGTCTCCTATGGCTTTCTGTCAGAGGTGAATAGCAAGCTCTTTCCTGAACATTTGTTTGGGACAGAGAGATTTCAGGTGCTAACTGATCCAGAAGTGCTCAAGAGAGAAGCATCAGAGCACAGGGAAAGATATTAAAAGTCCTAAAAATGATCAATCTACCCATAAACTATACAAATGCAAGATGGTGATGAAGAAGGGGAAGGATAGGGGATAGCATGACATCTGCCATGGGGAGTTAAGACCTCAGCTAACGATGAGCAATTAGTAAGCATTACATTGAAATGAGCAGTTATTACTTCTCATCCTTTTTATGTTATCATTTATACAAATGCCTCTCCGTATCCTCCACTGCCCAAATTGTAAAACCCTTAAGGCAATGTGCTTCACTGATCTTTGTACCATAAACATTTTACCACTAGCATACATACTCCATGACCTGTACCCAACAGCAAAGAATAAAGCACCAATAAATGCTAGTTGAATAAATAGAATGATATTTCTACCCATCATCAAAGCCTATCTCTGACAAGATTTAGAAATTACTTAGTGTTCTTATACTCTTCAATACTGAATAAAATACATTTAAATGTTCTTTTTGTCACTCAGAACACATTCTTTAAATTTTTATTGGTGCATTTTAATTGTACATGATAGTGAACTTCATAGTGATACATTGATACATACACATAAAATATTTGGTCTCCTTACTTCCCAAACTATTCTTTCTTATGCAGAATAATATTTCTAATCCACTATTGATTATACAGGTGCAGAGAATGAGTATCTACCTTTATTATTTTATAACATATCAGTGAAAGCTTTTCCTTTACCACAATTATGTCCAATTTATTCTTTTTAGATTTTCTTTTGCAATAACTTTTGAAGAAAATGATTTCATTTGACCATCCTAGATGTACTACATAGAATATCCTGAGAAACAGAATTTGCTTTAGTCAGTAAATCTTCATAATAAAAGCTAAGAAATCTTCAAATCAGTACATTTTAACTTAGAATATGGTTTTTAAAATCACGAATTTTCAGCCAGGCGTGGTGGCGCACACTTGTAATCCCCGCGCTTGGGAGGCTGAGACAGGAGGATCGCACAGGTTCGAAGCCAGCCTCAGCTACTTAGTGAGGCTCTCAGTAACTTAGTGAGACCCTGTTTCCAAATAAAATAGAAAATAGGTCTGGGAGTATAGCCTAAAGGTAGAAAGCCTCTGGGTTCTACCCCCAGTACCACACACAAAAAAAAAAACCACAAATTTTCAGTAAAAATTCAAATATTGAACAGCATGAAGTTATAAAATATTAGCATAAGAAAAGACTTCTGTATTAAGATTAATCTCTACATGTTTTGTTTTCCGCAAGATTAATTTCATCAATTTAAACTGTCATACAAAGATACATGCCTTATTCCTATTTTTAGGGAATAACAGTACTTCTAGAGAAATTAATTTTAATACTTTTAAAACATAGGTGATATCAATTCTACAGTAAAGCAACTAGCAATTATATAGCTGTGATATTTAGAAATACTTGGTAAATGGTTCTATGAGGGTTTTTTTTTAATTCTTTATATTTTTAATGCCTTCAGGACTCCAGCGTTTCATTACCTGAAAAGTATCTTACTCTTTAAGCACATATTAAACTTGGAAATGTCTTTGAGAGAAGAAAAGTGTGTGGGAGAATATAAAACATACGGTTGTCTCAGAGTAAAGGAAGAGGAAATGTGCGTCCTCTGAATTCAACAGAAAGGTTGGCAGCACAGAACCTTTTCTTATTGTCTGCAGAGACCATGCAGTGCCTTGTAAGAGTAGAATTGATGAAAGAGTAAAGCAAGGTGCTTAGGGGCTAGAAACTAGTCCAAGCATCTGAACTTCCTGGAAAAAAAAGTAATAAATTCTAAAATCGTAATAGCACATGCACTCAGTATAGGTAGCACTACATATATAATGCCATGTTGTACATTATACAACTAGCAATCCGTATGCATAACCCATCACATTTTTATTTCACATACCTCTGAAAATGGCCACTCAGGTTTAGTTCTAGCTGCAAGCTTTTCACCCTCCAATACAAAGTAAAGCCTCAGAAAATAATGAAATCATAAAAGACAGTTGATGCGATGGAGGTAGTATATCCCTACAGAATTTGATGCCTGGACCAACTCAGTGAAGTAGATATTGTTACCTGAGGCCAAGATGTTAAATAATTTTCCTCTATGCTTCTGGGTATTGGGAATCAGGTCCCAAAGCCCCTGATGTCATTGTAAGGTGAGATCTAACCAATAAATCTCTTTCCCAAAGCAAAATCCAACAGAAAGCAGGCACCATTGATCTCACACAGCCAACTAAACAGCCAACAGACTGTGAAATATAAGGTCTTCTATTATTTCTGTTTGGATTTGCATGATGAGTCACTAAGGTGAAATTTTTGACATTCCCTCAGTAATCAGCCTGCTTTATGGAACAAAGTTCACAGGAGCTGGTACTCACTGTAGTCTCCATTATGACTTCTTTGGCAACCCTAAGTATTAAAACAGCAATGCAATCAGTACTTCAATAATGCTTATAAAGCCACCCAGTCCTAGGATATATGTATAAACAAATGAAGAGAAAATTTGTATGCCAGTTTTACGAGAATATATTTAAGTGATATGAGAATTGGAAAAGGGGGTAGGGGGAAGAACGGGAAAATTTCTCAGTTTGTGGGAGGACAAATTGGTGCAGTGTTATTAGATCTAAATTTTAAACATGCACACTTTCTTAAATGGTAATTTTATTTCTGTAAGCGTAGCCCTAGATATGTGTTTAAAACACATAGGGAAGGTTTTACATTGTTGAATAAGAAGGTAGAAAAATTAATTATAGTAAAACCATGTTGGAAATGCCCCATTTGCAAGAATGAGGTAAATCTATATAAATATGGATAGAAAAATGTCTCAATTATATTGCAAAACGAAAAAGCAGTTTGAATAACAATATATCTACTTGCATAATATGGCTTCTACTTATGAAAAGAGCATATATATTTTTTTTTCCTTGCATACACAGAAACTTTTGAAAGTACTTCCAAAATATTAATTGTCTGGGCAGAGATGGGACACTAAAGTGGCCAGACTAGGGGCAGGGGTGTTAGATCAATGTGTGATAAGACAAACTTTAACTTTCTACCTTATCATTTCCTTATTTGCCAAAATTTTTCACCATGAGAAGGATAAGAAATGTTCTTTTATCTTTTATCTTGTCTGCCTGAAGGTAAAGTGGATAGAAAGTGTCTAGGGTAAAGGCCCTATCAAACACCAGGAAACCAATGGATTTTGGTTTCTTCATTCAGATATAAAAATATAAGTGCACACAAGTACACTGACATACACACACACATACACATACACACAGAGAAAGATTTATGTAGATAAATACACAACCCCCTTTCTCCACCATCTTCTGAAACCTTATATTATATGCTTCCAACCTTTGACATATCTCCAATATCTTCCAACTTATTTCAAGGGAGGATTTAAGGGCATGACAAAGGGAAGAGTTAATTTGGGCACTGTTGTCTCCTGATACCTAGCTTAAATTTTTCAAAAGAGACAGAGTCTTGTATTTTATTTTCCATTCCCCAAACAGGAGGATAAAATCTTCCCAGATACTATCAGTGACATAGATAAACGTTTCATTCAGTTCCCTATTTCAATCAATCTTGAAAGACTGGGGTGGGAACAGTTAAAATATGCCTCTGCTATTATTGAAAACCACAAGAATGATGAAACATCATGCAAAATGATAGTGAAATTACACATGTTGAATCGGAGAGATTCTGACAGGCAGTGAGATTTATTTCTTTCCTCTGTTCCAAATCACAGAAACAGTAAAAAAAAAAAAAAAAAACATTATCTTCTGGGTAAGTGATCTTCAAAATAGGTACTGTTCCCATACCCTAGCAGTAAAGAAATTTTTAGCAAGCAGCCTACTGTATTTTTATTTATGTTTAAATCACGCAACACACTATTTTATTAATGTATTGTGAATACCATCAAAGTAAAAAATTAAAAGTAAAGTGGGTGAGATTTAAAATAAGTAGAAAATCAAATTTCAAGTATTTTTTCCATGAACAATGGAACACTGTTTCAAAGAACTCAAATGGTTGTTATGATGGTGCCTGAAAACAATTATAAAATTTGTACCCCTGAAGCATCACAATCTCAGCTATTACCCCGGTGAAATTTTTCAAGACAACTCTTGCTACTGATATTTCTCCTTAGAAGTAGGAGTACAGAATTAAATTTTTAAAAATGAATTATTCATTCAGCATGAGGAGAAATAAAACTTCATGTTTTTTAGGTGCCAAGAATTATCAAGAGCCTTACAACATCTTAAACTTAATTTTCCCATAGCTCTGTGTCCTGGTCAACATTTTCACTAATGTAATCTCCAACGATTAACCACACAAGTTGGAGGAAGGAGGGTTTCTTTACTCACAGTTTTTGGAGATGTTGGGTTCAGTTCAAGTGAGATCGGGGTCTGTGTATCTCAGGACATGGCAACCGAAAGCAGAGAGGGAGAAAAGTAAGGGCTCCACTCTAACAACATGGAGGCTGTAAGCAAGAAAGTGAAGACTAGCAAGCAAGACATTCGAAGACAAGAGCACAGTCTTTGGGGCCACAACTCAGAGACCTGCTTCCTCCAGCCACACTCTGCCTGCCTATGTTAGCGCCCAGTAAACCCCTCACAGTGGGCTTACACACTGATGAGGTAACAGTACTCATGGCTTCAGTATATCAGCTCTGAACGTTAATATATGAGGTCTTTAGGGGACAATTCTACATCTAACCAGAACGCTCAGTATGGCAGACCTTATTGCCAATTTTACAGTAACAGTTACCGAGGATTGAAGCAGCCCAATATCAGCCAGTCAGAAACTAGAAAGACACAGTATCAGACCCCTAGCTTGACCGATTTCAAAATCTGCACACTTGAGCCATGGTGGTGGCACATGCCTGTAATCTCAATACTTAGGAAGCCGAAATCAGAGGATCACAGGTTCAAGACCAGCCTCAGCAACTTAGGGAGACCTTGTTTCAAATTTTAAAAATAAAGTAAGTGTTGGGGGTACGGCTCATAAGTAGAACATCCCCAGGTTTCAATCCCCAGTACTATTACACACACACACACACACACACACACACACACACACACACACACACACCACTTAATGGGTCCTATTTACAACCTAGAAAAGGAAAATATTAGGTGTCAAAATGTATAAAAGTTTTAAATTCTGAAATCACAAAATATTACATAGTCAAAAAGACAAGAAGCAGTTTGAGAGCTATGTCTCTGATTTCTATCATCTATAGGTACAGAGGGAGGGTGAGGGAGATCTTCCTTTAGATTAGTATGAGACAGCTCTGCAGTATTTACCACAGGGAACATGGAACCCTAAGAAATTTGTAAGAAAGACTTAGGAGAATTTTTTTCATAAATTTTGAAGTTGACTGTTGATATCCTTCTTTATCCATCTTCTTGCTTTCTTTAAAAATAAAAAAATCCTCACATGAATTCTTTTTTAACTTAAAACTATTTGAAAAGTTCTTCTGCAGAGAATTTTCTCCGAGTCGGTAGTTTTCAGTAAGTATAGGTATTGGCTTCTGGGGGTTCTTTATGATTAAGATCTAGAATATCCCCAAATGCTCATGTGATGAAGACTTGGTCCCCAGCTAGTGACACAACTGGGAGGTGGTGGAGAATCTAGAGGCTGGAGCCTCATAGAAGGAAGTGGGTCAAGGGGGCCATGAGAGTAGGTCATTGAAGGTTATATCTTCCTTGCTCTTAAGTGCTGTCTCTATCTATCTATCTAATCTATCTATCTATCTCTCTTTGTATCTCTATATCTATCGCTCTTTCTCTCTCCCCTTCCCTCCTGCCAAGAGTTAAGCAGCTCTTCTTCACCGTGCCCTCTCTACCATGATACTCTGCCTTGCCACAGCCTAAAAGCAATGGAGCTGACTACTTGCCGATGGACTAAAACCATGAGCTGAGATAAACCTTTCCTCCTTCAAATTGCTTTCCTTAGGTATATTGTCACAGCACAAAGCAACATCTGGATATCTGGAGATAGGTTTGGTGGCAACAACTTCGAGTGGAGTTGCTGCTGGCATCTTTGGAGATGATGCTAACTATCCTAAACTGCACAGGACAGATCCTACAACAACAAAAATTGCCCTTCCAAAATGCCCATAGTCTTATGGCTGAGAAATTTTCTTCTAGGGAATAATCAATGATATATCAAGATGACTATCCAGATGTGTTCATCATAGTGCTATGCATAGTAGTTTAATACTCTGAGATCCATTAAATTATAGTACATCTATTCATTAGAACATTGTGGCCATTAAAATTACACTGTTTTATGATATTTACAAGTCATAAAGCAATGTGGCTAATATGATTATAGTACAATAAATATGTACACACACTTGTGTACTGTCATGGAAAATATTTCAAAAAAAATATTAACCAAAATATCAGTGTCATTTGCTACTGAAGAGTAGATGAGAGTTCATATAAAGGGATATTTCATGGCCAGTGTCTTTAAAAATATTCACGCACTATCATAGGTAGAAGGAAAAGTATGGTTAATATAAGCTATCATCTCAATAGCCATGTTAGACTCCTAAGTATTTAAGAATTTGTACCCTCTCTTTTCAAAATGTGTCATTAAAAGAGTTTTATTTTCTGACATCAAGTTAGTTAATAATAGAAAAGAGAAGCACCAGGTGCCTTTAGGATGGCAGCAGACAGAGTTCATTGGAATATTTTTATTCAGAGCCAAAATAGCACCTACTATTCTCATGCCATCGTTCTAAAAGCCTCCATTGTTATACTATGATTCAAAAGTGGAGTTACTCGCTTCCACCCACACCTAGAACAATATGATCACGACACTCTGCAAAGTGAATAAATGTTTGAAAGTTCACAAATACCTAATATTCCCATATCAGAGTGTTCTAGAAGTAGGAAGTATGATATTGTTTGCTATGCAAACTTGAAACTTCCATATTATAACATATATATTATCTATGCCCTCCTCCAGGAAAACATGCTGGTAAATTAGCCCTTATTTTAGTGACCAGCTGCCTCATTGTGACTAGGCAAATAATAATAAAGGACAGCAAGCCTTGACAAATACCATGATGTTTATATCAACCAAAAAAACCTTAGAGAGTTTTCTCCTCCTAGAACTAAACTTATAAATTCTTCTGGACTGGCCAGAGTGAAACAGAGAGACAGGGACAGAGAAGAGAAAGAGCTGAAGAAAAAATGTAGTGTGGGGGGCCCCTCTGTTTACTTATAAAAAAGCAATGATTATATATAATAAAACTGGCCTTTTTATTTTTCACTTAATAAGATTCAAATTGCTTTCCATTACATCTGGTACAAAGATCATTTTCTCCATTCCTGAAATATTAAATAAGAGCAGTATTTTCTTAACAGATACAGAAAAGATAAACTTTTTGTAGTAGTTATTCATCCATATCTACATATAATCTCAAATTGTTGAACACATATTAACTGTGATGGCACACGCTTGTGATCCCAGCATTCGGGAGGCTGAGACCAGAGGATCGCAGTTCGTGGACAGCCTGAACTACTTAGTGAGGCCCTCTGCAACTCAGTGAGACCTGAAAAATAGGACAGAGGGTGTATCTCAGAGGTAAAATGCCCCTGGGTTCCATCCCCAGAACCACAAAAAAATGGATGATAAAATAATCACATACACACACACACACACACACACACACACACACACACACCTTTATTCTCTAATGTAATCTTACTGAAATAATAGCATACGTATACATGTATATCTTCTTTAAACCCTAACCAGTATTGGAAAATAGAAAGTATTCCATTAGCAAAATAAACTTTAAAAAAATTTAAAAGCAGAGAGTAAACTGAGTTAGACTGATAGAAGAGTCCAAGTAAAAAACAATACAAGAAAGGGGCATTCTAGAGCCACTTTTTTCCCAATGTTGATGCAAAGAAATACTAAACTGAATCCACAGCTCTGAAGTCAACAACAGGAGTTGGGGCCATCCTCAGAATAATTAATGAGTGGGCCAGTGACCTTCATCTGGCATAATGTATGTATGGGAATGTTTATTACAATATATGATCCCAATCAAACGTGTTGCAGAGTGGGAAAGTGTGCGTGGTGTGTGTGTGTGTGTGTGTGTGTGTGTGTGTGTGTGTGTGTGTGAAAGTGTGCGTGTGTGTGTGTGTGTGTGTGTGTGTGTGTGTGTGTGTGTAGGGAGAAGTAATCCCCCCCACCCACACAGACAGACAAACAGAAAAACCGTGGATTCTTGTCCTAAGCTAAGAATAAGTATTCATCGCTTGGACCATTGCTGAAGATTTAAAGGAGTTTATTAGAAAGATAGAAATACAGAAAATAGAAATACAGCCCCTTGCCAAGATGGCATGAGGGGATGACTCGAATGAGTACACCAAAGGGCTTACACGTGGACTTGGCCTTTTATACCCATGACCTCCATCTTGTTTGCGTGACTCTGACGTAGTGAAGGTCCCTGTTAGGTACCTCCCCTAGCGAGGTGTGGTGAGGTGTCTCCTTTCTTGGAGCACAAGGTCAAACCCTGCCCCATCCTCCCTAGCTCATCATGCAGATCTGTCTTTAGAAAGAGGAAGCCCTAGCTCTCCTCTATTGACTTGTTAAGTACTTTGAGCTAGGTTGATTTACACTGGAATAGATGCCTGTTTTTAGGCCAAAACCAAGTCCTTTTTTTTATCCATGTCTGCCTCCATTTTAACACAACTATTTTGAAATATACCAATTATTCTTTTGAAATATATTAATAATCAGAGCTTCCCCAAATCTTCCTAGGCCATTCCCCATACTGGCACATTACACAGTAAAGAAGAGCTCTCTAAATCTGTGCGGTCCAACAGAGCAGCACATAAGTGCCAGTGGCTTCCATATTGGACAGCTCACCTACAGACTCCATGTCCCAACTCTAAACAAAGTTGGGTATCTGTAGAAATTCTTTTTTTCTTTTTTTGAAGGACTGGGGATTGAACCCAGGGGCATTTTACCTCTGAGCTACACCCCAAGCCCTATTTTTATTCTTTACTTTGAAACATGGTCTAGTTGCAGAGGGCCTCACTGAGTAGCTGAGGCTGGCCACGAACCTGCAGTCCTCTTGTCTCAGCCTACCAAGTACTGAGATTACAAGTGTGTGCCACCATGCCCATCTTAAAGACATTCTAAATTGACAAAAGTAGAGAGTTTCATATTGCCACCACCCTCCATCCATGCACGCTAAGAAGTATAAGGTCTATGCCCTTGTAGAGATTATTTACAAAATCTACCCATTACTGTGACAATTCTGTTGCCTAAACAAGTAAACTAAACCACTGAGCAGCTCCCTGCCACTGACTCTTAACTGCCAAGTCCATCTTTTATGTGTATATTTAGGAGGGGGATAGAATTCCAAATATCCAAGGGCAATAAAAACATGACTTAGAAAAATGGAAATGGACCTAAGAGGAAAGAAACATTATATAAGCAACATAAAATATTTTAGAAAGTCAGATTTTACAGAAGATATTTTATATGTAAAATAAGAAGGCAAGATTTCTAAAAGTCATTAAAACTCAAAGTATTTGACTTGTGATTGCAAAAGTGATTGTCCAAAAAAATGTAGAAAAACAAAATAAAGTAGCAGGATACCAATAACTTGTTTTTGGAAAGATATAAACATTGATTGCTTTTAAGCATTTTTTTTTGCGGGTTTGGGGATGAAACCCAGGGGCATTTGACTCCAAACTACAACCCCTGCCCTATTTTTTATTCTTTATTTTGAAACAGAGTTACACTAAGTTGCAGAGGACCTCACTAAGTAGCTGAGGCTATCTGCGAACCGCGATCCTCTGGTCTCAGCCTCCCAAATGCTGGGATTACAAGCGTGTGCCACCATGCCTGGCTTGATTTTAAGCATTTTATAAAAACATGTTTAAATATATTTATTACAATTTCAGAGGAATTTCCTAAATTTTATCTATAAATAGAAAAAATAGAGGAAAAACTTGATTTCTTTCATAAAATAGAAGATAAGAAAAAACAGGAACCATAAACAGAAATCACTAAATATTAAAAAGTAATAACCCTGTATCCTCTAAGAATAAAAATTATATAAAATCAAGTTTTTAGAGTACTTGAAGGCTTAAGGCAGGAGGATCATAAGTTTAAAGCCAGCCTCAGCAAATTAGCAAAACTCTGTTTCAAAATAAAAAATGAAAAGGGCCAAAATGAGGCAAGAATGGTGGCAAAATAAAAACAAACAGAACAAACAGAAAGCAAAAGGCAAACAAAAAATTTATGCTCCCAATAATGCAAAATAAAAATGTATAAATTAACACTCAAAAATATAAAGAAAAACCATAAACATCATAAACACATTTGTGCTGACATTGGAAAATTGCTTTGGTATTAATTTCAAAATGTAAAAAGTGGTTAGGGCCTGGGTACTGCACAGACACTCAGGCAGGGAGGGGAGGCTGCTGTTATCATGCAGAGTTTCCCTCACCAGAAGTGATTACCAAATACACAAAAGCCTTGTAGCCCAGGGCCTTCATATTTTAAAGACAAGCTTACATAATAATTCTAACTGATAGGCTAAGACTCCCCAAGGATGCAGGAGAATAGTACAGGCATATACCATGTGACCCCTGACTTTGTTAACCAAGTAACACATCTTCATAGTGACAAAGGCTTGCACCAGAGATAATGGGTGGGCCTACACCTGCGATCTGGTCAGGGGCAGATAAAAAGACTTGGTCAAGCAGGATGGAAGATAATAAATCCTCATAATCATACCAAAAGGCTTGCAGGAAGATAATGGGCAGGCCCAAACCTACATCAGGAGCAGATAGAAAAACTATCTATTGGTTAAGCAGGATGGAAGATAAGGAATCCTTATAAAAACTGTTCTATGTTCAAAAAAAAGTTCAGTGTCTTACCTTCAAGGCATTCCACTGCATTTATCTCTCTAATGCAGTACTTTATTATTCTGTCCCTTTTTTCTACCTTTGTAATAATAAAATTGCTTAAGCTTGCTGCAGTATAGTTCTGGCTATTTTTTCTATAATAAGAACAAGAACCCACATCAACATCTCAAACCATTACAACATTGACACTTTACGTAGTTCTTTAAAATAAAACAGATCAAGTAATAAAATATTGTGAAAGAAAAAAAACATTTCAGTACCGATAAGTTTCTTATTCTTAAGAAAAAGAGAATACGTAATGGTTTTATGTTCACAGAAACTAATTATATTCTAGAACTCATCCAGAAGTCATAATTTTCAAGAATTAGAGAGTATGTGGCCACATTACCTGATGATGACATAATTACAAATTAAGAATTTTTCAAGGAAAAAAACCAAACTTTTCATAAAAGAAATAGATCTCCCATTTAGAATTACAAGTAAATTATGTAGACATATCCCCTTGAGGAGTCTAACTCCCTTCCTTGTATGTGTGGACTACACTTAATGACTTGCTTTCAAAGATTTAAGGGTATGGTAAAGTGGAAAAAGTATATTGGAGATCCTTACAGGCAGGACTTCAATCAAATGATTCTAATTAACACAATAGGTGGTAAGTTTTTGATAGTATATTCCTTTGATATGATATAATGCTAATGGCACTTCAGCTCTGTGATCTTTCTTCCATAATCATATGCTAATTTTGAGAAAAAGCTCAAATTTATGAACATTCTACAAAAAAAAACCTGACCTCAAACTTATCAAGTTCATCAAACACACACAAAAAAAAAGACTGAAGAACTGGAACTTTCACAGATCAGAGGAAGCCAAGTAGACATAAAATGTGATGCTCTGAGCCGGGCGTGGTGGCGCACTGCTTGTAATCCCAGCATTCAGGAGGCTGAGACCGGAGGATCGCGGTTCGCGGACAGCCTCAGCTACTTAGTGAGGCCCTCTGCAACTCAGTGAGACCCGGTTTCAAAATAAAGAATAAAAAATAGGGCAGGGGGTGTAGTTCGGAGGTCGAATGCCCCTGGGTTCCATCCCCATACCCGCAAAAAAAAAAAAAAAAAAAAAAAAAAAAAAATGTGATGTTTTGGGCAGGGTTCTAGAACAAAGGACTTTATGGAAAATGTACTATTATCATCCTCTTAGCTGGGACAAATGTTCCCAGTAACCTAGGATTTTATCAATAAAAAAAAGTGGGTGAGGAGTAATGGGAACTTATTATCTTTGCAACTTTTCTATAATTCAAAGATATTTATAAATTAAAATTTACAAAAAAAAATGTACTTCAATAAAAATAAATTTAGAAGTATAATAAAAAAATCTGTCCCATATATTCAAATTCTAGGTGAAAGTGAACTTAAGAATTAAATTCAATAGATAATAAAAAAAAAGATATTGCAAACAATTTGGAACAACAATTTAATGACTGAGATTAAAGGAACTAATTTTTGAAAATGATCCCATATGCTTGAAACAAGATGAAACAGAAAATATGAACAGCCCTGTTTGAACGCATTTTATTAACAATAATCCTCAAATCTGAGTCCAGGCAATGTCACTAATATAATTTATTGCACATTTAAGTAAGAAATAATATCAACCTTACACTAATTTTGTCATAAAATAAGGGAGATAAAAGCAGTTCACAACTGTTTTGTGAAACTGGTATTTCCTTATAGCAAAACTTGAAAGATACATGACAAAAATGTACAGGTCATCATTTTTCTAAAATATGAATACAAATAACCCTTTTTAAAAAACTCAAATTGCTTTCAGTCCTATGTTAAAAAAAAGAATGCATCATTGGTAAACAGTGTTTATCTGACATATACAAAGTTATTTTAACATTTGAAAAGGAATCACTATAATTTTCTATGTTCAAAGTAAAAAATAAAATATGAAAGATCATCTCAATAAATGAAGAATGATAAAAATATTAAGTAAAATGGATTATTCTTTCTATTGGAATACACTTTATAAAAACTGTGGAATTTGTAAAAAATTTCAGTAGACTAATTAGCATACAGAGAATTGAAAGTAATTAATGACACACCCATGTTATGGGAACACATTTTTCCAAACCTTCAAGTGACATATAATTTTTTGCTATAAACAGTTTCAGACCACATAAAAAGGTTAAAACTTCACAGTTCACTTTATAAAACAATAATAATTTTGATATGAAACTAAACCATAGAGTAATAAAAAATTATAAATAGCAGTGTTTGTGAGGATAAAAAGTCATTAGAAAAATGAGTATAGTAATATACTAGAATAATAATCAATTGGGATGGATCCACATATAGGAATATAATCAAATATTAGAAAATTACATAAGAAAAATAGATGGCTGGCCTCCCTCACTACAACTATTAGACTTTTTTTTTTTCTGGGTCTGGGGATGGAACCCAGGGGCATTTGACTTTCGAGCTACACCCCCTGCCCTATTTTTTATTCTTTATTTTGAAACCGGGTCTCACTGAGTTGCAGAGGGCCTCACTAAGTAGCTGAGGCTGTCCGCGAACCGCGATCCTCCGGTCTCAGCCTCCCGAATGCTGGGATTACAAGTGTGCGCCACCATGCCCGGCTACTATTAGACATTTATCTGGAGATTCTAGTTATTACAAATAAAAGAACAAAACTGTTTAAAATTCAAAGATGGTTGGACTCGATGGCACATGCCTATAATCCTAGTTTTAAAAAGCTGAGACAAGAGGATCCTAGGTTCAAATCCAATCTCAGCAAATTAGGTAGGAGACCCAGAGCAAATAAAAAGGACTGGTGGAATAGATTGGAGGTAGAATACCCCTGGACTCAATCCCCAGTACCAAAAAAATAAAACAGAAGATGATAAAACTATTCCATAGCAGATTCATAGTTAATCTTTTATAGATCAAGATACCTAAAACAGTAGTTCTTTTTTTTACTTTTATTGGTGCATGATAGTCTCACACAATAATGTAGTTCCCAGTGACAGTGACATGCATGCACGCCGCACTTGGTTGGCTTTCCTTGGCTCCCTCCCCATTCTCCCTTCTTATACAAGATATTAAGATTGGCATTGGTATTCTCACATATGTACATACTGTCGATGGAAGTCCATCTTCATTGATCTTCCCTCTCTCCCCTCTCTTTCCCCTAACCCACTCTCTTTTCCCTAGCTAGCTCCACTGGAGTTTCTCCTCCATTACCTGAAATCCCTCTTATATTCCAATTACTCCCTAGCTTCCACATATGAGAGAAAACATATGACACTTCACTTCCTATGATTGGCTAATCCATTTTCCTGCAAATGACATAATTTTGTTCTTCCTTACTGCCTAGTAGAACTCCATTGTGCGTCTATCTCATAATTTTTAATCCATTCATCTGTCGATGAACACCTGGATTTGTTCCATAACTTGGCTATTGTGAATTGTGCTGCCATAAACTGCATGTATTACTATAATGTTCAGGTTTCAATCCTTTTGGAGAGATATCAGAAGTGGTATAGCTGGATCATATGGTGGATCCATTCCTAGTTTTCTAAGGAATCTCCACACTGATCTCCAGAGAGGATGAACTAGTTTGTAATCTCACCAACAGTATAGAAGAATTTCTATTTCCCTACATCCTCACCAGCATTTATTGTTGTGATTGGCATGGTGATTGGTATTACATGGAATCTCATTGTAGTTTTGGTATGTATCTCTCTGATTGATAATAATGTTGAAAATTGTTTCATGTATTTTTGGCCATTTGTACTTCTTTTGCAAAGAGTAGGATATGAATGTTCTCATCACAAAGAAATGATGAGTGTCTGAGATGACATATAAACCAGAGATTCTAAATTAATCATTATACAATGTATACACATACTGAAATATCAGCCTGTATACTTTAAAGAGGAACTATTATTATCTTTTAATTAAAAGTATTTTTAAATACATCAAAATAAGCCAGGCATGGTGGCACATACCTATAATCCCAGTACATGGGACAATGAAAAAGGAGGATCACCGTTCAAGACCAACCTCATCAACTTAATGAAACTCTCAGCAACCTAGACAGATCCTTTTTCTAAGCAAACAATAAAAAAGGGCCAGGCAAAGTTCAGAGATAGTATGTCTCTGGATTCTATCTCTAGTAGCATAAAATTATAAAAGAAACAAACAAACAAAGGAGGGAGGGAAGGAAAGAAAAAAGAGAAGGAAAAAATAGACCAAAACTAGAAAGAATATCTAGAAAAAATACCTAAGGGAAAAACAGTACTAAATGCAACTATAGCAAAGAGGAATTAAGACATTATAAAACCTCAATAACTAAATCAATATGATAGAAGCACATGAGAGATAAAGGACTAGAATAGTGTATAAATAGGCCAAATGCATACAGGATTTTAATAAATGTTAAATAACATCTCAAATCAATACAGAAAAGATGGTTTGTACAATAGTAGTGATTTGGAAAATCAGATACATCTTATACATAGCTAAATTCTAAAAAAAAAAAAAAAAATTCTGAAACATGAAAGTGTTAGGAGAAACCATCCACAAATCTTTCAAACTAGAGAAGATATGACAAATTATGACATTATACCAAAAAGTAAAACTAGATTATAAACAAACTAAGCAAATGTATTTGCAAATAGTATTATAAATAATACTGAAATAGTTCTCAAGTATGTGAAACATAGGAAAACATCCATGCATAGCGTAACATTGCCTCTTCAGCAACACTTTTGTCAAAACACTGTTAATTTTTTTTTTTGCCTCCCTGCTAGGTGAAAAATAACAATTCAATGTAATTTAAATTCATGCTACATATTTTAAATTCAGAATTTGCATTCTCTTCAAGAAAAAAAAAACTGTCTTCCATATTTTCCATCGCAATTATACACAAAGCTTTGATTGCAATAGAAATAGTCCCCAAATTGGAGCTGGACTGAGCTGGTACAAAACCCTGCTCTGCCTCCTCAGTTTGTGTCTTTGCATAAGTTACTTAATGCTACTGACCTTGAGTGTCTCCATGTATAAAAACAAGTGCAAGTAATAGATCTCCCATGGAATTCCTACTAGAAAGGAAATTCAGTAACATTTGTAAAGTTCTGAGCAGCAAGTAGGGAGTTGATAGGTATTACGTTTTTCCTCTTTTCTTTCTTTGCCCACATACCTATAGTGTGAGCAGTTGCCTTTCTTCAAAGAGCAAGCTTATCTACATAGGAAACACTTTAAAAACACCTTAGACTCATGAAATGTTCTAAGGGGACAGGAATAGTTAACAGCCATAAGACTTGCTCATTTTATAAATGATGAAACTGAGGAACAGCCCACAGGCACAAACTAACGATGTCAGTTTTCTCTCATCCTCCAGAAGCACCCCAAACCACAAGCTATTACCAACAACTCATGCCAAATCTCAGCAGGGCCTTTGACTGGTTTTCTCATCTCCCATTAAATTCCATTTATACAGTCTCCTTCACAAGCCATCTGACATGGCAAGCCAAAGTTAAAAACAAGACACAGTGTTTTTGCTAGATTGTGCTGAGTCCTTTTGGGAACTGGATAAACATGTTTGGAACACTTACTGCTGAGCCTGCCTCTTGGACACAGCACAAGGGCTCCACCTTCAGTTTCAGACTGAAGAACTTTCCAGAACCACTGCTGTCTAAGTCCTAAGAAAGCAGGTCTGAAATATAATTGCTTCTCATAAACTTTAAACAACACAATCTTTCACATTTAAGTGTTTCATTCTGCCCAGAATATTTATCTACTGTCGACAGATGAAACAAAGTCCTAAATGTGCTTTATTGATTTCAAATAGACTAGATTAAAAAAGTAATACATTTTCTTAAATTCTAAAGGATGCATGTCTTGGTGCCATTTTCTTTATACTTGTAGCAGAATCTGATGGACTCTTTCATCTAGATTCTCCTTTGGCTTCATTTCATCGGACATTTGGTCCTGTAAGAAAGGAAAGTGTTAATATTTGTCTCGCAGACCTATTTACAAATTACTAATGATTTTTTTTTAATCTTCCTGTAAATACAGGGAAATTTTTGGAGGAGAAATTTTTTCTTGGCAAAGGAAATAAAAAAACATTTCTATTAAGGAATGTTACTTTGAACTTAAATGTTGATATCTACCAAAGAACAGTAGTAAAAAAAAATACATAGCTTATAAAGACAAACCACAAGAAAAATATTTATGTAATTCCACAGAATGAAACTCCCAACCAAACATAAATTGAATTCTAAAGCATTAACATATCAGAGAATTGTCTTTTTATGAAAATTAAAGAAAAGCAACAAAGTATGCATTTGTGAAGAGAATGTGGCATGTTAAAGGGAAATTTGTCACTTCTCTACATTAAAATCAGTAGGTATGAATTATACACACAGACAATGAATTTTTCAAACATCTGATCTTGAGTGTAAGCCTGTTGCTAACATACTTTGTGTTTTTTGTTTTTTGTTTTGCTTTTGTCTTTTTTGTCTTTTTTGTCTTTTAGGCTCTATCAAATTCTCAAATTTTTAAGTCTTCGTTAAAAATAATCACAGATATTCAAGGTTATGGGACTGTGCTTAGGTAAAGAAAGCTGAAAAATTAAATTTATGGGTTAAAACACACATATTTCTATATATATTCAAATTATATCCTAATTCCTATTCCCCCCCCTTTTTTTTTTCTATTTACAAGCTTGGAATCTGAAGTTGCCATAAAGAAATGTGACTTTTATGTGTCCTAAGGATGTTGAAAAAGGATTACCACTCCACAAGAACAAACACTGAAGCCAGGTCCAGACTTCTGAGTTGTTTTTTGTTTTGTGTTTTTTTCTTTGTTTGTTGTTGTATTTGTGATTGTTGTTTTTGTTTTCTCAACACTCAACATTTTCAAAGTCTTTGCCCATTTAAAATTTCTTTTGTAGTAGTGAATAATTGATATTCCTAGAGTAATTGCTGTGTTTAGCTCCATGATCACTATACTTAAAATGTATTCTATTCTTCATAATGATTCAGTGTTTAGGGTTTTTTTTATTCCTTGTCTTACCAATGAAAAAACAAAGCATTTAGCAATTATATAAGTCCAAGTCATGTAAGCGAACCAGCAAACTTGAACTTCCCATGCTCTATATAACTATCACCCATAATCTTCCAGCAATCCTGTATACAGGTCCAATTCAATGCAACAAATATTTTTGAAGCAATTTCTATTTGGTAGACATCATGGTTTATGGAAATAAAGCATAAAACATTAGGGAAGATGCCTAAGAGCTCAGAGCAACTTCACAAAAGCTAGAGAACAAGTAGGAAGACATATTAATAGAGAAAATGAGACACATCTGCATTCAAATCCCAGCTCCCTCATGGCCAGCTATGTAACCTATCCAAGTTGCCTGGAACTTGAATGTTATGGTTATAATGTCCCCTGAAGAGCTTACCTATTAATGTTCAGAGTTGATGTTATTGAGTTATGAAGGCTGTAATTTCATCAGTGGATAAATTCATTGTAATAAATTTACTGGATGGTAACCTAGGCA
The DNA here is from genome assembly GCF_963383645.1 of Muscardinus avellanarius. NCBI lineage: Eukaryota > Metazoa > Chordata > Mammalia > Rodentia > Gliridae > Muscardinus > Muscardinus avellanarius. The sequence continues at coordinate 15,307,628 of NC_137793.1, forward strand.
GGTGGTGTGTGGCTGAAGAAGGTGTGGCCTTAGGTGTCTGTGCTTCCAGCCTTGATAATATGAGCATAGAGCCCTTGCTCTCTCTACATCCCACCATCATGCCCCCTGGCCTCGCATGCACTGACCTCATAATCTTCAGAAACTGTGAGCAAATAATCTTTCTTTCTCTAAATTATATGGTCAGTTGTTTTTTTATTATATCTGTAGAAATATTGATTAAGACAAAAAATTTTCTCTAAAATAATTTAGAAAGGATAACAAATTGTGAACTGTTATGTGCATTAAAGCTACCTCATTAAAAATTCTATACGAAGTTATGAACACAAGTTGTATTATTTTCATTACAGGCAAACTAGGACCTCTTGGACTTTTTCTTCACAGTGAATTATTGTTATAGGTCATCTCAGCTTTTAGTAACCTTGATTTTTCCACTTGGCCCAACCATTAAAAACTATGACTATTCTAAAAAATAAGCTAGGACCATGTTTATTCCCAAGTATCTAATGAAATTATTGTTGCAGGTGCAAAATACATACCCAAGTTCCTCTCTTTCCTCTCTTTCTCTTTCTCTCTCTCTCTCTCTCTCTCTCTCTCTCTCTCTCTCTCTCTCTCTCTCACACACACACACACATAAACAAGCAGAACCATCAGGAAGATCAAAGTATTGCACTCATTGGAACAAGAGTACAAATCCTAACTATAGAAAGATGCTGGCCTGCTATATTTCTAATGGCAAAAAAATTATACTATGGCTGATTATTTCAATTGAAAAAATTGAAAGTCATAATATTAATGCTTTTTGAATTACTCTCACCTCTGACTTCATTTCCAATTTGGAAGATAACCTCATCAATATAGGCCCTTTTCTCAAGTAAAAACAATGTCCAAGAGTTATCAGTAAGATATTCCTTACTGAAATAATATTAAAGAAAGGCTATTCACCTCCTAAAATACCTTACCAAGACCAATTTTTAAGAGAAAAATAATCTCAACTAAATAAAAAATTCAATTTAGCCTCATGTCATAACTCGTTCAATTGTAAATTGGGAAGAGACCACTGACTGAGATTATCCAGCTACTTCAGAAAATTTTGAAGCATCTCCTTAGATTTTCCCCTATATATGGTAATTAACTTCCCCCATATACTGGAAGAGACCTCTCAGGCACATTTACATGATCCTCTCCTGTCTTGCCAGAAGATGGACTGCTGAACAGACGCAAAGCACAGGTTAGTCCTCAACCTCAGACACGCTAAAGTTTAGCCCCCTCAAGGTTAAGCTAGAAACTTAGAGAAGGCCTCTTTGAACATGTGCATAACAAGGCAGGAAAGGGGAGTATAGGGAAAGAGAAAAGAGACCAACAAAATGGTCTGAGAAAGTAACAGAAGAGAGAAAAAGAGAGAAGGTATCGTAGTTTAATGTGCAGTATTTGGTATGTCATACAACTGATGGATCTTAGACTTTGTGAAATAGTGTATGTGATTTATTCACATAAATACACAGTATTTAGCCCCCTCAAAGGTTAAACTAGAAACTTAGAGAAGGCCTCTTTGAACATGTGCATAACAAGAGAAAAGAGACAAACAAAAAAGTCTAAGAGAAAGTACCTAGAATGAGGAACAGACCAGAGGAGAGAAAAAGAAAACTGTTACCTTGCATATGAACCATTTTCCAGTCCCGGTGTCAGTGATCCCTCAGGAGCCAACACTGCTGTAGGTACTTGGTTTACATGTGATACTCTAGAGTGTGTGTGTGTGTGTGTGTGTGTGTGTGTGTGTGTGTGTGAAGTTCATTTGCTACTAAGGATTTGTTTCCAGCAACCAAATATTTTTTTACTAAAATAGAATAATGCCCTCTTCCAACACCATTTTATAGACCACAAGGTGAGACTCAAAGGGGTAAACTTGTCCATTGTTCCTAACATAGTTGGCAGATCTAAATTCAGTTCTTTCTTTTACAGCACACATTCTCTTCCTATACTACTAATTTCCATTTAATTCTCTAAAATACTAAAAAGGAAGTATGAGAAACCCCACATACTCTATTCCATAAAGTCTAAGATCCATCAGTTGTATGACATAACAAATGCTGCATGTAAAATTATGATACATTGATGAGATACTAATAATGATGAGACCATATTTCAGATATATAAAATCTAAAATAAAATGCTCCCCTGAAAATCAGTAACAAATAAATGGTAATATATCTGATTAATTGAATTGGGAACAGGGCAAATCAAAATATATTCAATGTGGTACAAGTTTGGGAGAAACTTACTGTAAGAAACTGACTGCATGTAGGAAAATGAATGGACTATTGGTAACGTACATGCATGGGCTTTAAAACTGAAAATACTATAATATTCATTTTTCTTGGCTTAGTCCAGAGTGCCTCATATACGGATAGAAAGGATACTTTCAAATCATCTCTTGATTTTCAAATCCTCTTTTTTTTTTTTTTTTTTTTTTTTGGTGGTGCTGGGGTTCCTGGAAGCCCTTCTACCTCCGGGCTACACTCCCAGACCTATTTTTACATTTTTATTTGGAAACAGGGTCTCCTAAGCCAGTGCGCATGGCTGGCTTCGAACCTGCAGGATCCTCCAGTCTCTGCCTCCCAAGCACGGGGATTACAAGCGTGCGCCACCACACCCGGCATCAAATCCTCTATTTAATTGATATCAAAATTTTAACATTGAGCTGGGCGTGGTGGTGCACGCTTGTAATCCCAGTATTTGGGAGGCTGAGACCAGAGGATCATGGTTCGTGGACAGCCTCAGCTACTTAGTGAGGCCCTCTGCAACTCAGTAAGACCCGGTTTCAAAATAAAGAATTAAAAAAAATAGGGCAAGGGGTGTAGTTCGGAGGTCAAATGCCCCTGGGTTCCATCCCCAGACCCGCAAAAAAAAAAAAAAAAAAAAAAAAAAAAAAAAAAAATCTTAACATTGTGCTAGGCACATGAATAGGGGAAACTGAGATGAGAAGGGAATATGAGGAGAGAGAATTAAAAACTATAAACCCCATTTCTAACCCTCATGCATCATTTTTTAATCAACAAAATGTTTTGAGTGCCCATCAGTGTCAGGCAATATTTCAATACTGAGCCTATAGTAAAGAAAGCAATTTCCGTCACAGAGCTGACATTCCAGTAGAGAAAGAAAAAAAAAAGATGATAATCAGCAAAATTAAATTAAAATGTCAAGTAACATAAGTGCTCAAGCACACTAAATCCCAGAAGGAGTGATTCCCAAAAACAACAACAAAAGAAACAGAAAATATATAGTTTAGAAATGAGTTATATATGCATGAAATAATATTTCAAGTTATTTGGGGAAGTAGGGAACTAAATGTCTGTTATGAATTATTTGGAGACTTCCTATACATGAAATCAGGGAAATCTTCCCAAAGGCTATTTATTTATGGTATCAGGGGAGGGAGAGTCTACCTCTGAGCTACACTCTCAGATTTTTTTTCTTTTTTTCTTTTTTATTTAACTTTTTATTGGTGCACTGTATTCATACATCATAGTGGGATACAAAAAAAAACTTTTGTAGACTTACATGCACACATCGCCAGTCAACCCCCACCCGATCCCCACCCCATTCCCTCCCCATCCCTCCTTCCCATGCTTGGCTTAGTGGTTGACATCTAGTATTATAGCAATTTATCCAAAATTAAAAATGATAATCTCACGTAACAGTTTCATTTGTCAGACTTTTTTTTTTCTATTGAAAGAGGACCTCACTAAGTTGTTGAGACTGACCTGGAACCTATGATATTCCCGTCTCAACCTCCCAAGTACTGGAAGTGCAGGTAGGTCTTTGCCACCTGCACTTTGGAGCATTCAGCTCCAAAGGCACTCTAGCCTTTAACTTTGATCCACCAACTCTATTTTTTTGCAGATCTGCAAAAGTCTTCATTAAAAAAAAAAAAAAAAAAAAAGAGCTGGACCATGCTGGGCATAGTGGTGCAGGCCTGTAATCCAGTACTTGGGAGACTGAGATGGGAGAATCGCAGGTTTGATGCCAGCCTTAGCAACCTAGTGAGATCATGTTTCAAACTAAAACTAAAATAGGGAGCGGCGCCATATTGCCACAGGTTGCAACAGCAGTGAATTCACCGAGTCCAGTACAGCTACATCTGTGAACTCAAGAACAGTGAGTCAAATTGCGGGCCACAAAGGAGAAATCCCAGTACTGTACTCCCTGGGACTTGACCCAGTGGGGGAGTGGCTGTGGCAGAGATATCACACCAGAGGAGAACGTGCAACCTGGCACCCCCCATAGTCTAAAGCAGCCTCTATCGACTCCCTGGGTCGGAGACTCTGTGATACAACCCAGTAAAGGAGTAGTGGGGTCAGAGATACTACAGACTTGATATCCAGAGCACCTTAAGCGAAGTCATAGTGACCCAAGGGAAGAACCCAGAGAAGGCACAAACTTCCGAAATCATGGGAAGGAGGAATAACACTGGAGCAATGAATGCCCACAACCCCACAACATCAGAACCCAATAAAACAGAAAATCAGAGATTTCTAGAAGATCAAATCAGGAAAATAACTGTAGAAATAATAGAGGTGCTTCGAAAAGAATTCAGAGAGAGCCAAAAAGAGATAAAGGATGCAATTAATGAAGTAAAGGCCTCAATTCAAATCACAAACAACCGATTAGACCACATGGAGAACAGAATCTCGCTCTTAGAAGATGATCATTCCAAAAATGAATGCATAGTTTCTAATCTAGAAAAAAATATCCGACAGCAGGAATCTGACATTGAAGAAATATGGGCCCATTTTAAGAGAGCTAACCTAAGAATAATTGGAATAGAGGAGGGAAAAGAAGGTGAAACCAAAGGGATCAACAATCTCTTCAAGGAAGTAATAGCAGAAAAATTTCCAAACATAGAGCAAGAGGTTGATACACAGGTCCAGGAAACTTATAGAACTCCCTTTAGACAGGATCGGAGAAGAGGATCCCCATGCCACATAATTGTCAAAATGACCAATGTGGAAGCCAAGCAGAGAATCTTAAAGGCAACAAAAACAAAGGGCCAAGTGACATTCAGAGGCAAACCAATTAGAATCACTCCAGACTTCCCAAACCAAGTCATGAGAGCCAGAAGGGCTTGGAGTAACATATTCCAAACTCTGAAAGAAAACAACTTCCAGCCAAAAATTTTCTATCCAGCAAAACTTTCTATCAAATTAGATGGAGAAATAAGAAGCTTCCATGACAAACAGAAACTGAAGGAATTTATGTCTTCAAAACCAGCGCTGGAGAAAATACTCAAAGAGATTAACTACAAAGAAGAAATAGGTAACACACACCAGAACCAGAGAAACAAGATTTTCCATCCAACAGATAACTAAGATTGGTTATCTGTGGAGATTCATTACTTATGTTAGTCTTTTACCTATCTCTGAATGGTATTGTTTGCCTTTATTGTTGTTAATTTTTAGGATTTCTAGTTGGAATATTAATATACCTTCAGATATAGCATTTGGAAATATTTTATCCCATTCTATCAGTAACTTTTAACTCCGTTTACATTGTCTTTGGATATACAATATTTTTTATGGAGTTTGTATACTCTTCTGTTGCCTGTGCCATTGAAATCATATCCAAGAAATCACTGCCAATTTCAATGTTGTGAGGTTTTATGACCCAGATTTTCTCCTAAAAGTTTATAGTCTTAAGATTTATATTTAGGTCTTTTATCTATTTTCAATTAATATTTGTATATGGTGTTAGGTAAGGGTCCAATTTTATTCTTTTACATGTAAGTATTACTTTTCAACAATATTTAGTTAAAAGATTATTATTTCCACCACCAAATGTTTGTGGAAACCTTGTCAAAAATAACTTGACAATATAGGGAAGAATTTAGCTCTAGGCTTTTATTTAACTCCAATGGTTTATATATCTGCCTTTAGAACAGTACTACACTGTTTCAATTATTGTAGCTTTATATGGTTTGAAATCAGAAAATATATATCTTCTAGCTTTGTTCTTTTTCAAGATTGTTTTGGGTATCTAGAGTCCATATTCCATATTAGGATAGAGTTTTTTCTGAAAAATAAATATATAAATATATGATAGTTTCACCTAAAAAAAAATAGAAAAGAAATATTCTCTGGTAAGAAAGAAAGCAAAAAGAAATATCGAAATGTTATCTTTAAGTCATCAAAAGCTTGGCATCAGACAAATGAAACTGTTATGTGAAATTATCATTTTTAATTTTGGATAAATTGCTATAATACTAGATGTCAACCACTAAGCCAAGCATGGGAAGGGGGGATGGGGAGAGAATGGGGTGGAGATCGGGTGGGGGCTGACTGGGAGATGTGTGCATGTATGTCTACAAAAGTTTGTATCCCACTAAGATGTATGAATACAGTGCACCAATAAAATAAATAAATAAATGAATAAATAAATAAATAAATAAATAAAAATAAAAATAAAAGTAAAATAGGACTGGGAGTGTATATCAGAGGTAGAACAGCCCTGGGTTCAATCCCCAGTACCTAAAACAAAACAAAACAAAAAACCCTGTAGCATTATCAGGAAGAGTGTTTCTGATAAAATAGTGAACCTAGCAAATAGGAATCAGGGACACATAAAGCTCACCCTTGATATCCACACTGATCTCAGGACCACTCACTCTAGCCATCGCTGCCCTGTAATCAAACCCTGAAATGCAGCATAAGCAAACGTTTAAGCGTGACTCTGTCCATCCACTGTCTCAGAGTCAGTGTCCTTTGGTCATCCCTCAAGTCACAATGTATTTTATTTTACTGGCAAATACAAACTCCTGCTAGTTGGTAGACTAGGAGGTTTCCTGCATTACCATTCAGAGCAGCAACTACACAATTCCCAGGAGGACCGCCTAAAGCCAGTCCCTGTCTCTGCTGTCAAGCCACCTCTGCCCCAGGCTTAGCAAACACTACTGAATTATAACCCGCATGAAAATAAAAAGCCTGAATTTCTCAAAGGATCTAAAATTCCCTTCTAGAAACATTTTAAAATATTCCTTAATTTAACAAAATTTTGTGAATTGACTAATTTCCAAAAACCATAAGTACTGGAGATGACAAAATAGCATACTTGCTTCTAAGACACCCCAATTTTCAAAGAAAATTGCTTTTACGGGTTTCATGTATATTCTTGTATAATAATTTTAAGCATTTTCGTTCATAAATATATAAACACAAATGAGTTTTTCTATACATACAAAGTTCTGTAACCCACTTGTACATGCAAATATAAATTGTAAATATCTTTTCCTCTAAGTAAAAATAGATGTCATGTGTATTTTATTAATTTTAGAAATTAATTGTGTGGAAGTACTGTGTCACAGTAAACTATCTCCATATTGATGAGAGTTTAAGTTCTTTTCACATATATAATCATGCTATATGAATCACTTTCCATTTAATGTGTATATTTATGCACACAAATAAAATATAAATGTATGCATGCATAATCTATTTGTGTATTTCCGTAAAATAAGTTTCTGAAATTTAACCCTCTAAATCAAAGTAAATGTACACTTTAAATTTATGATAAACAGGGCGTGGTGACGCACGCTTGTAATCCCTGCGCTTGGGAGGCAGAGACAGGAGGATCGCATAGGTTCGAAGCCAGCCGCGTGCGCTGGCTTAGGAGACCCTGTTTCCAAATAAAAATGTAAAAATAGGTCTGGGAGTGTAGCCCGGAGGTAGAAGGGCTTCCAGGAATCCCAGTACCACCAAAAAAATAAATAAAATAAAATAAATAAATTTATGATGAAAGCCATATGGAATATGAAAATTACTAATTTGTTTACCACTATGATAATTGGAAATAGCCTACTATATCTACCTGTGCCAAAATTAGTTATTGTCAGCTATTTTCATGTTTAATCATATGAGCATTAAAATGATTATATCAACTCAAATGTTTATAAAAATTATAGTATTTCCCACAATAACTATTCCTTTTAAATTTAAAATTACCCTTACAAATAACATATGCTAGTGTAGGTGACTTAGAAAGCAAATAAACACTTTTAAAAAATTAAATATCATAGGACTTCTGGTGTGAGCCAAGATAAAGAACCTGATACAGGTTATCTTTCCCCCTAGCTATAGCTAAAAGCTCTGAGCAGATTGCAAAACTCACGGCTTGAAGATTCTGAAAAGTAAAAATAGCAGATGGATTAAGGACTAAAGTCAGAATTTAGATAACGGCCTGCAAAGTCAGAGTCTACAGTCACAAGGAACTTCATAGCAGCAGAGAAGCTAAACAGTCTGAGAGGATGCATATTTCCAGCCAGAGGTATTTGGAAAAGAAACCCAAGGGAACTAAAGGTAGCGAAAGAAATCCCAGAGAAGAGAGCTAGAGGAGGGGATTCCTCCAACTTTGTGTATGAAGTGAGGTATTTCCTGGGCTTGCTGTCAAGCTATGCATATTCAGAACAGACTCCAGAGCTAAGCCTTCAATACACTGCCATATAGGACTCTACTCACATCCAACACTAATCCCTGAAAGGCAAACGTGCCAGGATCCGAAGCATAGAAAAGGCGTGAACTACCACTCTTAGAAAGGCAAAGCAGAATTTATGGTCTACACCTACCTTGATGGACCATCTGCTTAAACAAACAGATATGTAAATGATGTTCTCCAGAGGATTTAACAGGATCAAGTGTCTATAGAAACAATATTGAAAAATATTTAACATACAAAGAACCAAAATTATCTGACCATTACTCAAGGATTACAGATAATTAATAGATAACTAGTCTACAATAATCCAGATGTTAAAATGATCAAAGCCTTTAAAGTAGTCATTATAACAATCTATTTTTAAGATACATGTAAACACTATTGAAGTGAATGGAAATATAATAGTTCTAATAAAATTAAAACTATGAAATATAACCAATGGGATATCTAGAGCTGAAAAACATAGTATCATAAATTAGAAAAAAAATCATTAAACGAGTTCAATAACAGAATGAACAAGAAAAAGAAAAAAACAGAAAAAAATGAAAATACGAAGATAATGCAGTGGAAATTACACAACTTAAGGAACAGAGAAAAATTAGGAATTAAAAAAAAAGAACCTCCACACCGGGCGTGGTGGCGCACCCTTGTAATCTCTGTGCTTGGGAGGCGGAGACAGGAGGATGGCGCGGGTTCGAAGCCAGCCATGCTGGCCTAAGAGACCCTGTTTCCAAAAATAAAAAGTATAAAATAGGTCTAGGAGTGTAGCCCGGAGGTAAAAGGGCTTCCAGGAACCCCAGTACCACCAAAAAAAAAAAAAAAAAGAACCTCCAACCTGTGGGATGATATCAGAAAATGAAGAAATAAAAAGGGCTAGAGATGTAGCTCAGTGGTAGAGTGACCCTGGGTTTACTCCCCATTGACACACACACACACACACACACACACACACACACACACACACAATATATATATATATATATATCCTTATTGATAAATCATTTTACATCACTATTATTTTCTCCATTTGTATTCCTAAATATAAAACTTCTGTGTAAAAGGGTATTTATTCAACCAACACAGTATTCACTCCCAAAATACTTATCAAACATTTAATATAAACTAGATATTGTGAGTATATAGAAGCATTACTTTTTCTAAACTTTTGCCATTTCTGTCATCAATAAAATTTTCTCAATCTTGAATAATAAAGTTCAAAAATTTGTTTTATCTTTTTTTTTTTTTGGTGGTACTGGGGTTCCTGGAAGCCCTTCTACCTCTGGGCTACACTCCCAGACCTATTTTATACTTTTTATTTGGAAACAGGGTCTCCTAAGCCAGCGCGCACGGCTGGCTTTGAACCTGCTCGATCCTCCTGTCTCTGCCTCCCAAACGCGGGGATTACAAGCGTGCGCCATCGCCCGGCTGTTTATCTTTAGTTTCAAGAAAATTAGTCTCCATGGAGCACTTGAGAGTAGATTAAGTCGCCAAGAAAAATCTTTAATAAAGAGTTGAGGTGACTAATTAACTCAGAGTGGCAAGCATATAGACGTCAAATAAGCCAGACGTGGTCTCACACTTGTAATCCCCGCACTTGGGAGGTAGAAATAGGAGGTCGCCCAGGTTCGAAGCCAATCTCGCTGGCCTAGGAAACCCTGTTTCCAAATTAAATAAAAAACATAAAATAGGTCTGGGAATGTAGCCTGGAGGTAGAAGGGTTTCCAGGAACCCCAGTACCACGAAAGAAAGAAAGAGAGAGAAAGAAAGAAAGAAAGAAAGAAAGAAAGAAAGAAAGAAAGAAAGAAAGAAAGAAAGAGGGAGGGAGGGAGGGAGGGAGGGAGGGAGGGAGGGAAGGAAGGAAGGAAGGAAGGAAGGAAGGAAGGAAGGAAGGAGAAAGTCAAATAACAGCAAATACTGTAAAGGATGTGGGGAAATAGGGATTCTTTTATACTGTTGGTGGGAGTACAAACTAGTTCAGCTGTTACGGAGATCAGTGGAGAGATTCCTTAGAAAACTGGGAATGAATACACTATATGATCCAGCTATACAACTCCTGGGTATCTTTCCAAAGCAGTTGAAATCACAGAACTACAGTAACATATGCATACCCATGTTCATAGCAGCACAATTTGCAATAGCCAAAATATGGAACCAACCTAGGTCCCCATCAACAGATGAATGGATTGCAAAATTATGGAAAATACACAAAGTGGAATTCTACTCAGCAGTAAAGAACAAAATCATGTCATTTGCAAGAAGATGGAAAGATCTGGAGAATATTATCTTAAGTGAGATCAGCCAAGCACAGAAAGAGAAGGGACATATGTTTTCTCTAATATGCCCAAACTAGGGAATATTAGGGATATAAGAAGTATTCCAGATAATGGAGGGGAAACCTCAGCAAAGCCATAAAGGAGGGGTAGGGAAGGAAGAAGGCTGAAGTTAATTGATGAAAAAGCTACATTCAAATGTGTGTATACTGCCGGGCATGGTGGTGCACACTTGTAATCCCCATTCTTGGGAGGCGGAGACAGGAGGATCGCGCAGGTTCGAAGCCAGCTACGCTGGCGTAAGAGACCGGTTCAAAAAAATATAGAAAAAATAGGTCTGGGAGTGTGGCCCAGAGGTAGAGGGGCTTCCAGGAACCCCAGTATGACCAAAAAAAACAAAAACAAAAAAAAAAAACAAAAAAAAACAAAACAAAAAAACAAATGTGTGTATACATGTGAATATAGCATTGTTAACCTAGAAACTCAGTATTGAAAGGGAGGGAAAAGGGAAAGGGGTGGGGCACCAGGTACTGTGTGATTATATGCCATTGTCAACATGATCCACACTGTGATGTGAGGCTACAGTGCACCAATAAAATAAAATTTAAAAAAAGAATATAGAAAACATTGAGTCTGTTTCTTACATATTTTTTAAGAAAACATTTTGAGCCACCTTCTTATCTTTTTGTCTTTACTGAAATAATAGAATACATCTTTTGGCAGTGACAAAACTGATTCATGTCAGAGATTCCTGTACTGTTTCAATCAATACAGTGGTGAGCCACGAAACTTGAGCATGCCAAATGGTGGGATTGGTGTTATAATTATCTCATCAGTTACAATTATTTAATAATTTCTGCTAACAACCAAATTTTGATTGTTTTCTGAGTGTTCTATAGGTTATTGAAAGTATGTTATTGGTATCTGGAAGTTGTTTCACAAGAAGTTTACCCATTTTGTTATCCTGTGTGTGTGTGTGTGTGTGTGTGTGTGTGGTACTGGGGGTGGAACCCAGTGGCTTTCTACCTCCGGGCTCTACTCCCAGACCTATTTTATACTTTATTTGGAAACAGGGTCTCACTAAGTTGCTGAGAGCCTCACTAAGTAGCTGAAGCTGGCTTCGAACCTGTATGATCCTCCTGTCTCAGCCTCCCAAGTGCAGGGATTACAAGCGTGCGCCACCACGCCCGGCATTTGTTATCCTTTTAAGAACTAATATTGGTGAAGATAACTGGAGGTAGAAGAAGAAGAGGGAAAAAACATTATTAATGTGAGATGTTATTATTCCATGATTGGAACAATAATCCTAAACTATTTCAGGCTCCACATCCTCCTTTGATATCGTTTTATTATGTCTATAGCACAATTATACAATTTTAGGATTATATTCTTTGAAGGCTTTCTTCCCTAGTATACAATCAAGCCTCTGAAGGCAAGAAATGATTCTTACTCACTGTATCTTTTCACCAGTTAACTGAGAAAAATGCTAGTTATGGGAATGTTGTTTCTTGGATTTTGCTTTTTTAGTTATTATTATTATGATACTTTTATTGGTACATTGTAATTATATATCATAGTGAGGTTCAAAGTGATACAAACATATTATTTAGTGTATTTTCCTCTGGATATCACTCTGCTACCTGCACTTTCCTCCTTAAACATCTTAGTGATATGGACATAGCATTATTTGAACTGTTTCCTTCATCGATTCTCACCTTTCTCCTCCTTTGGTCCCCTTCTACTATTTCATTGGTATCTCCTCGTTTATCTAAAGTTCCTTTTGATTTTGATTTTCTTTCTAGCCTTCACATATGAGGGGAAACATATGGCTCTTGACTTTGTGAGATGGGCTGATCTCACTTAGCATAATATTTTTTAGTTCCATCTATGTTTCTGAAAATGACAATTTTGTTCTTTATGGCTGAGTACAATTTTATTCTGTAAATGCAGTAGGTGATCCACTTGAAAACAAAATGGCAGCCAGGCATGGTGGCACACGCCTGTACTCCCAGCACTTGGGAGGCTGAGACTAGATAATCACGGTTCAAGGACAGACTCAGCTACTTAGTGAGGCCCTTTACAACTCAGAGAGACCCGGTTTCAAAATAAGGAATAAAAAATAAGGCTGAGGGTGTAGCTCAGAGGTAGAGAGCCCCTGGGTTCCATCCCCAGTACTGCAAAAAAAAAAAAAAAGACTTAAAGTACAGCTGTCATATAAAATAAAGGACACTCAGCTAAATCTGAATTTCAGAAAACAATTTTTTAGTACAAGTATGTCTCGTGTTTATCTAAAATTCAAATTTCACTGGGCATCAGTATATTTATTTCCTAAATATGGTAACCCACAAATGGCAGTACTTGAAATAACTGGAGGTTTCCTAGAATATCACTCAAACCAGAACAAAAGTTTCTCTATGGTCTGGGAAATAACATACCCCCAAATCTCCACAAAATGGAATGTGGACCTTGTTAGCTAACAACTTACTAGCAAAGTTTACCCTGGGGCTAGATAAGTGCTTCTCAAGAGTGCTATGGAAAAGACCCCTTCATGTATTGCATAAAAATGTAAACATATCACTTTTACATCTTTACCATTTTATGCATTGTTCATTGTCCATAACCCTTAATTTTTACTAGCAGAATCAGAAAAGACTTAACTCTTTAAATGTCACTGATTCTTCTCCATTAATGAACTTGTTTTTTTGAGGGTCTCTCTTTCTTGATCTAGAACAGAACCCTACTCAGTTTCCTAGGGGAGAGCCTTTGGAGAGAAACACTCCACACAGAGGTGGAGACACTGGCGTCAATGCACAGCAGGCAGACCAAGGGAGCAGGGATTTTGTGAGCACTGATTTATTCCCCACCTGATCATTCTTGCTGGGTTATGTTCCCCAGACTCTCAAATGGTGCCAAGGTTAATGCAGGCCCTGACTCTGCCTGTTGATTCTTATTAATTAAGCCAATCAACGATCTTGTATCATACAGTGTCTGTTTTTAATATTACCTATTTGATGAGGCTGTATTAATTTAGGAGAAATATGCACTGCCATTCTGGCATGCACTTTTCCTAATTATCTTACAGCCCTCATTCAGCAGAGAAATTAGAACTACGGTTATCACAGTTAATGGAAGCCTCTAGCTCTTAGCTAAGTGATCGCCACAAATCACCTGATCTTTCCTTACTCTTGGCTGCATAAACATGATTGTGCTATCTACGCAGCCCCTTGTTAATGCATAATCTGAGCGTGGGTGTGAATGTTTTAGCAAAATCTGCTTTAGAGGAAAAAGATGGCACTTTGTTTGGTTGGATATGTCTCTCTAAGTGGAAGGATAACAAGATGGGGATGATGAGATAGTGGAAGGGAAAAGTATACAGTGATGGGTCCTAGGTTAGTCGAGGAGAAACAGATGCTGAGGATGTGCAGGAAGTGTGAAAGCTGACCTTGAAGGTGTATACTAAAGGTCAGAAGGCAGATCAGAGCATAAAATCCTCCATTTTTTCCTCATATTGCTCTTGAGCCCTACAAAGCTCATCCCACATCGTCTATTTTTCTCTTAAAAATGTGGTGGAACTCTTAGTCAAAACCACTAGTTTCTTCTCTGTGTTCTGATTAATTGAAGCCATTCATCCACTCTCTCAATAAGACAGTGAGATAAATCCATCAACAGGAACACATACCTTACCTTCTTCATGAAACTTCAATTTAGTCAATGAGACAGGCAATTATGCAAGTTAATTAAAGTTAACAACTACAAAATATAAAAATGCTAAGAGAAAAATACCAAAACAGAGTGTTGTGACAGAAAATGGCCAGCAGCACCTGGATTTTGAAGTGAGGAGGGTTTGGAGGAGACCTCCCTGAGTAAGTGACACCTCAGCTACATCTGAATGTCCAGAAGGAGCCAGCGTTCCTAAGAGCTGACACCAAAAAAAAAAAAAAAAAAAATCCAGCAAAGAAATAGGAAATGAAAAAAAGAAAGGTCTTAAGACAGGCATAATCTTGGTATCCCAGGAACCAAATATAGGCTGGAATATCTGGAGTAAGAGAGGCTGGGAATGTGACCTTCAGAATGCCCTGCTGCCCTTGGAATCTGTATCATAAGAGGTTGTCTGCGTATCTTTCCTTTTGACCCCAAAACAATAAAAACTTAAGCAGAGTAAATGACATATTCATTTTGCATCACCTGTAATATCAGTTATGATGCCATGTATAAAGTCGGGGACCAAAAGAAGTTAGCTGAACTTACTATTATTTATTTAAATGTACTAGAAATTCTGATTGTATCTGTGAAAGAGAAAGCTGCTTAGTCTCAAAAAAGGTTCTAACAGTTACTATTTATTGAATGTTTTTATCAGCCATTTCTAAGCTGCTCATACATATTCGTTTTTAAGGCTTGCAAAAACCCTGAGTGGATTTTATATTTCCATTTTAAAGATGAGAAATTGAGGAACAGAGATGTCAATAAGCTAAAATTAAGAACATAATAAGTGTGTGAGCCAGGATATAAATCCAGGCAGTTAGACCCCATAATACACACCATTAATCATAATGTTAATGCTTCTAGCAGTTTAAATACATCTTGAAAAATCAATTAGACCATTTAGATATATTAGTATTTAGTGTTCTGGGCTTTAAGTCAGTTCTTTAACTTGTCATAGAAGGAATTTACTTACCCTTAATAGGTATTACTCTGGGTATATGAAATACACCTTTAATAAGTTTACAGCTCTTGCTTCTTTGGTTATAAGAGAAGAAAATCTAGTCACACATCAAATGGTTCCAGTGTTGCTATAGAAACTGCCTTCCCTAAGTTTTCGAGGTGACGCTCAGCTTGTAAAACACTCAGCTAGAAACACTAGAATACTGCTCATTCCTGCCAACGATACCAGCACCCAGGGGTGGCTCTGAAAACCTCCATTTTTCTCAATATTCTCCATCGCCTTCTTTTCCTCTTTCTCTGAGCTAATTTAAATCCAGAATCTAAATAAAGTCAGTGTACTTGTCATGGAAACATAGTCTGAAGCCAGATGGCTAACATCCCTCCTCCATGACCTGCTTGCCTTCCCCAAGATGCTCTGGTGCATCTACAGCCTGGTGAGGATGTGTCAGAGAACTATTTCTTAGAAGACTCCCATTCCTTGGTTATTAACATCTCTTAGGACTTTTCTCTAAGATATAAGGCAGATGATAAATACATGAATGGTGCTCAGAAAAACAAAGATGTAGAGATTTCTGAAAACAAATGAGAAAAAGGCACTGTCATTCTGATAAAGCAACTCCCCTGTTTTGAAAATGTATGTCTCTGCCATCCTTTATCCATAGCATCTAGCCTAGATTCTGATGCTCTTTAAATGCCCAATAGACTTGCATAAATGTGCAATGTTTCCAGTCCTTTGAGAGAGAAATATATGAGGGTCAGATAGCAGGAAATATAGAACAGAGTCATGAGGCTATTTCTTTAGTGACTCCCAGGCACAGAAAGTGCCTGCTTCTTCTGTACATATTACCCAACCTGTACAATCAACATCAAGATTATTTCTGGATAAAATTGTTTTATTTTGTGAACAAGCACACAAACCATGCATTGATGCATTCATTTATTTTTAGTTGGGTTTATTTGTTCTCTCTCCAAGTAGATTTTAAGCATGTGCTACTATTTTTGTTCTCATTATTTTTGTACGTATACTTTTTTGTAACATGGTACTGGGCCCAGTGATGAGAGTCAATAATATTCATATATCAGTTGAAAAATATAAAACCATGGGTAGCTTCCTGAGTGGTCTTCGTCTTAGTGTAAACTGTTTTGTCACTGAAACTGGGATATTTCCTTAGAAATCTTACATAAATTCTCAGTCAAAAAATGTGTGAGTGTGTGTGTGTGTGTGTGTGTGTGTGTGTGTGTGTGTGTGTGTGAGAGAGAGAGAGAGAAAGACAAGGACTATCTTCTGTCTCAGCCTCTTAAATATTGGGATTAGAGGCATGCCCGCCACACGTGGATGTATTTTAAACATCTTGAAAAGTAAAGAAGAAAAGAAAGAAGGAAGGAAAGTAAAGAATATTTCACATAGGAGGAAAAGAGCTGAGTGAGATTGATAAAAGCTATGTTTTGGATAAGATGATCTGAGATCTCACAATTTGAGATTTGTGGCAAATAATTGAACTATGTCTTTCTTCAAAACATAAACATTAATGCCTTTCCTAGAAAATATCAATCATTTTAGGAATTTAAAAGAAACAAAATTCCTTTAGTTTCAAATTGGAAAAAATATGTCTAAAGCTAACTGAAGCCCAGGGAGGAATATTGGTGTACTCAAAGCCTCTAAGAAGCTAAAGAGATGAATAAAATAATGAAAGAGGATCAACAGAGGGAGGTGGGGAGAGGAAAAATAACTGATGAAGGAAAAATTTCAAATAATGTTGTGTCCATATATGAAGGTGTCACTAGCAGTCTCACTAAGATGCATGGGGAGGGTGAGCAATACAGTGGGATCTGAAGGGAAACACAGCAAGACCAGTGTGCATGTACATGTATGTTACTTTGAGTCTCACTATGATATGTACTTACAGTGCACCAATAAAAGTATTCAGAAGAAAAGAAAGAAGCTAAAGGAATAAAGAAAGATGCAGAGCTTTGGAAGTCTTCTAAAGATTAAAAATGGTAGAGATCTAAAAACTACAGGCTAGCCGGGCATGGTGGCACACGCTTGTCATCCCAGCCTTTGGGAGGCTGAGATTGGAGGATCGTGGTTCAAGGACAGCCTCAGCTACTAAGTGAGGCCCTTTGCAACTCAGTGAGACCCTTTTTCAAAATAAAGAATGAAAAATAGGGCAGGGAGTGTAGCTCGAATGTCAAATGCCCCTGGGTTCCATCCCAGAACCGCAAAAAAAAAAAAAAAAAGAATGTTACAGGCTTGTATTCATGGTTATACTGCCTAACCATTGAATAATTTCATAATTGATCATTTATCATTTTTCTTATGCAGAGGTTTTACACTCATTATTTTATTTTGTTTTGATATTTATAAAATTCTGATGTGCATAAAGAAGGTATTCCAATCCTTGTTTTAAACAAGAAAACTTAGTAGATAGGTATGGTGGCACATGCTTGTAATCCTTGTACTTGGGAGACTGAGACAGAGGATTGCAGGTTTGCAGCCAGCCTCAGCTACTCACTGAGGCCCTCCACAACTTAGTGAGTCCCTGTTTCAAAATAAGGAATAAGAAATAGGGATGGGGTGAAGTTCAGAGGTAGAATTCCCTTGGGTTTTATCCCCAGTACCAATAAATAATAAATAAATGCATCATTTAACTAATTAATAATTTTAAAAAACAAGAAAAAAATTTAATATTTTATTTGGAAACAGGGTCTCACTAAGTTGCCGAGAGCCTCACTAAGTAGCCGAGGCTGGCTTTGAACCTGTGTGATCCTTCTGTCTCAGCCTCCCAAGTGCGGGGATTACAAGCGTGTGCCACCACGCCCGGCCAAAAACAAGAAAACTTAAGTCCAGCAAGACTAAGTCATTTATCCAAAGTAACCAAAGTATATTTGGTCAGCGTACAGCCTGGACTGTATCATCTTCTGTAACATCGAATGATTACTCTTTTACGCATCTTGCTACACTGAATGGACATTATCATGGTCCTCCATTGCTTTATTTTATATTATTCCGAAAACAATAACAACAAAGACAATGAAGCCACGTGTTTTGTTATTATAGTCTCAAAAAGAAGAGTGACCATGGTAGAAAAAGAACAGCAACCATAGTAGCCAAAGATATCTCCAAATGAGGAAGAGAGTGTGCTGCCTGCAAGCCTAACAAAAAAAAAGGGACAGGATCACCGTCAGGGCACATGCCGATCAGCATCAGCTGGCAGAGGATGTCTGTAGCTCCATGCTGATAATTGTTAAAGCATATCTGGGTTCTTCTGGGTGAAAGGAAAATTTTCTGGTAGCTTAGATATTTCTAGATGGACCAGACATCCCTAGATGACTTCCAGCATTTGTTCTCTGGTTCATATTTGCCCCACTTGCCATTTAAATGTGATCTTTTTTCCCTACTTCTGTTACACGGGCCCCTGTCCTGCTCTGTTGTCACATCCCTCGATTTTCTTGGCCTTTTCCTACACTGACTTCTCCATCAGAAATGTCCTGTATATCTAAACTTGATGTCTTAACCATTTCGACTTCTGGGCTATGAAAACTAGGAAGGAGGAGAGATTATTTACCTTTCCAGGCCTGGCCTTTGTGTTTTCAACATGAGCCATCTGAGATGATGGTACAAAGTATATTATTCTGGTGCTTCTAGTGAAATGAGAGAAAATACTTTTTGAGGACAGCTCTTTGGGGGCACACATTTATTTGGGGAGGGTTCTGTACTTTTAAATTAAGTTTAATATGGATTTTTTTTTACAATTTTCTTGTAAAAATTAATATATTTAGGATTCAGAGGTGATGGCTGGCTTTGGTTAAAAATATAATTGAGTCAAGCAATGGTGACCCACACCTGTCTGTGATCTCAGTACTTAGAAGGCTGAGACAGGAGGATCACAGGTCTAAGGCCAGCCTCAGCAACTTAGAGACTCTGTTTCAAATTTTAAAAAAGAAATAATAATAATAATAATAATAATAATAATAATAATAGGGCTGTGGGCATAGATCAAAGTTAAAACACCCTGGGTTCAATCCCTAACAATACACATACACACACACACACACACACACACACACCACACACACGATTCATGATAATGATATTGATAATAAAAATTACAATATTAAAGTCTTTAATACCTAAATGTATTCCTGTCTACAGAAAAGAAAGCTAATGAGAGAGAACTGAAGTAAAAGGTTCATGCACAGGCCATCTAATATATAAGATGTTTTCAAACTAATAAAAAAAATAGGACTTTGTGACTCTTTTCACTCTCAGTCAACATTCTCACTGATATAATCCCAAATGACTGGCTGCAGGACTTGAGGAAGAAAGATTTATTTGCTCACAGTTTTTGGAGATTTGGGAGTTGTGTCCATATGAGGCTCGCATCTGTGGTGCCTAAAGCAGGAAGGCAGGACGTGGAGAGGGCACTCAATGCTCCGTTCTCATACTGTGGGGCCTGGGAGCAGGGAGAGCGAGCAGGGGAAGTAGGGGCCATGTGTAATCCCCAAAGTCACACCCCCAGGTGCTCCTCCTTAGCAATCACGCCAGCTTTCAACATTGCTACCTTATTTTCATGAGGGCCAGGGGTACATTCTAAATCCAAACCCTTACACACCCTTAAAAAATGTTGAAGGGCTCCGGGGAAATTAAAATATCATCCAGTTTCCATTTTTAGTTGAAAAAAATAAGTTAACAAAGACATATAACTGTCCTTGCCCCAAAAGAGCACTGTAGATATAAAAATCTTTTAATTGCTTTAAAGTATGATTGCTAATTTGGGATGGTTGGTTATTGTTGCCTTACTTTCTATTTCTTCACTCTAAAGAATGTTTCTGCTTTGGGGAACAAACTGAAAGAAAACTTGAATTTCAGATTATCAGCTTGAGAATCAGAAAAATCAAGGAAGCATAACCAATGATAGAGGGAGCCATCATTGTACCAATATCAACAGGAGTCCAGGACAAGACCCAGTAAGAAAGTCTGAGAGAGCAAAGCAGCAATTGACAGATGACTGTGTGGAAGAACCTGAAATACATGGAACTTAAGGTCACCTACCAAAGGTGACCAATTTTATGTGAAAAAAAGTCAAAAAGCATTTCATTTGTTTTCAGAAAAAGAAGTACAATCTCATTGGAAAATGATTTATTTTAAATAACATAAAATTATAGAAAAATACAGTGACAGTAAATCAAATGCATGTGTCTGGGAGAATTCCATAGGGTTCAATTTAAGACAATTAGCATCTTACATTAATATATGTACCCATATATTATGTTATATAATACATATATAATATACATATATATGATATATAATATATATTTATTCTAAGAATATCTATAAAATAAAACCAAGATCAAGCACCATACCCATATCTCATGTCTCATTAAAACTGTGGTGGACATGTAAAATTGGGCCTGTCATTTCTCAGGCAGAAAAAGAAATTTAGCCAATTGCTAAGTGGAAAGAAAAATGGGCCCTACACAGATATGTCAAGTGGAAAGGGAAAGAGAAATGAAATCACTGAGTCTACAAATTTCAAGTGGAGCTCACCCAAAAAAAAAAAAAAAAAGAAAGAAAAAGGGAAAAGGGAAAAGGGAGGACATATGTTAAAGATTCTAACCACGCCCAAAATAACCACTGTGTAATGCAGTGTGGACTGAGATCTAGACTCTAAGTGGGGCAGCAGGTGAGGGTCTGCAAGGCGGGAGAGATGTCAGATTGGCAGGAGGCACACCTGTGGCTGCCTGGGTTTGCTCACTTTTGCCTATGTCATGACCTGGAGACTCCAGTGCATTCTGCATCTGTCTGAATGGAACCTCTACCTGGATCTCCAATCTGCTGGATGCTACCAGCCCCAGCTGTGCATCTCGTTCACTCATGAGATCTTGCTTTACATCCCATTCTGCACATTCAGTGCACAGTGCACTTCTCTTGGCCTCCAGTTGACTTTCTTAGTCTCTCAACATTGTGGTCACTCACTTATTACAGCTACCCCACCCTCTTAGCTATTGCTTACCCATCTATGACTCACTTCCAGTCTCCTTGGCTCTCAGAATTGCTATGTGATACAGTGGAAGTTTTAGAATAAGACAGATCCATTTTCCATGAAGGTAGTCTCTAGATTCCCAACAACTTGTTAAAATCCAACTCATTGGTACAATACATATCCTCCAATAGTTATTACTATTACCTAAATTCCTATCTTGACCTTTTATTTTACCCTATTATTTTCTCTTTTCTAGTACTTTGTGAAATTAATCAGAAAAAAATCTTATCTTACCCGTCACTGGTGAATTCATTCAAAAATTATTTTCATGGATATTAACTGGAAATGAGGCTATCTGATAGGCACTAGAGATGCATCAAGGAAAAACAGACAGATATGAATACAGTGCTATGTTGATTAATCCCTTAATTATATGCGATGTCAATTGTTATGGTAATAAGTACCTGAAGATAAAGTACAGAGGGGCCCAACCTACTCTAGTTAAGGAGTAGTCAGAGAAAACCCAAAGAAATGTTCTTTGAAGCTGAGATATAAACTGAGTAAGTTGAGTGATTCAAGAGATCAAGAGGCATCTCTGATGGAGAGAATGGTGTACACAAAGGCCAAGAAACACAGGGACTGTGTGGCTCATGTAGATAAAAAGGGTCAACATTAAACATATAAATAGCAAGTGGGTCAAATCTGAGCCATAGAAAAAATGTAGCAAGAAACCATGCCTGCGTCTTTGAGCGACTCAATGAGCCCAGGAATAAAAGGAGCACAGAACCTTTGAGCCGGCACAGTAGTAACAGGTTCTGGGCACAGAACTGAACTGTGGGTGGTGAATGTCACAGCAATGTTTAGAAAACAACTGTGTCCCAGAGAGTTCTTCCTTCTGAATGCATCTCAGTCTATTTTAGGGCACCTCAAAGTAGCACCTAAGAACTTAACAACTCTCAGCTACCATCTGTCAGTCAAACACCTAATATTCTAGCTCCAAAATCCTTCCCTCCTCTGTGGCCCTACAAACACAAATTCTAGACCTCTTTTAACATTTCACAAGCTGAAATATAAATACTCTGTTATATGTGTATGTAACCATATAAACTGGGATTGCGTTATCTCCAGTACCTAGAATGGGGGACAAAATTTAAATGCTCATAAAAGTACACTTAAATGGTTTTTTTCTGCTTAGAATATTCACACACACACACACACACACACACACACACACACACCCTTTTGTTCTGAAAATCTTAACTTTTAGATATAGACCACTTTCTGTGTATTTTTATAAAAGTTCATTAAACATTTCACCTCCCTACAATATAGTTCTTTATTATTTTTCTTCTCCAACCAGATAAAAGCATCCATAAAAGGGATACATGTGTATTAATGTATTCACTACACTTCTAAAACTGAAAAAAGATTAATAAAAATATGGTTTGAATTAATTAACACATTGAATTTATGAAAAATAAACTTGCTCATAAGGCTCATTAGCAATATATGCTACTTTTATAGATGATAAGATTTGTCCAACCAGCAAATTTAGGGCAGCCTTAAATTCAGAACTTTCTAAGCCTGAGTTATTATTATAAAAATTATTCCACCGAATTCAGTTGATTTCCTACAGTAGATAGTAAGGATTGACATTTAGATTTTGTGTGTGTTATTTTGTTGGATTCTATGGAATAAATGCTTTGGAGTTGCTATCAGTTATTTAAAACAAAATAAAAGACAAGAAGGCAGAGTGTCCTAAACCTAGAAAAAGATTATCAAGCAAGAAACTGAACAAGACCTATCCATTGCAGAACAAATTAATGTCAAGGCTCTCTGGGGGGCTTTAAACAAGAAATCAGTGAGTGTTAGAAATGCTAAAAAGATTTGGGGAGGAGCCAAGATGGAGGCAGCCACAGTGGCAGTAGCAACCGTGGCCACAGCAATGATAGCTGGCAGTGGCCAAATAGGACATGTATTCCTCTGAGAAACCCTGGACATCAGATTTTTGTTTAATATCTGATTAGGACAACATATAGAGACATTTATAGCTATGACTTCCTACCTAAAATATAAGAGCAAAGAGATGGACCAAGATGGTGGAGACAGCAGTCGCAGCAGCAGCCAGTATTTGGGAGAGGTAGATAAATCCAGTCCAAACTGCCTTGAACTGTTGGAGAAATCTCCCCCAAAAAAGACTGCTTCTGCCCCACATGCTCAGGAATTCTGGACAACATACTATGTAAGAAAAATGCTCGGGGCACATCAGATGGTGCTTCACATAGTTGGGTCAGTTGGTGCCCTGCGTCCCGGGAGCCAAGGGTGCTCCTGGCTGCCATGCTCCTCTGCACAGCGCTGGGGCTGGGTATGCTCCGAGCAGTAGAACCTGCTCTCCGTGGTGAAGCTGCCGACCTCCACTCTTGGCATCTTAGCAGGGAGATAAAACACACTGCTACTAAGAACTTGGGCCCCCAACTCCTGAAAAAGACACATACTGCTTTCTTTTATTAAAAAAAATACTGAAGAAGGAGGAAGATGGCTGTGACTGTGGCTGCAGCTGCATTGGCGACCACAGCCACAATGGTTACATTTAGCAGCAGGCGAATAGGACATGCATCCCTCCGAGAAACCCTGGACAACAGATTTTGATTTAATAGCTGATTGGGACAACACATAGAAACATTTCCAGTCATAACTTCCTATGTGAAATATAGGAGAGAGAGTGGAAAATGGCAGAATTAGAGGAAAGAAGGCAGTGCAGTGCCTGCCACTGCAAGAAAAGTGATTTTTGCAGGAATATCCCAGAAGAGATCAGAAAGCAGACTGCTCCTGCCACATGCACAGAAATAATTAACAACAACATACTCTAGGAGAGACCAAGAAGGAGGTGGTGGCAGCCAGTATTCAGGAAAGACAGACAGATCCAACCAAATCCACCCTGAATTTTTGAAGAAATCTCCCCAAAAGTAGATTGTTCCTGCCCCACATGCTCAGGAACTCTGGACAACATGAGGAAAAGTTTCACAGAGATGAACCAAAATTGCAGCAGCAACAGTGGACAGTATTCAGGAGAGGCGGACAGATCCAATCCAATCCACCTTAAATTTTTGAAGAAATCTCCTCAAAGTAGACTGCTCCTGCCACACATATGCAGGAATTCTGGACAACATACTATGTAAAAAAAAAAAAAAAAAAAAGTCCAGGACAAGTTGGAGTGAGCTGGGCTGGCTGACTGTGCCAGGCATCCCTGGAGACCTCAGCTCTAAGCCACCACATTCCTCTGCACTGCACTGGGGGCCAGGGTGTGCTTGGAGCAGTGGATCCTGCTCTCCATGATGAGGCTGTGAGCCTTTGCTTTCAGTGGGGAGATAAAATCCATTGCTGCTAGGGAATTGAGCTCTCAGCTTCTACAAATGACACGTGCTATTTTCTTCTACTAAATAAATTTATTCTAATGTCTCTGCCCACAAAGATAGGGACCAGAACCTGCTCCATTGCGAGGCTGGGTCTGGAGCCACCGAGACTAGGCCCAGAACCTGCCATGTGGTGAGGCCAGGCCCGGAGTATGCCACCCAGCAAGACTGGGTCTGGAGCCAGTGAGGCTGGAACTGTTGTGCAGCAGGCCTAGAACTGGGGCCTGCTCCACAGCAAAAAGCCAGTGGGTTTCTTCAGCTGTGGCCAGGAAGCACTAGAAGCTGCCTCTGCCTCACCTAATCTCTCAGCAGATTTCAAGATGCAAGTGACCTCTATTTTTAAAAATTGGTTGTGAGTGGATCATCCTGCCAGAGTTACTCACCTTCTGGCTTTCAGGTTTTCAGTAAGTGGGAATAAGTGTGGGGAAATAGAAGCAGTAATACATTGTTGGTGGGATTGCAAGTTGGTGCAACCACTTCGGAAAATAGTATAGAAGATCCTCAGAAGAAGGAAAATGAATTTACCATATGACCCAACAATACCACCTCTGGATATCTACCAAAAAGAATGAAAACCAGAATACCAAACTAATGCATGAGCAAACATATTCATAGCTGCAGTGTTCACCACTGCCAAACTGTGGAACCAGCCAAGATGTCCTTCAATGAATGAGTGGATTTCAAAACTATGGGATATGTACACAATGGAATTTTGTCCAGCCATAAGGGAGAACAAAATTATGGCATTTACAGGAAAATGTCACAAAAAATAAGAAATCAGATGCTTTTCTTAATGTGCAAAATATTAGGGAGAAATGGGTAACAGGAGGAACTCTAGATGAAGAAGTAACCCTATAGAGGAGCAATGAAGGTGACATAACTGAGGGGATAAGAGAGAGGATAAGGGAAACTCTTTAAAGCACATGATGTACTTAAGCATATCAAAGTCAATCAGGAAGTCAAGCATGGGTAGGAGGAACAGGGAGAAAAGAGGTTAGAGATTGGGTAGGGGCTGATTGGGTGATGTGTGCATGTATATCTCCACAAGTTTTTTATCCCATTGAGATGTATGACTATAATGCATCAATAAAATTTATTTTAAATAAAATAAATACTAAAAAATCTTCAACAACCATGAGTCTTTCAACAGAAAAAGACAGGTCATTTTATCTCATTGGAATTTGCCTGTGTCCCATGGAACATTCTCCTGAGGGAAAAAGAAAGAGGTAAAGGGGATTATCTATCCCTTGGAAGAGGATATGCACTGTTATGTTTCTAAGTGCATGGTAATGCAAAACTTTTCTGAAAGAGCCCTCTCTCCCTATTGTCCTCAATTCTGCTACTTGAGATATTTTTGTTTTTAAGATATTTTGTTATCTTAAAATCAAGATAAATTAGACCATGAGGAAGAATTTAAGGGATGATAGTCCTCCCCAAAATGAAATAAACACAGTTTAATACCAAGTTAGAAATTTCAACCACTTTAAAAGACCATTTTCATTGTCAATCATGTATTTTAATAAATGTCTAGCCCTCAGCAACTTTTTTTTTTGAGGCTTTGTACAAAATGTGCTGAAAATTCCTTTTTCTCCCTTGCTTCTCTAACTTCCTGTGACATTACCTATTTCAAACACATGGCTAATGACATTGTGAGGATTTAGAAGTAGAAAATATACAAAGACCCACGGGAGAAATGAGAGTCATCACATCTTTAGAACATGAACTGTGTGTGACTGAGCTGGAATTTTTAACTTCTTAGCAATATAATACTAAAATCTACTAAAAGAAAAAAATTACCTATAATATATCATTCATATAATGATTTTGCAGGCTCAAAGATGATTCAAATTTACAGAATATCACTGACAAATTTCCTTTTACTGACAGATTTCCTTGGGAATTCTTTTAAAGGATGCTCAATGTTTAATAAGCATTTTCAAAATCATAACAATGTTTATTAAGCATTTTTAAAGTTACAAAATATGTTACAGGAGTAAAAATGCATGAGGCCATCCTATGGAATTTGTAGCTCATGGTGATTAGGTCATTGATAAACTACATAATGAACATTCTGATAAGATCATGCAGATTAGTAGGATGTGATGAAGTGAATAACCAAGCTTGGAACTATAGGGAAAGGCTATTATCACAAAGAAGATGTGGGAGGTAGATTTTGAAGGATCAATAGAAGTTTTCTGAATGCACATACTGGAGAAGGGCACTCCGAGTCAGAGAAATTACATGAGTGTGGGGAGCCATTAAGCACTTCCCCATTTACGCTGGGCGTGGTGGCGCACGCTTGTAATCCCCGCGCTTGGGAGGCGGAGACAGGAGGATCGCGCAGGTTTGAAGCCAGCCGTGCACACTGGCTTAGGAGATCCTGTTTCCAAATAAAAATGTAAAAAGAGGTCTGGGAGTGTAACCCGGAGGTAGAAGGGCTTCCAGGAACCCCAGTACCACACACAAAAAAAAGTACTTCCCCATTTCCTTGGCCATTGTGGGAAACCATTAAGGTCTTCCCCTTATCTTACTAAAAGAGTACTTCTGACTGTCCTTCCCCCAGAGTCAACAAGGTTTGGAGTCATGGAGGTTTCAAATTAATTAAGACCTTCTCAGAACAATTGATGTTATTGTTCTGTCTGCTAGATAAGATTAGGTTTGTGTTGTACCAGGGTATTGTTTGACTTGCCTGTGATGTATGTACTTTGGACTTGTCTTTTTTGCATTCCTGTGCAACCCAAAGCTAGAAACTGTATAAAAGGGCCTTGAGAAAATAAACTGGGCACTAGTAGTGACTAGTAGACCTCCCATGCTTGAATTCTTCAATCCTCACTCCTTTCTTTGGAACCTCTACTTTTGCCAGCTGGCTCTAGCACATGAGAAACCTGAAAAATCATGATCAGTTGAAGAAATGGCAGCATTACATGTTGATGATTATCAAGACACAAATAAGAAAAAGATAGTACAAGGAAGCTCTTCCCTAATATATAATCATGATAACCATTTTAGGCTATATTACATCTGTCAACCATTTTTCTTATTGAATATATAGATGTGCTATGATAATATAATATTACAAAGTTTTTATAATGCAAACTAATACCAGAACTCTTGTCTTTTGACTATATTTCTTTCTGAGGGACAATTGAGCTTCTGAGTGAAATGAGAATTCATGTCTACTAGAAATTAATTTCTATACCCATTGCTTTTTCTGACACCAAGTGGATAATGGACATTTTCTTGGAAGCACAAAGTTCTATCAGTTCAAAGAGCAAGAAAGCCAAAGACCCAAAGCTCCCATACGACTTCCCTTCAAGCTATGAGAACAGTCATGGCATTCCAAATTAGAGTGGTGGAGGGCCTCCCACCAAGGGCCACTATATCAGTCTGATGAAAGAACAATTGCCTGTCGATCCATTCAGGTTCTCCACTGCAGAATAATTTCTCATAAGAATGAAAGGAATGCATGGGAGGTTCATGGGACAGCTCACAAAATAGCAGGAAAAGCTAACACCCCAGACTTATGAGAGGCCACACGGCTTCAGGAATCACAATGTATCACAAGAACTCTTTTCAGTCATTTCCAGAAGACCCCACGAGGATGAAAGTATGGCAACTACTTTAGACTCTTGCCATCAACTGGCCCCAAGTTCCAAGCCTAGGGATAGGGGCACTTGTCAGATGAGTTTATGGATCCTATTTATCTCTTAGCCAAGGAGATGCAAAACACCAAGACACATATGACAAGAGAAGGATACTTTGACTAGGCAAAATCAGGATGTGAGTACCAAAATAAGAGAGATAAGATGCTGAGCAGACAAAATCAACACAGGCCCACCACACAGTCCATCAGCATTTTCTGCAAATAGTAACACACATCTGGAAATTTATAAATAATCAACCCTCTTATTCCCAGAAATTTATATCTCATCTTCCAAATGAGATATGAGATGAAGGAGGGGTTACAAGGTAGAGAGGCAAGAGTGTAGAGAAGTTAAGGGCCTCGTCTACAATCTGCTGAATCATATCTTACAGTTCCACCATGGCATAGAGGTGAGAACACAGATACATTTCTTACTTTTTCTGTGCCTTGGTTTTTCACTTGTAAAGTTAGGTTGATACAAGTGGGAATCCTATTAGAACGACAATAGCTGGCATTGTTGGGAAGAAATATATCTAAGCACACAAATGCACTAAGTAATGTGCTGACATCTTAAAGCACTCAATAAACATTCCGTCATCTAGCTGTCTGGCTCTGTGACTTCTATAGATAATTCTGCTCCCCTTTTAAAGCAAAAGCTTCTTGTTTTGATTCTTGAGTCTTCTCTAGAGCCTCTCCTACAGCATCACAATATTATAATAGAAATTCAGGGTGAGAAGCATCTTTGTTTTTCTTTGCTCAGTTGTTTCTCTCCTACCTGCAGAGTCAAGACTCCATTTAGATTTCAAACTAATGTTCTGAGGCAGTTGTTCAGCATGAGTAGCATTAACGTCTAATGCCAGTAATTTTGTTTTCTTTTCCAAAAGGCATACAGCTAAGGTTAATAGAGGCTCCACTTTCAAAATATATCTACCCTGAGCAACATAAAAGGATTATTTAAGAGGGCACAGTGCATAGGACACACCCTGGTATTAGAGGTCTAGCAGCTGAAATTAATTTTACAAGCTCCCACACACACCAATTTCCATAGACTCTGAATTTTCCATCTAAATTACATTTTTTCCTTGTTCCAGGTCTAAATAAATGAGCGGAAAAAAAAGAAAGATCCTTTCAATTGCAAACCAGAGAAACACAGCACCTGTACATTTTGAACACTTAAAGGTAAATTACTTTGTGCTTTTGTAGTTTCTCTTCTTTGTTTTTCTCTAAAGAACTGATTGACAGTAGAACAGGATAAAAATAAAATACTTATTTACCCTCATCAAATCTCACTGATTTTTTAATTATCCTGGATGGTCTTCATTTGTAAATCCCCATCTATGTGAACAGATGCCTTGAGTGTAGCTTTTTCTGCTTTTCAATAAAAAAAAAAGCATAAGTAAAGTAGGGAAAGATTTCTGATGTTTAAAAAACTTTTTTATGGCCCTCACAGGGTTTTTTTTAAACTTGTTCAAAGTTTAAAATAGATGATAAAGCTCTAAATTAGGCTTACCAGCTTTTCTTCAACTATATTCTTGAGGCAGACATTTAAAATAAATTTCAAGCTAAGAAATTATTGCTCCAAATGCTCTTAGAAGTATTCAAAGTCCAACATGATGTCTTTATTCTCTTACGCTTGTTTAGCAGTTTATCTACATTAACTCCTTTCAATTATTATTCAAAGGAGACACATTCATTTGACTCTTAATTGCTTCTTTGACTTAGTATTTTAATGCATAATTTTAGTTTTAAGGTTCTTCAAGCTGCCTTAATGCTATTCACATATTATATAACTCAAGGACTAACAAACCAAGATAATACAGAAGGGAAGATTCTCAGTTCTATAATTTGCTACTTTTGACTACAGAACCCATGTAAAGATAGCTCTAGGTAATCCAGAAATCTCCAGATATAGGCAAATTGTCCCATCTTAGAAAGGGAAGAGAAAATTGACAACCTTTTAAAGTTCAACACAATATAGCCTGATGTCTCATTTGGTGCTGATTCCTTAAACTTCTTCACTTAAGCCTAGAATTTAAAACATGAGAAAAGGTAGAAGACTTTGAGAAGGCAACTCTGCTATAGATCATCTGAACTTATTGCCAAAAAAAGAGAAAATTCTCATGCATATTTGCACATAATAAATAAAAAAGCTTAAAATAAAGATGTACAAATATGTTATTACCAGAATCTAGAAGAAATATAGCACTATGAATTATGAAACTGGATAAAGACAAGAAAAATCCTCATCCATGCTTTGGTTAATCAAAAGAGCAACCTGCAGAGAAGATAGAAGAACCTTGTTTCCCCCTCCCCTCTTTCACTGTACTCTGCTTCCTGAGAGATCCAGAATATGTATCAAAAAGAATACTGGGTTCCATCAACAGATGAATGGATTACAAAAGTATGGGATATGTACACAATGAAATTTTACTCAGCCATAAAGAAGAACAAGATTATGTCATTTGTAGGGAAATGGATGAAATTGGAGAACATTATGCTAAGTGAGATTAGCCAGCCACAAAAAGTGAAAAGTCGGATGTTCTCCCCAATTATGTGGGAGCTGGGGAGAAATTGTGGCATAGGAGGAACTCTAGACAAGGAAGGACAAAACTTAGATGAGTAAAGAAAGATGCAGAGGGAGAGGGACACACCCTAATGCACTTGATGTCCATTCACAAACATATCAAAGTCAATCACTAAGCAGAACATGAGGAGGGAGGCAGAGGGAGAGGGGTAGGAATTGAGGAAGGGCTACATGTGTGATGGGTTCATGTATGCCTCTTCCATTCTGTACCTCATAATGATATATAACTACAATGCACCAATAAATTAAATTTTTTTTAAATAAAAAGAACACTGGGTGGCCATCATCTACTAAGAGTTCTACGTGGCACAGACAAAATTCTATCTCCCTACAAATTCTTCTTACTGGATTTTTGGATTTCTACAGTTATGTGAAAACCATCTGTCTCTTTTCAGTTGTGTATTATATTAGTTTACTTAGACTGCTATAACAAAACAAACCAGGTGGTTCAGAACAACAAAAATTCTTTTCTCTATGTTTTAGAGGCCAAAATTTCAAAATCAAGGTATTACCAGGCTCATGCTTCTTTTGAAGGCTCTAGGGGAAGATCTCCCCTTATTTCTTCCTAGCTTCAGGTGGTTGCCAGCAATCTTTAATTTTTCTTGGCTTGCATCTACAGCAACTCCAGTGTCTACCTCCATCAGACTCAGGTGTTCTTCCTTCAGGTGTCTGTTCAAATATCTCCCTCTTCATAAGGGTACCAGTTATTGGATTAGTGCCTCCTCTGATCCAGTAGGACCTCATCTTAACTTGATTACATCTATTTCCAAATAAGGTCACCTTTATAGCTACTGAATATTAAGACTTCAACCTATCAGAGAACCTTCAACAGGTGTGTTCTATGAAATTTTGTCAGATTTAATCATATAGATAATATACTGTAAGAAAAAGTTATTTTTAACTAACCGTTACAAATGAAAATTAGAAATTATCTCCTCTACTAACTCATTGTTCACACAATGTTTAGCAAAATTTTGCTAAGATAATTCAATATAAACTTGGAATAAAGACACCATAATTAAACTGGTTGAAAAATCCAACAATTTCATTCAAACCCTTGCTGGTATCTGTGTGTATCTGTATTATGATTTCAATATGCTATAGTTGATTTTTACTTCTAAAAGGTCATGTTCATTCATCAAGATTTTCCCTGCTCAGTTATAGGAGGAACTGAATGTGAGTCCTCTGACCCATCACCATTCTTAAATACTTTCATGGGCGTTTGGGGAGTTCAGCGATTGCTGAGCTACAAAAGTTTCATGTTTTAAAGAGAGATCAGAGTGAGCAAAGGGATCAAGAATAATCTAAACAGATATTTGGTGAAAAAATTATATCGAGAAACCAGACAAATGCTGAAAAAAGTCAATTAGAAAGATAATGTAAGAGTTCCGGGAAGATGGCGATGGAGGAAAGCGGCACTTACAAGTCCTGCTAACAATCCAACTCTACTACCACAAAACCAGCGCCTTTCAGAGCCAGAAAACACCACCAGCAAAAAAATAAAAACGGTAACTACAAGGGACAGAGAAAAAGGGCTGGAAAAACAAGACACCAGAGAAAAACCAGCCCGAAGTGCCGCGCCCGCGCGGCGCGGAGCGGCCAGAGCCGCAGCGCGGATTGGGGGGAGCCGCAGAGTGGAGCGGCCTGCCGCGTAGTGGAACCGCCAGAGCGGCTGGAGTGACCAGACCCGCGGTGCAGAGCAGCCGAAGCCACGGTTCAGAGCAGCCGAGCAGAGCGGCCAGAACAGCCAAGCGGAGCGGCCAGAACAGCCAAGCGGAGTGGCCAGAACAGCCGGAGCAGCCAGAGCCGCAGCCCGGATTGGCTGGAGGGGCGGCGCGGAGTGGCCGGAGCCGCGGAGTAGAGCGGCTGGAGCAGTCGGAGCGGAGCGGCCAGAACAGCTGAGCTGAGCGGCCAGAGCAGCCGAGCAGAACGGCCAGAACAGCCGGAGCGGAGTGGCCAGAACAGCCGGAGCAGCCAGAGTCGTGTCGCGGAAGGGCCGGAGCGGCCGGAGTGGCCAGACCCGCGGTGCAGAGCAGCCAGAGCCGCGGCGCAGAGCGGCCGGAGCGGCGCGGCCTACATCTCCCCTAGCAGCACCAGAATCCAGAGAGGAGGGAGACTCAAAACAGAGCTCAAATCCAGAGAGGAGGTACTTTGGCCTCGCGGCCTAGGACGCAGAAGCAGTGTCTTACTGCTGGCGGCAGCGGGAACATCTAAAACTCCCAAGGGCCGGGCACAGCACAACTGGCAAGGACTCAGAGCGGAGTTCAAAACCAGAGAAGAAATACGCCATATCACGGCCGAGGGCGTGGCAGTGGTGCCAAATTGCCAGTGGCGGCAGCAGCGAATCCATCGAGTTCACTACAGCTCCATCAGCGCACTCAATAACTGTGAGTCAAATTGCGGCCCCTAGGGGAGAAATCCCAGTTCGGCACTCCCAGGGACTCGCGCAGATAGTCTCCCTGGGTCGGAGATTTTAGCAGTGCAGCCCAGTGGGGGAGTGGCAGTGGCAGAGATATCATACCATAGTCACAACTCCCCACTGGAGAACGCCCAACTTGGCACTCCCCACGGTCTAAGCAGCCTTAATTGACTCCCTGGGTCTGAGACTTTGTGATACAACCCAGTTAAGGAGTAGTGGTGACAGAGATACCACAGACACGAGATCCAGAGCATCTTAAGTGAACTCGTAGTGACTCAGGGAAGAACCCAGAGAAGGCACAAATTTCCAAAATCATGGGAAAGAGAAATAACAATGGAGCAGTGAATGCCAACAACCCCACAACATCAGAATCCGATAACACAGAAACCCAAAGATCTCTAGAAGATCAAATTAGGAAAATAACTTTAGAAATAATAGAGGACTTTCGAAAAGAATTTAGAGAGAGTCAAAAAGAGATAAAGGATGCAATTAATGAAGTAAAGGCCTCAATTCAAAGTATAAACAACAGATTAGGCCACATGGAGAATAGAATCTCGCTTCTTGAAGATGATCATTCTAAAAATGAACGCATAGTTTCTAATTTAGAAAAAAAAACCCGACAGCAGGAATCTGACATTGAAGAAATATGGGCCCATTTCAAGAGAGCTAACCTAAGAATAATTGGAATAGAGGAGGGAAAAGAAGGTGAAACCAAAGGGATCAACAATCTCTTCAAGGAAGTAATAGCAGAAAATTTTCCAAACATAGAGCAAGAGGTCGATACACAGGTCCAGGAAACTTATAGAACTCCCTTTAGACAGGATCAGAGAAGAGGATCCCCACGCCACATAATTGTCAAAATGACTAATGTGGAAGCCAAGGAGAGAATCTTAAAGGCAACAAAAACAAAAGGCCACGTGACATTCAGAGGCAAACCAATTAGAATCACTCCAGACTTCCCAAACCAAGTTATGAAAGCCAGAAGGGCTTGGAGTAACATATTCCAAACTCTGAAAGAAAACAACTTCCAGCCAAAAATTTCCTACCCAGCAAAACTATCCATCAAATTAGATGGGGAAATAAGAAGCTTCCATGACAAACAGCAACTGAAGGAATTTATGTCTTCAAAACCAGCGCTAGAGAAAATACTCAAGGAGATTAACTGCAAAGAGGAAATGGGTAATACACGCCAGAACCAAAGAAACAAGAATTCCCATCCAGCTGACAACTAAGCAAAGAAGAATAAACAGTATCTTAAACAGAAATAAGATCTTAACATGTTGGGAATTAAAAATTATCTCTCTATAATCACACTGAATGTAAACGGCCTCAACTCCCCAATAAAAAGACATAAAGTGGCAAAATGGATTAAAAGCCAGAATCCATCCATCTGCTGCTTACAAGAAACACACCTTACAAGTAAAGATAGGAACAAACTCAAGGTAAAGGGCTGGAGCAAGGTAATCCATGCTAATGGCACTCGAAGACAAGCAGGATTAGCAACTATGATATCAGACAAGTTAGACTTCAAACCCAAACTTATTAGAAGAGACAAAGAAGGTCACATCTTACTGGTAAAAGGAATAGTCCAGCAAGAGGAAATAACAATAATCAACATCTATGCCCCAAACATAGGGGCAGTTACTTTCATAAATCAAACTCTCTGTG
Organism: Muscardinus avellanarius; assembly: GCF_963383645.1. Taxonomy (NCBI): domain Eukaryota; kingdom Metazoa; phylum Chordata; class Mammalia; order Rodentia; family Gliridae; genus Muscardinus; species Muscardinus avellanarius. The sequence goes on from NC_137793.1 coordinate 15,342,755, forward strand.
ATATGAAGTCACACATAAATCCCAACACAATAATACTGGGAGACTTCAACACACCTCTCACAATACTAGACCGATCGTCCAGACAAAGGGTCAGTAAAGATGTCTCAGAACTAAAGAACACCATTAACCAAATGGACCTGTTGGACACATATAGAATATTTCACCCAACTACAGCAGAGTTTACATTTTTCTCAGCTGCTCATGGAACCTTCTCCAAAATAGATCACATCCTGGGACACAAAATGAGCACTAGCAAATTTAAAAAATGTTACATACTTCCCTGTGTCATTTCAGACCATAATGGAATGAAACTAGAAATCAACTATAAGAAGACCCAGAGAAACAACATAAACATGTGGAGACTGAACACCACACTTCTGAATGAAGAATGGGTCATAGAAGATGTAAGAGGTGAAATCAAGAAATTTCTAGAAACAAATGAAAATAAAGAAACAACATATCAAAACCTCTGGGACACTTTGAAGGCAGTATTAAGAGGAAAATTTATAGCACTGAGTGCTCACATAAGAAAAACAGAAAATTCTCAAATAAATAGCCTTATGACACACCTCAAAGCCCTTGAAAAGCAGGAACAATTGAACCCCAAAGCCAGCAGAAGTCGGGAAATTATTAAAATTAGAGCAGAAATTAACGAAATAGAGAATAAAAAAACAATACAGAAAATCAACAAAACCAAAAGCTGGTTTCTTGAAAAAATTAACAAGATTGATAAACCACTAGCCAACCTAACTAAGAAAAAGAGAGAATCAAACCAAATTATGAAGATAAGGGATGAAAAAGGAGACATTACTACTGACAGCGTAGAAATCCAGAGGATTATCAGAAACTACTTTGAAAAACTATACTCCAACAAAATGGAAAATCTGGAGGAAATCGACAACTTCCTAGATAAATACAACCTTCCTAAACTGAGTCAAGAAGATATAGAACACTTAAACCAACCAATAACAATCAAAGAGATTGAAATAGCAATAAAGAGCTTACCATCAAAGAAAAGCCCAGGACCAGATGGTTTCCCAAGTGAATTCTATAAAACCTTTATAGGAGAACTAATCCCAATACTACTCAAACTATTTCGGGAAATAGAAAAAACCGGGACTCTCCCAAATACATTCTATGAAGCCAACATCACACTAATACCCAAACCGAATAAAGACAGCTCAAGGAAGGAAAACTACAGGCCTATATCTCTGATGAACTTGGATGCAAAACTATTAAACAAAATACTAGCAACACGCATTCAAAACCACATCAAGAAAATCATTCACCATGACCAGGCAGGGTTCATCCCAGGGATGCAAGGCTGGTTCAATATACGAAAATCAATCCATGTAATTCATCATATAAACAGAATCAAAGACAAAAACCACATGATCATCTCAATAGATGCTGAAAAAGCATTTGATAAAATTCAACATCCATTTATGATAAAAACACTGCAGAGAATTGGAATAGAAGGAACATATCTCAACATTATTAAGGCAATCTACAATAAGCCCACTGCCAACATCATATTAAATGGGGAAAAACTTCAAGAATTCCCCCTAAAAACTGGAACGAGACAAGGATGTCCACTATCACCACTTCTCTTCAATATAGTACTAGAGACTCTAGCCAGAGCAATAAGGCAAGAAAAGGAAATCAAAGGAGTACAAATAGGAAAAGAAGAACTTAAGCTTTCACTATTTGCAGATGACATGATACTATATTTAGAAAACCCAACAAACTCAACCAAAAGGCTTATAGAACTGATCAACAAATTCAGCAAAGTATCTGGATACAAAATCAATCTTAAAAAATCAGAAGCTTTCCTGTACACCAACCATAAATCCACTGAAAAAGAAATTCAGAAAACACTTCCACTCAGGATCTCCCACAAAAAAATAAAATACCTAGGAATAAACTTGACCAAGGAGGTAAAAGATCTCTACAAAGAAAATTATAAAACACTGAAAAAAGAAATCGAAGAAGATCTTAGAAGATGGAAAGACCTTCCATGTTCATGGATTGGCAGAATAAATATCATTAAAATGGCCATCCTCCCAAAAGTGATCTACAGATTTAATGCAATGCCCATTAAACTACCAAGATCATTCCTCACAGACATAGAAAAATCAGTCCTTAAATTTATCTGGAATAACAAAAAGCCCAGAATAGCCAAGGTAGTTCTCAGCAACAAAAACCATGCAGGAGGAATCACAATACCTGACTTTAAACTATACTACAAAGCCATTGTAATAAAAACAGCATGGTACTGGCAAAAGAACAGATATATAGACCAGTGGAGCAGAATAGAAGACCCAGAAACAAGTCCACACACTTTCAGCCAATTGATTTTTGACAAAGAGGCCAAAAACATACACTGGAAAAAAGATAGCCTCTTCAACAAATGGTGTTGGCAAAACTGGTTAACCATATGCAGAAAATTGGATGTTAATCCCACTTTTTCACCCTGTACAAAAGTCAACTCACGATGGATCAAAGACTTGGAAATTAAACCAGAGACTTTGAAGCTCCTTGAAGAGGGCATAGGTCCAACACTACAACACATAGGCACAGACAAACATTTCCTCAACAAGACCCCAAAGGCACAGCAAATTAAAAGGAGAATCAATACATGGGATTGCATGAAACTGAAGAGCTTCTGTTCAGCAAAGGAAACTATCAAGAATCTCAATCGAGAGCCAACAGAATGGGAGAAGATTTTTGCCACCTACACCACTGATAGAGGACTAATATCTAGAATATACAGAGAACTCAAGAAACTCAACACTAAGAAAACAAAACATCCAATAACAAAATGGGCAAATGAACTAAATAGACACTTCACAAAAGAAGAAATTCAAATGGCCAATAAATGCATGAAAAAATGCTCAACATCACTGGCAATCAGAGAGATGCAAATCAAAACTACCCTGAGATTTCACCTAACTCCAACTAGAATGGCCATCATTCAAAACACGAACAACAACAGATGCTGGCGAGGATGTGGAGAAGTGGGAACTCTAAGACATTGTTGGTGGGATTGCAAATTAGTGCAACCACTTTGGAAAACAGTATGGAGAATCCTCAGAAGAATGGGAACAAATCTACCATTTGATCCAGCAATACCACTGTTGGGTATCTACCCAAAAGAAAAGAAACCAAACTACCAAACTAATCCATGTGTATCTATGTTCATAGCTGCACAATTCACCATAGCCAAACTATGGAACCAGCCAAGATGTCCATCAACAGACGAATGGATTACAAAACTGTGGGATATGTACACAATGGAATTTTACTCAGCCATCAAAAAAAACTCAATTACATCATTTTCAGGGAAATGGATGGAACTGGAGGACATTATGCTAAGTGAGATTAGTCAGGCACAAAAAATAAGAAATCAGATGCTTTCCCTAATATGTGAGAGTTAGGGAGAAATGGGTCATACTTTTAACTCTGTTTACATTGTCTTTGGATATACAATATTTTTTTTATTTTTTAGGGAGTTTATTTACCCTTTTGTTGCCTGTGCAATTGAAATCATATCCAAGAAATCACTTCCAATTTCAATGTTGTGAGGTTTTATAACCCAGATTTTCTTCTAAAAGCTTATAGTATTAAGATTTATATTTAGGTCTTTTATCTATTTTGAGTTAATATTTGTATATGTGTTAGGTAACGGTCCAATTTTATTCTTTTTCATTTATTATTATTTTTCAACAATATTTGGTTAAAAGACTAGTATTTCCTCCACCAAAACTTCATGGAAACCTTGTCAAAAATAACTTGTCAATGTTTGGAAGAATTTATCTCTAGGCTTTTATTTAGCTCCAATGGTTTATATATCTGCCTTTAGAACAGTACTACACTGTTTCAATTATTGTAGCTTTATATGGTTTGAAATCAGAAAATATACATCTTCTAGCTTTGTTCTTCTTTGAGATTGTTTTGGGTATCTAGAGTCCATATTCCATATCAGGATAGATTTTTTCTGAAAAATAAATTAATAAATGTATGATAGTTTTACCTAAAAAAAAAAAAAAGAAAAAAATATTCTCTGGTAAGAAAGAAAGCAAAAAGAAATATTGAAATGTTATCTTTAAGTCATCAAGAGTTTGGTACCAGACAAATGAAACTGTTATGTGAGATTATCAATGTTAATATTGTATAAATTGCTATAATACTAGATGTCAACTACTAAACCAAGCATGGGAAGGAGGGATGGGGAGGGAATGGGGTGGGGATTGGGTAGGGGCTAACTGGGCGATATGTGCATGTATGTCTACAAAAGTATTTTCTTTATACCACTATGATGTATGAATACATTGCACCAATAAAAAATAAATTAAAAAAAAAAAAAAAAAAAAAAAAAAAAGAAAGATAATGTAAAATGAAATTAAAAGGCTACTGAGAAAATTGTGACGATAGATTTTGTGCTTATTTGTTTTTGATTAATATGACATCACCCAATAACAAGAGTCCTTGTCTCTCTAAATTTTGTAGCTAGAGGAAAACCTTCAGAAGAGATGAATTTTCTTTGATTGCACCTCCCCATAATCCTTGGGGCTCCCTGGGGAGCGATGTCAATTATACCATTTTAATGCAAATGGTATTTTAAAGAGTTAGTGCTACAGACAGAGAATGTTAATGCTGCTCCAAAGAAGAGTCAGTGTGTACTGCAGACTTCCCCCAATTCTGCAGCCCATTTCATGCCTTGATTTATTCTGATCCATCCTATCAACTGAGGGGACAGGCCACTGGCTTGCTCGCTGTCTTTGTCACTCAAACTCACCCATTAAGAACAATCCACTTTCTGAAAATGGACAGTGTGAAATACAGTTTTGGCAGCCAAAAGACAAACTCTTCTGTTCAGAGCATGATAATGAGGAGGCTGATGGCCGTCTTGCTTAGTGGGTTATTCTTACAAAGATAAAACATGTTCCAAAAGTGACTAAGAAACATGGAAATCAGCTAGTTCATGAAAAGTCATGGGAGCTTCGACTTTCAAATTAAGGAGACAAATATGATGAACACAGACACTAACACAGAAGAAAAGTGTCCACTGCCACCTGATTGCCTCCCTTGTATTGTGTTTTCTAATATTGCAATATCATAAAGAACTTAATTGATATCATGAGAATTTAGATATCTAGTAGCTTTTTATACTTAAAGCTTAGTAAATGGAAACAAATTCTATAAGTAATTATTTACCTTATGTTGCTTGAGTTTCTACCATGTAGAGGGGACTGTGCTAGGCATTATAAAGTAAAAAATATAAAGATGCATACATAGATTTTTGCCTACAAGAAGCAATAATGTGTGAAAAAAGGACACAAGAAACAGAATTCAAGAAAAGATGTAAAAGCCAGAATGTCACAACACATGTGCATACATAAGAATACTCAACAAGCAGTATTTACACAGAGACAACCCATATGGAAGCTGGCTGAGATCAGATAATAGGCCTTCTCAAGTTCTCTAGGAAATGAAGATTAAAAGACCCTTTGAGAAGAGAAGAGACAAGATGAAGCACTGAAGGAAGCTAACACTATCAGTGGTATACACATTGGACTAGAAAAGGAGTTTACCCCTGGTGGCATATGAATGGATGTGAGGTAGTGCATGAACCAGGTATTAAGTAATATTAAATTGTCCAGTGAAAATTTTCATTCTAATCTTTATTTTTGGAAGACATAAAGGAGAAAGTCTTTGGTTTGGTATGAATATGACCTTATATCGTTTACACTTATCAAAGAGAGCAGGCAATCTTATCCACTTAGAATTCAATTCATAAACATAAAATTCAATCAGTAAGTCAAACAGAAGGAGGGAGTGGGGAGGAAATGGGTTGGGAGTTGGGGAAGGGCTAATTAAGTGGTGTATGCATATATGCCTCTACCTTGTACCCCATCAAGATGTATGTCTACAATGCACCAATAAAATTTTTTTTAATTTCACTTATGAGTTACAGTTGCCATTTATAACAAGCAATTCTCATATAAATACATATATATAAATAGTAAAAGTTTCCATTTAAAATAAAATTAAAATGAGTCAACTTAAAGGAAAATCATTGTGTATATAACAGTACATGCACTAGAGTTGAGAAAACACGGACTTAGAGTAGGAGTCACTAAGAATTTTTTTCAAGAAATATTTGGACATGTGCAGTAAAATGTTCAAATATGTTATCCACAGCATTATTATGACAGAAAATTTGGAGACAAATTAAATATTTATGAGTAGAAAAGATACTGAGTAAATATCATACCGTAGAGGACCATCCAGATGTTCAAAGAGTAGGGAAGCTTCACATGTAAGGTCCACATGTGGAAAGACGATCAAGTAAAAAAAAATACAGGCAAACAAAACAACTCATAAAAATATATATTTGGTATAATCTAAATTATTTCTTAGACTTATATAAGTATATGTATTCTGGAAAAATAATCAAATAGTCAATTATATCAAAAGTTGCAAATGCGGAACCCCAGGAAATAGGAGGAAGAAGATCACCACCTTTTCTTCCTTTAGTGTTAGACTATTGGAATCTTAAATTCACAAATTTAAAATTTTTGGTGTTCTTTTTAAATAATTTTGAAAATAAGGCAGACAGGCAAATTTCCACTTACTGTATTCTTTCAAAACTACACTAAGACATCAGAAAAGACATGTTCAAAGGTCACAAAACTAAAGAAGCCAAGACGAAATCCAATATGTCTTGCAGAATCTACAAAATTTCTGGAATTGGCAACATTAAGTCCCCTTGAAATGGATATGAAAGTGGAATTAAAAACAAGAGAACTGTCCCAAAGGCCATTAAAGAAGCAGTTAGAAGATTTTGAGAAACAATTACACCTGATCTTTTCCCTACATCCATCCTGCCAATCTTCACATCTGGCCTGCCCTAGGGAGGAACAGGGAGGCTTAGAGTCTACAGAAAGAAGATGGACTTACTCACTAGGTAAGAGAACGAAGGGCATAGGTGAAGGAGTCATAGATGGAAAAAATGATTCTCCTTCAGTAATTCCCTCAACAAAAGGGCCTATGCATCATGCCAGAATCCCTTCCCATTCACTCAAAAACTGTGTGTGTGTGTGTGTGTGTGTGTGTGTGTGTGTGTGTGTGTGGTGTACTGGGAATGAAACCCAAGGTCATTCTACCTCTGAGCTATACCCCAAGCCCTATTTTATTTTTTTTATGTTTTTTTTGTTTGGTTAGTTGGTTGGGTTTTTTGAGGGGTTTTTTTGTTGTTGTTTTTTGTTTTTTGTTCGTTTGTTGGTTGGTTGGTGGTGGTACAAATCTACAATCCTCCTGTCTCAGCCTCCCAAGTACTGGGATCACATGTGTCCATCACCACACCCAGTGAAAAACTTCTTTTCAGGTGTTTATTGCCCTACGTTTAAGAGATTACCAACATATATATATATATATATATATATATATATATATATATATATATATATATATATATCTTGAATCAGAGAAACGGACTGAAAATAATGAAAAGCATGTGTGTATGTATATATGTGTATATTTTTAATAAATGAGATAGCAAAATTACAAAGGTGAGAATAATTCCCAGAAACTGAGAAAAGAGGATTCAGAAAACACTGTACCTACATTTATTACACACGCATGCATTTTTCCCAGAGCAATGTGTTTGTGGCTAAACACAGTATATCTCATAGGCCCATTTTCTTGTCTTCATCTCCCAACTTCTCAGTTTCCTCTAACACTTCACTTACCACTATCACCTGACTCCTTTTGTAGCAAAATTTCATTTAGGGTTTCCCATCTTGGTTTCAAGTCAGTCCAAATTCCTAATCTAAAAAAAAAATTAAAATTTCTCATTTTTCTGCTTTCCATCCCAGAAAAGTCAACTCTTAAGAAAGGCAAGAAAAAAGCTAGTGTGTATCAGTTCATACCAATCTCCCTCATGAATGTGTAAGCTACATGAGAGAGGTCATGGGCTTTGTTTTGTATTTTTACTGCCTAGAATATCGCTGAATTCAATAGAAAAAAAAACTTAAGTAAATGAATGAATAAAGAAATGAATCACAAGCTACATGTGCCTTTTAGAAGTGCCATTGCAACCTACAAAAAAGAATGAAAAAAGCAACAACAACCAAAAAAAAAAGAAAGAAATATTCTGATAAGGACAGATTTCTTTTTCTTTATGACACTTGTCTTGAAAAATCTCAAGGAACGTATCTGTGCAGTTAACTCCATTTCCCCAAGTCTAAATCCAACTGGTGTCTGCTATGGTGGCTTTCTTTACATACATACCTACCTTTGGACCCAAGTATGTTCACCATTTCTAGGATAACCTCTGAAAAATCCCATACATGGGCCTTTCAGCTGCCATCCTGAAATTCTTGCCTCATGATGAGAATTTTTTTCTCCTTTTTGTTAGAAGCTGGGAGTTCTTTTTGGCTTAATGCTTAATTTTAGCAAATACACTCATGTGGCTTTAAAGTCACAATCAGACGGTATGGTAAGGACTGGGTCATCTGGTTGGATAGTACCCAAATATCAGAAGTTGTGAGTTCCTTCTACCTAGGGGCAAAACGTAGCTGTTGATGTTCTGAAAACTCTTCAGGAGAAAAGAGATAAGGACTCTACCCGTGACCCCACTGTCTTAAACTTTCCCAGGTGAGCCTCCCGTTTCCTACCAGGATTCCAAAAATCATGAACCAAATAATAAAAATAAAAAGTAAAACTCAAGACTGCTTCTCCCTTCCTGCTAGGGAACATGTGTTACTGTGATCTATTGTATACTTGGACTGAAAACTCTTTTTATCAAGCCTTACCACTAGACAATTTCCTTGAGTCACTAAGAATGAATTTATCTTTCTAGGTAAACTTAGAACCTTCAAAAGACCACAAAAAGATATCTCCAGTGCTAAAACATTAATTATAGCCTATACAAAGACAATTTTTCTTGGTTAAAAAAGGGAATAGTGTAGTATAAATGTGTGTACTATGTTCAAAATACACTAGCAGAGAGACTCATACCATGCATATCATGGTAAATATTTTGGATAACAAGGATAAAGAAAAGATTTTAAAAGCATCCAAGCAGGAAAAAGAAGAAAACCGATTACATTCAATGAAGAAAAACTAAGTTTGCCTAAGATTTAACATTAAATTGTATTTTTAAGGGAAAATGCAGGCACCAAATAACTTGGTAACAAAATCACTTTGTCTTAGATGTACAAAAGATTACATAAAGATATGTTCAAGTGTAATTTCAAAATAAAATTTCCTACCTGAGAATATACTCAAGACAACCGAAGGAAGAATCAAAATTAGAACCTAAATCAAGAAAAGCATTACATAAAATTGGTTCCCATTCATAACTTATGGCAAATGATAGGAATCCAGTTTGATTATGCGTTGGCTCCTTGACCATTTAAGGATGAGACTAGACCCGAAAATGCCTCTCTGAAATGTTCCTCATCTGTGTGTCTCCCTTTCTTCATTCTAAAAATGTGACTTCCGGGAAGATGGCGACCGAGAAAAGCGGGGCTTAAGAGTCCCGCTAACAACCAATCTCCATTACCACAAAAAGAGCGCCTTTCATAGCCAGAAAACACCATCACCAGAAAAACAAAAAAACCACCAGGCTCCAGAGAGTAAGCGGACTGAGAACAGAGCTCAGGGCCACAGAGGAGACACACGCGCCCGAGGACGCGGCAGCAGCGCCATACTGCCGGCGGCAGCGGCGAACTCAGCGGACGGCTACAGCAAGCTGAGGTGAGCCGATGTGGAACAGCCAGGTGGGATCTTTCGGCGCAGACAGCATTTAAAGCTCCCAGTGGCTGAGCTCAGCACACGCTGCAGGGATTCAGAGTGGAAATCAAAACCAGAGAAGAAAAAATACGCCAGCCTCATGGCCGAGGGCATGGCAGAGGCGCCATATTGCCACCGGCGGCGGCAGCAGCAGTGAATTCACCGAGTCCAGTACAGCTACATCTACGTACTCAAGAACAGTGAGTCAAATTGCGGGCCACAGAGGAGAAATCCCAGTATTGTGTCTCCTGGGACTTGACCCAGTGAGGGAGTGGTGGTGGCAGAGATATCACACCATAGGAGAGCGTGCAACCTGGCACCCCCCATAGTTTAAAGCAGCCTCTATCGACTTCCTGGGTCGGAGACTCTATGATACAACCCAGTAAAGGAGTAGTAGGGTCTGAGATAATACAGACTCGAGATCCAGAGCACCTTAAGTGAAGCCATAGTGACCCAAGGGAAGAACCCAGAGAAGGCACAAACCTCCGAAATCATGGGAAAGAGGAATAACACTGGAGTAATGAATGTGCACAACCCCACAACATCAGAACCTGATAAAACAGAAAATCAGAGATTTCTAGAAGATCAAATCAGGAAAATAACTGTAGAAATAATAGAGGTGCTTCGAAAAGAACTCAGAGAGAGCCAAAAAGAGATAAAGGATGCAATTAATGAAGTAAAGGCCTCAATTCAAAGCACAAACAACCGATTAGACCACATGGAGAACAGAATCTCGTTCTTAGAAGATGAGCAATCCAAAATTGAATGCATAGTTTCTAATCTAGAAAAAGATATCCAACAGCAGGAATCTGACATTGAAGAAATATGGGCCCATCTTAAGAGAGCTAACCTAAGAATAATTGGAATAGAGGAGGGAAAAGAAAGTGATACCAAAGGGATCAACAATCTCTTCAAGGAAGTAATAGCAGAAAATTTTCCAAACATAGAGCAAGAGGTTGATACACAGGTCCAGGAAACTTATAGAACTCCCTTTAGACAGGATCGGAGAAGAGGATCCCCACGCCATATAATTGTCAAAATGACCAATGTGGAAGCCAAGCAGAGAATCTTAAAGGCAACAAAAACAAAGGGCCAAGTGACATTCAGAGGCAAACCAATTAGAATCACTCCAGACTTCCCAAACCAAGTCATGAGAGCCAGAAGGGCTTGGAGTAACATATTCCAAACTCTGAAAGAAAACAACTTCCAGCCAAAAATTTCCTATCCAGCAAAACTTTCTATCAAATTAGATGGAGAAATAAGAAGCTTCCATGACAAACAGAAACTGAAGGAATTTATGTCTTCAAAACCAGCGCTAGAGAAAATACTCAAAGAGATTAACTACAAAGAAGAAATAGGTAACACTCACCAGAACCAGAGAAACAAGAGTTTCCATCCAACAGACAACTAAGATTGGTTATCTGTGGAGATTCATTATTTATGTTAGTCTTTTATCTATCTCTAAATTGTATTGTTTGCCTTTATTGTTAATTTTCAGGATTTCTAGTTGGAATATTAATATACCTTCAGATATAGCATTTGGAAATATTTTATCCAATTCTATTAGTAACTTTTAACTCTGTTTACATTGTCTTTGGATATACAATATTTTCTATTATATTTTAGGGAGTTTGTATATTCTTCTGTTGCCTGTGCCATTGAAATCATATCCAAGAAATCACTGCAAATTTCAATGTTGTGAGGTTTTATGACCCAGATTTTCTCCTAAAAGTTTATAGTCTTAAGATTTATATTTAGGTCTTTTATCTAGTTTGAGTTAATACTTGTATGTGGGATTAGGTAAGGGTCCAATTTTATTCTTTTCCATGTAATTATTATTTTTCAACAATATTTAGTTAAAAGATTATTATTTCCACCACCAAATGTTCGTGGAAACCTTGTCAAAAATAACTTGACAATATAGGGAAGAAGTTAGCTCTAGGCTTGTATTTAACTCCAATGGTCTATATATCTGCCTTTAGAACAGTACTACACTGTTTCAATTATTGTAGCTTTATATGGTTTGAAATCAGAAAATATACATCTTCTAGCTTTGTTTTTGCTTCGAGATTGTTTTGGGTATCTAGAGTCCATATTCCATATCAGGATAGATTTTTTTCTGAAAAATAAATATATGATAGTTTCACCTAAAAAAAAGAAAAAAATATTCTCTGGTAAGAAAGAAAGCAAAAAGAAATATTGAAATGTTATCTTTAAGACATCAAAAGCTTGGTATCAGACAAATGAAACTGTTATGTGAGATTATCATTTTTAATTTTGAATAAATTGCTATAATACTTGATGTCAACCACTAAGCCAAGCATGGGAGGGAGGGATGGGGAGAGAATGGGGTGGGGATCGGGTGGGGGCTGACTGGGCGATGTGTGCATGTATGTCTACAAAAGTTTGTATCCCACTATGATGTATGAATACAGTGCACCAATAAAATAAAATTTAAAAAAAAATAAAAATAAATAAAAAAAATAAAAATAAATAAATAAATAAAAATGTTTCTTCAGCCTTCTCAAAAATGCAGAGCAAAGGGCTAAAGGTTGTAAATCATCTGTCTCCAAATGTACAGCAATTTATAATAATCTCAGCAAAGAGAACATTATGCACCTAAATAATTCTCCCAACCTAATGAGTTTATTATCCTCCAAGAGGAAATAGAAGCCATAATTCAAGAACCAAGTCTTTTTTAAAATATAAATAATAGAGAGTTAGAAATAGAGCCGGGCATGGTGGCGCATGCTTGTAATCCTAGCATTCGAGAGGCTGAGACCAGAGGATCGTGGTTCACAGACAACCTCAGCTACTTAGTGATGTCCTCTGCAACTGAGTGTGACTGGTTTCAAAATAAAGAATAAAATATAGGGCAGGGGGTGTAGCTTGAAGGTCGAATGGCCCTGGGTTCCATCCCAGTACTGGAAAAAAAAAATCAGAAATATAAAAGTCACTGATCATTGGCCAGAGTAGAAAAATAGAATCTAGGGGAAAATGTTTTTATCTGTCCTATAAAACAGTGACTATGATGTTTACAAATCCAGTTGAGCAGAAAAATATCTATTACCAAAATTATTGAAATTTGGATATTGACTACAAGCACTCAGCTTCTGTTTTTATACAACATGAAGCTACCCAATATAATTGGAAATCACTCTAGTATAGAAAATACTTCTCATTTGTATAAAGTGGAATTTATTTTGCAATGGCACTGTTCCTTTCAGTGATTTTAAGAGGCAAAATTCAATTTGGATTAACCAGACAGATAGATTCATATCATTCTGCAAAGTATTTATCAAAGTTTTATAACAGGGAAAAACTTGCGCTTCAGAAGCAAATTATTTACACATGAGTGTATGGGTGTTTTGCTTGGTGTTTTGTTTTGTTTTTTCAAATGCCAAAGCCATGTATGTGACTCTTGAGGAGAGTCCTTTATTTTAAACAAAAATGACTACTCTATCCATAGTTCTCACTCTTGCCCTGTAAGAAAGGTTCTGGTTGGTGCAATGATGCTCACAGTGGGGGTGATGGCCTGGAGAGGAGATTGGATATGAACTGTAACCTTGGAGGCAGGAATCTAGCACCTGATTCCCCTGCTCAAAGGGTCCCTGAATCATGTAAAAAAAAAGACTAATAAGAAGAGGCTATAGCTGTCAAAAAAAAAAAAACTAGACTACCATAATAAAGAAGGTTTGCTCATAGAGAAATTTTGTTTTATTCCAAAGCCAAGACTAAAAATCCTCAACACATTTTCATGAGAAACTTAATGAGAAAGTCACACACTATGGTATAGTTTTAAGATTTAGAACCAGAAAAACATGAATTTAAATCTTCATTATCCACACCATGGGATATATTTTTCACAGTTTATTTAAAAGCTCAACTCTGCTCATTGGCAAAATGAGGATATTAATATTAATATCTGCCTCTGAGAGTGCTTATAAAATTTTGAGTTAGCATATGTAAGCTCTATGTTACTTTGTAAATAGTACTCATCATGTTTCTAGATCAACTTAGAAAGAAGAAGAAACTGAGGTGAGGACTGTATTACCTAAAATAAGTACTAACATCAACCACTAAAATTTTATTGTAGGCCTATTATGTGTCCAAAGTTTGGGATGTCATGTTAGTATTTTAAAATTATACCTTTGTTACATTAATTAAATGATCAATTCCTGAGGGCCATGGGCCAAATTAGGAGCGTTAGAAAAAGGAAAAAGTAGCCGGGTGTGGTGGCGCACGCTTGTTATCCCCGCGCTTGGGAGGCAGAGACAGGAGGATAGCGCAGGTTCAAAGCCAGCCATGTGCGCTGGCTTAGGAGACCCTGCTTCCAAATAAAAATGTAAAAATTGGTCTGGGAGTATAGCCCGGAGGTAGAAGGGCTTCCAGGAACCCCAGTACCACCAAAAAATAAAAAAAATTAAAAATAAGTAAAAAGGAGACATTTATGTAAAAAGAGTAGCCAAGACCTGATAGATGGGAGCTGAGTCTTAAAGAATGAGCAAGCCTGGTGTGATGGCACATACCTGTGAGAGCAGTGCTTGGATGAGACAGAAGGTTTGCAGGTTCAAGAACAGCCTCTGAAACTAGTGAGACTTGTTAACCTAGCAAGACCCTGTTTCCTAATAAAAAAGTAGAATACCCCTGGGCTCAATCCCCAATACCACCACAACAAAAGAATGAGCAGATAAGAGAGAAAGTGAGAACACAGAAGAAATAAGGGTGTGTGTGTGTGTGTGTGTGTGTGTGTGTGTGTGTGTGTGTGTGTGTGTGTGTGTGTGTCAGGGAGAGAAAGAGAGAGAACAGTATCTTTGGTACCCTACCAGTGTAATACTACTTTACTACTTCACAGAGTAATCGCATTCAATCATCAGAACAACTGTGCAAGGGACTGTCTTTATTTTACCAAAAAAAGAAACTGAGAATCAGAGAAGGTAAAAGCTCTGAGCTATCTAGCAGTGACAATGTCAGATTTGACCCCAGTTCTTCCCATTTGATACTGAGGTTTTATGCAACATTATATTTGTAAAAGAAAAGATAACATGATCAAGCCAGAATGTGGTGCTCCGGATGGCCAATGTTATATATAACAAGAACCTAAATTTTGTGAAGCCCCAATAACAAAATGAATGTCTCACTAGCCATTCTCTTTGATATATAGGAATTCAGCTGTTTTCTCCATAGGCAAAATGTGAAAATTTTTAAGGACCCCTGGAAAGACTACTATTTCCTTCATATTCTAAATTCCCTTCTCCTCTATCTTCGCACCACAGTAAATTCTGCATCGCTCTCGGAGAAGTGATTCTCATTGGTATTCACTTGAAGCAGGTAAGGTCACATCTCAGAACATTGGGAATGTATTGTCTAAAGAGCACAGTTTGTATCTTGCTTCAGAGAGATCTTTAAAGATGTCCCAGCTTAGCTGACTTTTCTTTCCCCTCCTCCGTCCAAGAAACATCCTCCAGGGAGAAAGTCAATTTCCAATCTTCACACTGCAGAGGCTCAAGGCAGTCAGTTGCAGAATGCAGATCAGCCTGCCTTTTCTTTTGAGATAAACAAAATCTGGGAACAAGTTTTGAAAGAAAATTTTTTGAGCAATCCTCACAGTGAGAGTGTCAGGTATCTTGGAGATAGTTTACATGATGTGGCAAATACTCAGATTACCAACCAAGCCTGCACTGTGCTCTGATCAGACTAAGAAACAATGCCTTAGTTCAAAAGCTACCACTTTCCAATTGGAAAGCCAACCCTACTCTAGCCTTGGTCCCTAATAAGAGAATATATTTTTATTTCCCAGACCCTGCACAAACTTTATGTTGGATAGGTAAACATTCTCAATTCATCTATCCTTTAATATATCTCCTTTGCAAAAGTAAAAAGAGGTTGTTCTTTTTTTATTATTCCTTTTTTTTCATAGTACTGAGAATCAAACCCATGATTGACCTTGTGCATTCCACTCAAGCACTCTACCACTCAGCTACGCCCAGGCCCTGGAAGTTGTACTTTAAGTGGTATGTACCAGAAATGGGTTACTCCATCATTTCTCGAGAAAGAATTCAGTAAATGTAACTTGCAGAAAAATGGATGGAATGTCCTGAGTGGAAATGTTTTCTGGATTTCTTTTTCAGTGGATTTATGGATGATATACAGGAAAGCTTCTGATTTTTAAGATTAATTTTATGTCCAGACACTTTGATGAATTTTTCGATCCATTCTATAAGCTTTCTGGTTGAGTTGTTGGGTCTTGTAAGTATAGTATCATATCCAAAGTGGTAAAAGACCTCTACAAAGCAAATTATAAAACTTTGAAAAAAGAAATCAAAGAAGACCTTAGAAGATGGAAAGATCTTCTGTGTTCTTGGATAGGCAAAATAAATATCATCAAAATGGCCATTCTTCCAAAAGTGATCTACAGATTCAATGCACTGCCCTTTAAATTATCAAGGTCATTCCTTACAGGAAAAAAATCAGTCCTTAAATTCATTTAGAATGACAAATAAACCAGAATAAGTTGGGCATAATGACAAACACTTGTAATCCCAGGATTTGGGAGGCTGAGACAGGAGGATCACAGTTTGCGGACAGCCTCAGCAACTTAGTGAGGCCCTTTGCAACTCAGTGAGACCCTGTTTCAAAATAAAGAATAAAAATAGCACTGGGGGTGTCACTAGAAGGTAGAATTCCCCTGGGTTCCATCCCCAGTACTGAAAAAAAAAAATAAACAAAATAGCCAAACTAGTTCTAGCAATAAAAATAATGCAGGAGGCATCACAATAGCTGACTTCTTCAAACTATACTACAAAGTCATACTAATAAAATAGCAGAGTATTGGCACAAAAATAGACACATAGACCAATGGAGCAGAATAGAAAACTCAAAAACAAATCTGCACACTGACAGCCAATTGTTTTACAAAGGGGCAAAAACATACACTGGAAAAAAGATAGACTCCTCAATAAATGGTGTTGGCAAAACTGGTTAACCATATGAAAAAAATGAAAATAAACCCCACTTTCTCACCACATATAAGTGTTAACTCAAGATGGATCAAAGACTTGAAAATCAGATCAAAGACCTTGCAGCTCCTGGAAGAGGCCATAGGTTCAGCACTTCAACAGAAAGACACAGGTACAAACTTTCTCAACAAGACACCAAAGGCACAAGAAACTAAAAGTAGGATCAGTACGTGGGATTGCATTAAACTAAAGAATTTCTATACTGTAAAGGAAACTATCAAGAACCTCAACTGAGAGCCAACTATATTCTAGAAGTAATATCTAGAATATACAGAGAAACTTGGCAATAAGAAAAAAATAACCTAGTAAAAAATGGGCAAGTGAACTAAATAGACACTTCACAAAAAATTCAAATGTCCAATAAATATATTCAAAACTGTTCAACATCATTGGTAATCAGAAAGATGCAAATCAAAACTACCATGAGATTTCACCTAACTCCAATTAGAATGGCAATCATTCAAAACACAAACAAATGCTGGTGAGGATGTGGAGAAGTGGGAACTCTATTACATTGTCGGTGGGACTGCAAATTAGTGCAATCGCTTTGGAAACAGTATGGAGGATCCTCCAAGGAATGGAAATGAACCTACCATATGATCCAGCAATACCACTTCTGGGTATCTACCCAAAATAATAGAAACCAAACTTTCAAACGAATAATTCACAAATATCACCCTATGGAACCAGCCAAGATGTCCATCAACAGATGAATGGATTATGAAACTATGGAATATGTACATAATAGAATTATACTCAGCCATAGAGAAGAACAAAATTGTGTCATTTACAGGGAAACAGATGGAAATGGAATACATTATGCTAAGTGAGATTGGTCAGTTACAAAAAGTAAAAAATCGAATGTTGTCCCTAATATTTGGAAGCTAGGGAGAAAAAGGATCAAAGGAGGAACTCTAGATAAAGAAGGAGAAACTATAGATGAGCAAATAAGGCGATCTAACTGGGGGAATTGAAGGGGAAAAGAGTGACATTCCCTAATGTATGTGATGTACATTCAAAAATATATCAATCACTAAGCCAGACAGGAGAAGGAAGAAGGGAGGAGGGAATGGGGAACTGGGGAAAAACTAAATGAGTAATGTGTGCATGTATGCCTCTACCATCTTATACCCCATCAATATATATGACTACAATGCACCAATTAAAAAATAAGACAACAACAACAAAAAGAAAGAAAATGGACAGACCTAGAGATTAGTATGGTAAATGATATCCTCCGGTTGCAGAAAGTCAAAGGTCATATGTTTTCTCTCATATGTAGAAGCCAGAGTGAAACTAGGAAACAGAATGAACTTTAGATAAATTAGGAAAGAGACCAGTAGAATAGTGAAAGTGGGATGGGAGAAGGCAAGAAGAGGAAAAGGAAGAACTGATGATGGAAACAGTTCAAAAATGCTATTTTCATATATGATGGCATCACCACCAATGTCACTAATATGTTCAGGAGGGTGGAGACTGGAGTGGGATGTAGAGGGAAACACCCCAAGTACTGTGTACATGTATGTTGCATCATTTGAACCTTATTATGATGTATAATTACAGTGCACCAAAACAAGTATTTTGAAAAAAAGATTAAATAATCACAGACCCATCCAGTGTACACTAGCTATCTGGGCATCCCTTAGCACAGTCAAGTTGACACATAAAATTAACCATTACATAAGCTCATCTCTTTTGATTGCTTTCCAGACTGTAAACTACATGAGGTAAAGGACTTTGTCTATTTTGTTCAATTCTTTAGTTTTAAAACAGTGCCTAGTGAATGTTTAATTATGTAAAAGGATAAAAATAATAATAAGTAAAATTTCCAATATAGCTTTTTTCCATTAACATTCAAATTTATTGGATGCAGAAAAGATTAAATTCTCAGGTGCATAAATGGTACAACCAAGTGAAGAATTCCTGTCTCAGCTATTTTGTTCAATGAACCAATAAGATAACAATGCACTCTCCATTCCTACCCCCTTGAGTATTTTCTTTCTTATTTTCTTTTCTTTTCTTTTCTTTTTCATTAATCCTTACTAGCCTCTGATGTGTAATCTCCCAATACTATGATTTTTTAAGCATTTAATCAGAACTTGAGAACAATAGAAAAAAGATTCCCCTTCACATGTAGCTGCAATCTAAACATAAGGTCCATGAAAATTCTGCTTCAGAATGGCTTGGCATGCTTGCTAGAGATGGGATTCCAATATTTCAGACCTTCTGTATCAGAACCTCAGAGCATGGAGCCCAAGAACCTGAATGTTTAACTAGCATCTTATGTGATTACTGCACAAACTTGTGCTGGGCAAATAGCATCATTAAGAGTTCTCTTCCCCCACAAAGGCGGTTTCAAACCTACTTTAGATGAATACACTATTGGTAATTGTTGAAGCTGGTGAACAGTAAACAGAGTTCTTTATACTTTCATAAAGTATATGAAGGTTCCTTCTACTTGTGAAAATGACTACAGTTTTCCATAATAAAAAGTTCTTTTCATCAACTTCTTTAAGACCCAAGAAATAAGTAGGCAGGCTCTTTATAGGGCTCTGAGATAGGTCAAACTGATTCCAAGAAACAAAATTTGTGAAAGCCAACTTAATGAAGGGAAATACTTTTTTAGTAGTTAGCACAAGAAATACTGTTCACTGGTGCATTTGGGAGTCAGATCAGACTGGAGATGAAGACCTCACTTAGGTCAATCCTGGCAGCACAGTCAGATCTAAGTTTCTTGATCTTTGTAAACCAGGACTGTCATCCCAAGAAGGTTTTCAGGTTTCACCAATAGTGAATAATCTTCCTTTTCATTAGATCCTATGGATAATTTGCCTTCCTTGTATATCTTCAGTGGCTAAGAAATGGCAACCAAATGATTTTCAATTTATCTCAACATTTTTACTCCTTTAACAAATACAGATATTCTAATTTTAAAAAGAATCTAACAATACAAGGAATGTTACATAAAAAATGCTATTCCTGCTTTAAATTCAAGGTGCCCAGAGTTCAACAGGTCTGTTTCGTTTGGGTTTGGTTTGGGGTTTGGGGCTGTACTGGAGATTGATCTCAGGGGCATTCTACCTCTGAGCTATACCCCTAGCCCTATTTTTTTATTCTTTATTTTGAAACAAGGTCTCACCAAGTTGTAGAGAGCTTCCCTAAGTAGCTGAGGCTGTCTATGAACCCATGATCCTCCTGTCTCAGCCTCCCAAATGCTGAGGTTACGAGCATGTGCCACCATGCCTGAAAATAGGTCTGTTTTCTATCTCAGCTCATTTCTCACGGCATAGCTGAGCAACAAGATGTACCATGTGAGCCTAAAGAAAGCTTATCTAACACGGATCCTTCCAGGAGGCAGCACTCCTTATCAGTATAGTTGAAGTAACAAAAAGAAAAAAGAACAACTTTTCTACACTTGTTAAAATTCCTCTCTAGTGCTTTTTTGCTGTCAAAATAGCGGTTCTTCAAATTTTCCTTTAGAAATGCAACATTTTCAGATATAACCTATTGACTCCTTTCCTCTGGGAAAAATTAAACATACTGCATCATTTCACTCATGTGCAAAAAGTTAGAACCAAATATAGGTCCAATCAGAGTGCGGTGTTAGTTAAATATGTAGTGCAGGCTTTGCCCTTGGTCGCTCTTTCCTGCCCCTGTTTTTGTATTCCCTTTTCTTTCTTTTTTTTAACATTTTATTTCTTTATTTTTTTTACTTGGTGCATGAAAATGGATGGAACTCAAGAATATCATACTGAGTACAGCCAGTCTCACAAAACGAGTGGATGTTTGTTTCCTACGTGGACGCTAGAGAGATATTTGGAAACAAGGACAATGTCAGAGGTGAGCAGAGACTCCAGAGACATGCCTGAGGGGGCTCAGGGATGGGGCCAAAGTCATAAAGAGTGTAATAGCAGAAATAATACTACAAATATATACAAAACTACTGATTCTAATACTAAAGATATGCGAGGGGAGGGACAGGGAGGGAGGGGAGGTCGAGATCCCAATGGGGAGGGCACCAAGAACAACGTGCATGCACCTGTCTGAAACCCTATAACCCAATATGATGTAAAATTTGCAACACCCTTTTCTATGCACAGTTAGACTAAAGAGCTCTGGCCTGCTTCCTACACACCTAGTTTCAAGCCCTGCCCCTGTTACTCAACATGTAATTGCTTTGAAATGTTGAGGGAGTCCCTAGAGTTCTGTTTCCTCATCAATAAATTGGGGGCCTGGGGGAAAGCATACCCCCACTGACTTTAAAGGCTTTGGAAAAGAAAATAAAAAGTCTTGCAAACTACATGTGACTTGCTGATTCATGCTGGTTTCGTGAGGCTCGGGGGATGTTTGATGCCCATCCTTTGTATAAATCAACCTGATGATTACACACCAGCCGTCTGTACCAGCATTCCAAGGAAGGTCCATTTGCTCAGCTTTGTATATAATTGAGAATTAAAAAGGAGAGCAAATCTGAGCAAATGGATATATTCACTAAGAAAGATATCAGTAATTATATTCCCATCAAAGTTATCATTAACCGTCACTTAATTGAAAACACAGTTACACTGAATGTACATAATACTTTGAAGCATGGAATTGTTTTCCCCAGTCTTCAGTAAGCCTTATATCAAGTGCTAGGGGATATTATTATTATTATTATTATTATTATTATTATTATATCAGGAAGACTTTTAGAAGAATGTGATAAATTTATATTTTATCGTTATCTTTTTTCTAATAAAATTAACATCATCACAGCCATTCTAGATTTGAGCTCCTTTGTAATCATTCATACACCTAACAGCCCTATCAGATTTGAGCAAGTGGTTGAAATACTCTGGATGTGAATTATTTTTCCATATTTCATATACCAGTGTATCTTATTTCTTAATCAAATTCATTTGTCTTCTGGACCAGGTGCAGCTTTGGGCTGTCCTAGAAGCAAACTCAGAGATATGTTTAGAAATATGTAAAAAAAAAAACCTCCATTATAGATCAATATCTCTTCACTATTAATTGATCCTTTGTGATAAACATGGAACTATATTAAGTGCTTTACATACTTTATACCACTTAGGCTTTATAGCAGCCCTTTGATGTAGGAATTATTAGCCCCATTTCACAGATGACATAAATGGAAAAGCAACTCACCCAGTCTATCACATGAAGACCCGGTTGCTATGACTTCAAAGACTAAGATATTGACCATCAAATAACATGTCCTGCTTTATGTGGCTACAAATCAAGGCATATTGTGCATTTCTGATAATTGTTCTTACCACAATACTTGGGCACTGGTTAAGATATGGTTTGTCCCTAAAGTTATGTATTAGATTCTTAGACCCCGGCGTGGCTATGTAGATGTGGTAGGACATGTAGGAGGTGGGTCTTTGAGGGAGGTCTTACGTCACTGTCACTGGTGCTGTGCCCCTTGGAAGGGTTCTCAGGGAATTCTAGTTTGTTCTAGCTAGAGGGTTGTTATAAAAGAACAGATATGACCACTCTTCAGCCTCTTTGGCTTTTTGTGATCGAAACCCCTCATCCCACATACACTCACATCATTGAGATGTTATTTGCCATGAGATCTCCAACAGGGCTGAGCTCACCCTGTCACCATTCTCTCAAATCTCTAGAACTGTGAGCTAAATAAACTTCTTTTCTTTATAAAGTTATCCTGCCTCAGGTGTTTAATTATGCTAAGAGAAAACTTATTAGTAATAGCATAGAATGCTTTTTCTGAAGAAACTTGATTCATAAGACAAATCTTATCTTTCATCCTAAAAAAGCCATAAATTAGCCAGGTGTTGTGGCACATGTTTATAATCCCAGAAACAGGAGGATTTCAGGTTAGCAGCCAGCTTTAGCAACTTAACTAAAGTTAAGGCCCTCTGCAACTTAGTAAAATCCTGTTTCAAAATATAATAATAAAATAGGACTGGAGGTGTAGCTCGAAGGTAGAATACCCTGGGTTATATCACCAGTACCACAATAAAGGGCCATAAATAAGTGGCAATAGGTGTTAAGTAAGTCAGTTCCAAACTTGTCTATATGCTTTAGAGTGAACCAGACCTGACATCTAGGAAGCTGGAGATGGATGCCATCTACTCTCACTAGAAGTCCCAGAATTTAGTCAAGTAGATAACAATAGTTAACAATCCCTGATGACCATCGCAGTTTCAGCACTGAAAGTTCTGCATTATAGAAAATTCTATGGATTTGTTTCCTTTCCACCAAGTCCCCCTGAGGCCAGCTTTCTTTCTGCATCTCTAAATGTTGCTTTTTTTTCCATTGTTTTTGAAGAAAGATTAAGGCTTTCTTATGTGACAACCACAATACTAGGTGTAAAGAATATCAAGGCAAAAAAAAAAATCCAAATTCCCCCCACAAGTATTGTGTGCCTGCCTCCTACAACATTCTCTGAAACTGATATCCATCTTTTCAAAACCTAGCCAGGACTAAGACCTTGCCACCTGCCATCATGCTCTATAAATACCAGGTCCCATCTGCCTGGTTTTTCTTCTTTTGGTTGCTCTAGCAACTGCCTTGTGTCCAACTGCTGTTCCCACATGGTCTGGTCTATTCACCCCGTGATTGAACTCTTCGTCCTACACTGAGGAAGGATTCAGCACACCTTTTTTGGATCCATCTATCATTTTTTATTCCAGAATGAGAAGTTTTAGATGACATAAAAGAATGCAACCAGGTTCTTCATAATACTGAGGATCCTCTACCCTCAAGTATTCTGAGAATACTTACACTTTAAGTGGCTTGCCATCAATTGATACAAGCAATTCTTATGAAAGATAGCAAGAATGTTTGAAAAACACAAATTCCAATGGAAGAAGAAGAAGGAGGAGGAGGAGGAGGAGGAGGAGGAGGAGGAGGAGGAGGAGGAGGAAAGGAGGAGGAGGAGGGCGACGGCAACAACGACGACGAGAACGAGGATAGGAGAAGAAAAAGAAGAAAGAAAGGAAGAAAGGTCCAGCATGGTGGTGCATGTCTATTATCCCAATACTTGGGAGACTGAGACAAGAGAATCTGAGGTTCCAGTCTTGTCTCAGAGATTTAGTAAGACCCTTAGCAAAACTCAGTTTCTAAATAAAAAACAAAATAGGGCCAGGGGTACAATTCAAAGGTAGAACACCCCTGGGTTCAATCCTTAGTAATAAACACACACACACATGCACACACACACACACACACACACACACACACACACACACTTTAAAAAATCACTTCTCTAACTAGCCTACATAGCTAAGAGAGAAGCTGGAAATTGCTAGAGGCAAAGAACATCCCTCAGGAGAGCTGCTGAGTCAACGGTGTAAGAGTGAAAGAGTTTTCTTAGGTTGTGAACCATCAATCCTCAAGCAAAACAACAGAAAAATGGCTGTCAGAGAATCTCCCTTCTACAACATAATTGTGCTGCCTACAAATCTTGTTTGTCCACTTCTGGCACTTTGTTTCTCGGCCCTCTTTTTTCTGTTTGTGCACCCCTCCCCCACTTGATGCCAGGTCTAGGTTGAACAGCGAGGCCATTCTAACTGCTCCCCGTCTTTTCTTTCCAGAGACTAACACATTTCTGAATATATTGGCCATTTATTACATCTGCTACCTTAGGGAAATCATGTCATCTTTAAGGACTCCAGTTATCATGAAATCAATGGATGTCTAATATTCTAGTAAAATAAAATTCACTGAATATGTGTCATAGATACCTGTTGATTTTACTTGTCCTGTGTTCTTTTATCTTTTATCTAGTAATAGACTCTATCATCTAAGTGAAGAAAACAATACAAGTAGTCTGGGCTGAGTTTATGCTCTCACAATACCTATCTCTCCATCATTTGCTTGCCTTTTCTTGACACACTGTTCTGATTTTTTTGGGGGGTGGTACTGGGGTTTCTGGAAGCCCTTCTACCTCTGGGCTACACTCCCAGACCTATTTTATACTTTTTTTTTATTTGGAAATAGGGTCTCTTAAGGCAGCGCGGCTGGCTTCAAACCAGCGCGATCCTCCTGTCTCCGCCTCCCAAGCGCGGGGATTACAAGCGTGCGCCACCACGCCTGGCCTTCTGATTTTCTTTCTTGGAATATTCACCTCCATATTAGTCATGTTTCTAGATGAAGGTGCCTGGCATGGTGGTACGTATCTGTCATATCGATGCTCAGGAGGCTTAGACAGGAGGATCTGCCTCAGCAACTTAGCAAAGCCCTATTGCAAAAATAAATCTCTAAAAAGGGCTGAGGGTGTAGCTCACAGGTAGAACACCCCTGGGTTCAATCCCCAGTACCAAAATAAATAAACAAAATATAAACTAAGTGAGTTGCTTTGGGATGTATCCCATCCTACAGACCACAGAGATGGGACCTAAGGGAGGCATGTGACCCATTGCCAACCAAAGACAGAGAGTGACTGTCCTACATTATACCAGAACCCTGACAGGCACTGTTGGCCTTTAGATGAATATTGTGGTATAAGATATAAAATCATTTTGATCCTGTAAAGAGAGAACGTCCAGTTGCAAGGGACGAGTACAGCGTTTGACAATAAAGGCAATGACACAGGATACAGAACCGAGGTATAGGGAGTGATCTGATGCCTGGTGATATTGTCTGTAGGCTAATTCTTTACTTGCAATCAAATCTATCCTGAGCCAAATTATAGTTTCTTTATTGTTTCCGTTTGTACCTGGTTTTCTGTTTTTTGGGGGGGAAAAAAAAAAGAACCTGAATGAGACACAGGCCCGGCCAATTGGAACACATAATCCTTCAGATTAAAGGATTAATCACTAGGGCTCAGGGACACACAAGACAGGCCAGGGTAGAACCTCCCCAGGACCCTTTAGCCAGTGCTTTTAGAGGAAAATATTACTTTTCTTCCCCATCATTGCTCAGTGATCTCTCCTTGTCCTCTGCAAGGAAAGAACTTATCTTTAAAATGAGTCTCTAAACTGGGCATGGTGGTGCACGCTTGTAATCCCAGCATTCGGGTGGCTGAGACTGAAGGATCGTGGTTCACGGACAGCCTCAGCTACTTAGTGAGGCCCTCCCCAACTCAGTGAGACCCTGTTTCAAAATAAAGAATTAAAAAATAGGGCAAGGGGTGTAGCTCGGGGGTCAAATGCCCCTGGATTTCATCCCTAGACCTACTAAAAAAAAAAAAAAAATGAGTCTTTCTCTGTCCATGGACATTCTTTGAACTATGGAAACTTGAAGTGCTAAATTCAGATGCAGCCACTGATTTTTTTGTTATATGAAACATATTCCTTTTGTTTCACTAGGAATCATTTTTTCAGCTAATTGCAACCGGAAAGGTCTTGACTAGATGCTAGATACTTCCTTCATACATTCACACACATAGAGAAACAATGATTATCCTATTCTATCAATTAGGAAACTGGCTCAAATAGGGTAAGTGACTTGCCCAAAGTCACACAGCAGGTAGTTGGGAACTCCAGTGCACAAAACTTCATTCTTTATCACCGTGTTAAATGACTTCTAGATAAGTTCCTGAGGTGGTTCACAAGTCTCAGATTCAGATTTAGCAGCTAAGCTGTATGGGATAAAATGGAATAGAGTGATGGATGATCTCACCGCCACGTCTTCAGAAAAGAGTTCTTCAAATGCTCAGTAGGCTCGCTCCTCAAGGAAGCTCATAACAGCTGTGGGTTCTGTTTGTCATTGTCAAACTTGAGTAGTTCGGCATTAGTCATTGTCCTCCAGAGCCAAGAGTGCCTCCCTGGGCGGACCTTTATTCCCTCACTGAAAGGAATGCACAATATCAGCACCCCAAAGCTGAGTCAGCAGTGCGCACCTTCTGCTGCTCACTAACAGAATAAAAAGCAGGCAGTGGAAGGATGGGAACAGCAGCATCTCCTCATGCTAATCACAGGCTTTGAGACGGCCATGCGGGTGTCTTGACAAGAGACAGAGAAAACCAATTGAGAAGAATTCTATTAAGAAGAAGAAAAAGAAAACAGCCTCAATTAAATCCCCAAATAGGAATCCTATCCCATTTCCTGATACTTTTTGAAGTCATGCCTTGTCCCATAATACAGGGGGATGCCATCTAAAGACTCTTCACAGCTGGGTGTGGTGGTGCATGCTTGTAATCCCAGCACTAGGGAGGCTGAAACGGGAGGATCGTGGTTCACAGCCAACATCAGCTACTACTTAGTGAGGCCCTTTGCAACTCAGTGAGACCCTGTTTCAAAATAAAGAATAAAAAATAGGGCTGGGGATGTAGCTTGGAGGTAAAATGCCCCTGGATTCTATCCCCAGTACCACAAATAAATAAATAAATAAATAAATAAATAAATAAATACTCTTTACTTCACCATATCTGCAAAGTTTACTTACATCATTTGTGATAGTCATGGGTTCTGGGGACTATGATATAGACATCTTTAGAGGGTTATTACTCACCATTATGAGGAGTGCTAAATGACTGAATTCAAACTAGACACCTGGATAGAAGAAAAATATTTTAAATAGGAACTTTAAAATCAGCTTTCTAGGTAGAGTGTAACACGTATGTATTGTCATTCTTAAGAACAGGATATATGTGACAAAGTTCAATTAGGCCAAACCCAGGAAAACCAGACCTGGAATCAGGGAAAAAAATAAGTTACAGCCCTTATTCAGCCACTTATCAGCTCACTAAGGCCTTATATAAATTGTTCGATGTAGTTATTATATTACCTATAAAGTAGAAGGTTTATAGACTGTTTTTAATATGAAAATTCACAGTGCTGTTTGAATAAAAAGGTAACATTCATGTAAAACATAGGTCAAACATTTGGAAGGTAGTAATCCACAAATGGTTAATAATTTTATAATAATGTAATAGCAGTAATAATTTTACTATGTTATAATTGCTATGTTGACCAGGGAGGTTTGGATTCTGTGTGTGTGTGTGTGTGTGTGTGTGTGTGTGTGTGTGCGCGCGCGCACACGCCATACTGAGTATTAAGCCAGAGGCCTCCTACCTCTGAGCTACACCCTCAGCCGGATCTCACTAGGTTTCTGAGAGTCATGGTGCATTGCTGAAGCTGTCCTTGAACCTGGGATCCTCCTACCTCAGCTTCCCAAGTACTGAGATTAGAGATAGGAACCAGCACACCCTGTCAGAATTTTTTTTTTTCAGCAAGACTGCAAAACTCTTTTTCCCCCCACAAACTGCCATAATTTTTGGAAGTAAAAGAGATCATTTTGCTTGAGGCACATCTCTCACAAACACAAAGAAATTATCGATCGCCAGCCTTGTGCTCTTCAAAGCAGGAGCTTAAAAACAGTAAGATGTGTTCTGCAAACTCAGAAGCCTACACCTTCTGAGTAAACTAAATAGGTTGACAAAACCAACCTATTTAGAACCCAGAAAAATAAGAGACAATTTTG
The DNA here is from genome assembly GCF_963383645.1 of Muscardinus avellanarius. NCBI lineage: Eukaryota > Metazoa > Chordata > Mammalia > Rodentia > Gliridae > Muscardinus > Muscardinus avellanarius. The sequence continues at coordinate 15,370,975 of NC_137793.1, forward strand.
AGTTGAATCTAAATTATAGAGAACTGATGATAAATAAAATAAAGCCTTGGGAGAAAAACAGATTAATTTTGGCCAGAGGAGTGAGGCAAGAGAATAGACATAAACTAGAACTGGAGGATGAACAATAATTTGATAGTGAGGAAGAAGGTACTCGGAGACTTGCAGGTAAGATAGGCAGAGGCAAAGGCAGGAAGCTAAATCAAGCCATCTTTCTAGCCAGCCACCAAGGATACGCATGTTAGAGACCGAAGTAAAGAAGCAGGTGGTGCAACTTTTTTAAAATAATAGCAATTATGCATGGCAGTGGTTAAGCAGAGAGAATTGGAAGTCAGAAGGTTTACTTCTGCACCAATTTTTTACCACTTACTAGCTCTGTAACCTTGAACAATTCATCTATCTTCTCTGATCCTCAGCTTTCTCACCTATCAGTTAAGGTTGGTGGCATCTGCCTTATATGATTGATATAAGACTGAAGTGCACAATGAATGGAAAACAGCACAATCCTTCACATCTATTAATGGTGCTATAAATGCCATTTACAGTAGCAGTGAGTAAACTGTAGAAAAAAATAATTCCAGAATGCAGAATCATACCCGCACACAAACTGCCACGGAAGATTTCTCATCCAGTCCCTTCAATGAAACCTGGGGGGATGAGAAGACTTGATCAGAGGCAGAATCCACTCTTACTTCTACCAGACCTATTAGATTCTTTACTCCTAATCCAGAATAATAACTAGGTTGGGGTGCTCTTAAGTATGCTAAATGCGTGCTGGTTTTTAGGAATCTTTTTTTTTTTTTTAAGGATGGCTCCATATTAACTGCTTCTAGTCAACAGAAAGAATATAAGAAAACCAAATTCTACAAATCTTTCATGAGCCATTCCACAAGAAGAAACAGGACCAAGGCTACAAATGGTCTTAAACTCCTCTGTCTAGCTTTTTTCCAAACTACCTTTTTATCTTACCTTTCAACTAAAATAAATAAATAAATGAATAATTTTTAAAAATTCCACTTTCATCTTCAGAAGTATAAAGGAAGTCCAGTTTTTAAAACTCTCGTTTATGTTTTTCCAGCATGCTCTAGAATTTCTTATCCTTAAAAATATATGTAAAAATAATTTCAAAAAACACTTGGTGTGATTCCTAATATAAACAGTGAAATGCAAATTATTTAATGAGTGTAGCAAAAAAAAAACAAGCAAAACATGTTCTTATACTGCCCCCTTCTGGTGGATGGCCAAGAGACACCTCCTGCACTGTGTTTAAAAAACTGGCTCCATTTCATTTTTAAATACAATTTCTCCCTCTGCTGTAATTATTTTGCCCCAGCCCTGTTGATAGGCAGCTGTAGTATATTTCCTTGCTGGAAGTAGGCACATTTGGTGAGAAATCTATCAATGTTAAAATAAAGATAGTTTGGGTGCCCTAGAAGGACAATAAATAGAGAAATATTGCTCAGCTATATTTCCATCAGATAAGAGCTAGGAAAATGAAAAGAAACAGAGCTTGCTTCCTGTGCTACAAGAACACATGGCTTAAAATGTTATCGGATGAAAATTCACCCACATTATAGGAGAATCACATTAGACAAACTGTAAGTAGCAGGAATACCTACCTAGGAATACCCACCTTGGCTTTTGCCAACACAGAAGGAAGGAAAGATAAATGTTGACAATACTGTGGCTAGACATCAATTGGTGGAAAGATGCCTGGCCTCTGATAGCTCTTGCTTTCTGATGCATGGAAAAAAGAAGAAGCTTAAGCGATGATGTAAGCAGGTATAATTTCTCTCCATCCAGGTACTGTCTGTTAGCTATGATAAGATAGGCTATGCCTCAGTAACAAACACCCATAAAATCTCCATGACTCATCCAAGAAAAATGTATTTAATACTCACACAAAATCCACACAACGAGGGCTCACTGCCCTTAACACACTGTGCTGAACTTGCCTACTGTGCTTCATAACAGACCACGAGCTATCTTTGGGTAGCACCTACATCTACTCAGTTCTATGCTCTATCTCCCATACTTTGCATAACACCTGGCACATAGGTGCTCAAAGAACGTTTGTTCAAGGAAGGAATCCATAGATAAATTAAGTGAACCAAGTACTTCTGGGCATAATTTTCAGGAACTCTGACTTCTCAGATTCCCCCTCCAAAATTCAGGCACAGACCACCTAGCAAAAACCCATTTTAGAGTGGAGTAGCGTTGCCCTGTTTCCCCAAGCATCTGTCATAGTATCATGCTTTCATAAGTTGTACAGTCTTTTTAAATGTCTTCTTGGCAAGCCCTTGAAAATCCAGGAATGTGACTCAACAGAGGGAGGAAGGCAAACATTCTTAGCAATCAGGCTTTGCAATGCTTGGATTAGAAAGAGACTGATAGATGTTGGACGCAGCCCACCGGAGTCCTCAGAGATAGTCTGCTTGGCGGAGCACTTCCTAATGCTGCACCAGTGACATGCAACAGAAACCAAAAGGGAGATGCAAAGTCCAATACGCTTCAAGGGAAGAAAGGAAAATGAGAAAATACTCCAGTGAGGATCTTAAAATAAAAGAAAAATGGCACCTAAAGATGTTAGTTCTTATTTTTAAAAATCTAAAGCCTTACCAGTGAAGTGGGAGACCCCAGGAGATCCTATTTTACTTTTTTTCTATCTTTGTTTTTTTGACTTTCCAGTTATCATTGATCAAGCACCAGCTAAACTTATACTGTGACCAATTATCTTGACTCTTTTTTTCTAAAGATTTTACCATTTCTACCTGTTTTATTTAAAACAAAACCCTTTTGTTAAAAAGCAAAACCCCTTTAAATCTTTATGTTTTGATGGATGCCAAGCTGACAATTTTGGCTCTCTGTGCTTCTGAATTAGCACAGCAGTCCTTCATGTGGTTACTGAAGAATGTATGGACTATTATTTTGCATCTAAAGCAGAAGAGCAGGTGCGTTGCAGAATGTTTTATGACATAAAAGTTTTGAATTACAAATCTTACAGGATAATAAGAATTGCATCATGATATGATGAGCTCCTCTATATACAGGGTTTTAGAAAAGGAGTACTTCTGTGGATCATAGTCACATCTATACTTAGAGATTAAATATTGGTATATAATTTGTACTGAAACACAGAACCACTGGCCCTAATTCCATTCTCCTGCTGACCCCACTGTACCTGATCCTGCATCTCCAGCAGAGAGTACCATTTCCTAGCCCTGCTTCATGGTTAAAGGAAGAACTGCACTCTCATGGGTCTTAAATTTGCCTGACCTTTTGCATTCTCACATTAGGCAATGATGACTATTTCTAGACTGCAAAATACTAACCAAAGAACAGATAGATTATATAGTGTGTTTCCAAAGTGGCATGTTGCTATGGTTTCTCACTAAAAAAAAATAAATAAAATAAAATAAAATAAAAAATTATTGCTCTTGGGCCATCTGAAATCTGCAGGATTGCACCAAAATGTTTTCTGAAGAGCCATAGACTGTCCTTTAAACTCAGCTTCATCTGATCAAATCCAATCTCAGATCAGCAAGGACTATGCTAGGTTTGAGAAGCCTGTCTTCACTGAGTGCAGTAGGATTTGCAGCATCTATGTGGAAGACCGAAACTGAGGCATTGACTTCTATTGATTAGCAGATGTCCCTACCTGTGTCTTCTATGCCCCCTAAGTCTGAAGCACCTGGGTATGCAAATGAGAATGTGGCAGTCTACTTAAAACTCTCAAAGGCTCCCATTGTTCTTTAAGTGGAAACCACATCCTCCACATGGCTTGCAATTCCTTGCATGGTCAGGTCTATTTCTCTACCCTCATCTTACCCCACATTCCCACAACTCGCAGCCTGCTAGCCACACTCATCTTTTATCCTATTCAAAACTTCTTATCAAACATCAAGGTTTTCCTACAGTAGTCTCTCCAGACTCTTTTCTTACAAAGTTGCTCCTGCATTAGTTTTAGCCTACCACAATTCATTTTTATTTTCTTTTTTTTTTTTTTTTCAGTATTGGGAATTGAACTCAGACTACCTCAGAGCTACACCTGCAGTCCTATTTTTTTTTTTTACCTTGAAACAGGGTCTCATTAAGTTTCTAAGGGCCTTGATAAGTTGCTGAGGCTGGTCTTGAACTTGCAATTCTCATGTGTCAGCCTCCCAAATACTGGGATTACAGGCTTGTGCCACCACACCCAGCATGAACTGCCTTAATTCTTATGAATATTGCAAGCCTCCAGTTGAATTTCACATACTGAGATGTCATCACCCTAATCAAAATTAAGATTCCCACATCCTCTCTGACAGGACCCTTCTCTTTCCTTTGGTAGCACACATTCACATTGAAATTAATTCTATAGCCTATGATTGTCTAATATGTATCACCTCCACTAAAATGCAGCTCTGATAAGTAGGCTATGTCTTTCTGGTCTCTTCTTAACCCAACACTTACTACAGAATTTGGTACACAGTAGATGGTATTCAATATTCAATGAATAAATCAGCCTGCTAACTTTTAATTCCTCTTTAATTAGTAATTAGGAGAGGCTGAATGCCTACTTATTTACTTAGTAACCATTAAAACTGGGAAAAATTCAGAGATCTTACCCTCAAATATCTTATGAATACCAGATAAGAAACATTAACAGGGTAAATAAACGGCCATATGCAAATGAAACAGCAATTTCCAATTGTCTCCTGGGAGCCCAGCACTGACAGTCATGGGTATCTAAAGCCTACACATTCATAACATTGGTGTTCGAAATACATCTAAAGGACATGCTAAAAGAAAATAGTAATACTTAGCTCATCGTAAACCTATAACCAGGAGAAAAAGGCTCAGAAACCTGATAAGAAAGAAAACTTTGAAGGCTATTAGCTGGAATGGAGTGCATGGATTTAAGCTCTTTCCTAAAGCTACATCAAGGGCTGGCAAGAGGTAGGATAAGAGAACACAGACCTAGAAGGTGAAGGAAGTGGGAGGCAGGCACTGTTATACAAAGGCAGCGAGGCAAGAGCCACCTTAAAGACTCTTGAGCTGGGAAAGGGGACTCAAGCCTGTAATCTCAGTACCTAGGAGACTGAAACTGTAGGATTTGCAGGTTCAAGACCAGCCTCAACGACTTAGCAAGACCTTCAGCAACCTATCAAGATCCTACTTCAAAATAAAAAGGACTTAGATATAGCTCAGAGGTAGAATAGCTGGGTTTTAATCTCAAGTATTATTCAATCACTCCAAACAAAAAGAAAAGAAGAGACTCTTGGTCCAGAAAAAAGAAACCGTCAAGTATGTTGCCACTACACAGGAGCTAAGGGGCCACCAGCCTAAGAGGGCAGTGCTGGCTTTTGGGGAGGTATCCAAAGACTTGTTCCAAGTGCCTCATGAGAGAAAGAGCCAAGAAGGTTACCCTTGTCACAAAAGAAAGCACCAGCAATCAAACTAACCGGCATCAGACAAGTAAGATTTCCCCTTTCCTATAAATTCAATACCTGCACACACACTCTTAATCCTGAGTTCTAGAGGAGAAATGGAAAGTAGCTGGGATACAGAAGGCAGAACAAGCAGAACCAAAGAATGGACCACTTGGCCCTTCTCCAAGGGCTACTTCCCACCACTGTAGAATCAGGAGGCGGGCCCAAGAGGAAAGTGGTGGGTAGAAAGAAACCCTAACATAGAAAAAATATTTAAGTTTTGATTATAGTTAAACTGAAGCATATAACATCTGGTAATGAGACTATTCTACTACCTGAAAGTCTGTGAACACTACCTAAGAAATCTCAGATAAAGGCAAAGATATAGCTGAAGGCAGTGCTTAGAAAATCATGAAGCTGGGATTGGCAGTGTAGTTCAGTGGCAGAACGTTTGCCAAGCATGCATCAGTTCCTTGGTTTTATTCTTACTACCACACAAAAAGAAAAAGAAAAATATCAAGAAAAGGAAAAAAAGAATGAAGCTGATTCCTGATTATACTTGTCTAATATGTCCAATAAAATGCTCTACAAAGATGAGTTCAAGGAAAACAGTAAATATAAGGTATATCAGAATTTCCAAGTTGATATAATCCACTCAGATTCGTCTCTGAGTAGGAGATTGTTTAATTTGCCAAACAATTTTCTAGAAATATTAAGAATTTTGGAGTCATACTTGTAGCTATTGTGTATGCAAAATGCATTTCTATTTTTCTCTCCCTTTAGGAGAAATTATTCATGGGAAAGATAAATTTCTCATCAACTCCCAGAAGAACTGTGTGTATCTTGCAACAGTAGATAACTCAGTAATTCTTGTGACTATATCTTACATCAGAATGTGGTTTTGTATGCAAAGAACTCTCAAGGACAAAAGTTGCCCATTCTATCATAAACACCCTGAGTGGTTGATAGAAAAAATATAAACATTTTAAACACAAGGAGTGTGTGTGTGTGTGTGTGTGTGTGTGTGTGTGTGTGTTACTGGGGATAGATTCCAGGGGCATTATACCTCTGAGCTACACTGCTACCCCTATTTTTATTATTTATTTTCAAACAGGGTCACACTAAGTTGTATAGGGCCTCACCAAGTAACTGAGACTGGCCATGAACCTGCAATCCTCCGGTCTCAGCCTCCCAAGTACTGGAATTACAGGCATGCACCACCATGCCTGGCTCCATCTGTTTTTATTTATAACCCATATGATACAAATGAGTTTTACGTGTTTACATTTTGAAAAAAATTAATTTGAGAAGAGTATTTTATAACACATGAAAATAATATGAAATTCAAATTTCAATATTCATAAACAAAGATTTATTGAAACACAGCCAGTGTTCTTTTATTTACATATTGCCTACAGCTATTCCCCTGGCAGAGATGAGTAATTGCAATGGAGATGGTATGGCTGGCAAAGACTAAAATACTTGCTATTTGCCTTTTAGGAAAAGTTAGTTGAGCCCTGCTCTGGAAGCTTAAGTAACTTCTAACCTCATGAGTTTAGTTAGCTACAGAAAAGTAATTCAGGTCATAAATAATATAATCCTATCTTATATATAATAACAATATTGGTAATATGCACATATTCATTTAACCCTGCTACTGGGCCACCAGATTTTTTTAATGAAGTCTTTCAAAATGATCCTTTTGCTTAGAATGCTTCCCCCCGTGTCTGACCTGCCTTCACTCTTGTTAATTATTCAGATTTCAGATTAAATACCACATTCTTAGATACTCATCACATTAATCTAAGTTCCTGTTTTGTACCCTGTGATATGACCCTCACTTTTACATTATAGCACTCACTAATACAGTGCTTTGAAACGAGCAGATCTTGGTAATAAAATAATTTGAGTTAGCAAATATTTTCCATAAGATCTAAATAGTAAATAGTTTAGTTTTACGGACAGACTTTTCCCTCAATTCTGCTGTTGTAGTTTAAAAGTAGCATCTAAAGAAAGAGCCTGTAGAATAGGAGATGACCTTTATCAGCTATCTCTCTGATAGAGGATTAATATCTAGAATATACAAGGAATTTAGCCAGGCATGGTGGCACATGCTTGTAATCCCCGTGCTTGGGAGGCAGAGACAGGAGGATCGCGCAGGTTCGAAGCCAGCCGCGCTGGCTTAAGAGACCCTGTATTCAAATAAAAATATAAAAAAATAGGTCTGGGAGTGTAGCGTGGAGGTAGAAGGGTTTCCAGGAACCCCAGTGCCACAATAATAATAATAATAATAATAATAATAATAATAATAATATAGAATATACAAGGAATTTAAAAGACTTAACATTAAAAAAATCAAGAAATGAGATATTTACCTAAATAGACACTTCACAAGAGAAGAGATACAAATGGCCAATAAATTCATGAAAAAATGTTCAACATCATTAGTAAATCAAAACCACACTGAGACTCCATCAAATCCCAATCAGAATGACAATCACCAAGAAGTCAAACAGTAACAAATGCTGGGAAGGATGTGGGGTGGGATTGCAAATTAGTACAGCCACTCTGGAGATCAATGTGGAGATTTCTCCAAAAACTGGAAATGGATTCACCATATGATCCAGGTATACCACTCCTGGGTATCTCTCCAAAGGGACTAAAATAAGAAAATCATAGTAATATATGTATGCCCATGTATATAATATCACAATTCACAATAGCCAAATTATGAAACCAACCCAGATGTCCATCAACAGGTAAATGAATTACAAAAGTATAGGATATACACATATGGAATTCTTCTCAGCAATAAAGAAGGGCAAAATGATGTCATTTTCAGTAAAATGGATATACTTGGAAAATACTGTGTTAAGTGAGATTAGCCAGTCACAGAGAGTAAAGGGTCAAATGTTTTCTCTCATAGGCAGAAGCTAGGGAGTAATTGGGATACCAGAGGGACTGCAGAAAATGGAGGAGAAACTCCAGTGGATCAAAGGAGATGGTCTAGGAGAAAGCATGGGGAGAATCAGCATAGGAATCACTTCCATTGACATTATGCACATATGTGAGAACACCAATGTCAATCTCAGTGTCCTGTATTGAAAGGGTGGGGTAGGGAGGGAACTCCAGTGAAGTCCACAAAGTACTGTGTACATGTATGTCACTATCACTATGAAATGCATTATGATGTGAGATTATAATGCTTTTCTAAAAGTATTTTTAGAAAAGACACCATAAGGCTCAGCATGTTGGTACACACCTGTCATCCTAGCACTTGGAAGGCTGAGACAGGAGGATGGAGACCAGTTAAGAAAAGACACCATAGGCTCAGAATATCCAAAGTAGTTCTCAGCAACAAAAACCATGCAGGAGGAATCACAATACCTGACTTTAAACTATACTACAAAGACATTGTAATAAAAACAGAATAGTACTGGCACAAAAACAGATACATAGACCAATGGAGCAGAATAGAAGACCCAGAAACAAGTCCACACACTTTCAGCCAATTGATTTTTTGCAAAGGGGCCAAAAACATACACTGGAAAAAAGACAGCCTCTTCAACAAATGGTGTTGGCAAAACTGGTTAACCATATGGAGAAAATTGGAAATTAATCCCACTTTCTCATCCTGCACAAGAGTCAATTCAAGGTGCATCAAAGACTTGGAAATTAGACCAGAGAGCTTAAGGTTCCTCGAAGAGGGCATAGGTCCAACACTGCAACACATAGGCATAGATAAACACTTTCTCAACAAGACCCCAAAGGCACAACAAACCAAAAGGCAAATCAGTGCATGGGATTGCATGAAATTTAAGAGTTTCTCTTCAGCAAAGGAAACTGTCAAGAACCTCAATCAAGAGCCAACAGAATGGGAGAAGATTTTTGCCACCTATACCTTCAATAGAGGACTAATATCTAGAATATATAGAGAACTCAAGAAACTCAACACTAAAAAAACAAATCATCCAATCAAAAAATGGGCAAGTGAACTAAATAGACACTTCACAAAAGAAGAAATTCAAATGGCCAATAAATGCATGAAAAAATGCTCAACATCATTGGCAATCAGAGAGATGCAAATCAAAACTACCCTGAGATTTCACCTAACTCCAACGAGAATGGCAATCATTCAAAACACAAACAACAACAAATGCAGGCCAGGATGTGGAGAAGTGGTAACTCTCAAACATTGTTGGTGGGATTGCAAATTAGTGCAACCACTTTGGAAAACAGTATAGAGAATCCTCAGAAGAATGAGAACAAATTTACCATTCCATACAGTAATACCACTTCTGAGTATCCAACCAAAAGAAAGGAAACTAAACTACCAAACTAATGCATGTGTATCCATGTTCATAGCTGCACTGTTCACCATAGCCAATCTGTGGAACCAGCCAAGATTTCCATCAACAGATGAATGGATTACAAAACTGTGGGATATGCACACAATAGAATTTTACTCAGCCATTTAAAAAAAACTCAATTACAACATTTTCAGGGAAATGGATAGAACTAGAGGACATTATGCTAAGTGAGATTAGTCAGTCACAAAAAGTAAGGAATCGGATGCTTTCCCTAATATGTGAAAGCTAGGGTGAATGGGGTCATAGGAGGAACTCCAGGTGAAAAAAGAGATCCTATAGAGGAGCAAATAAGACAGCCTAACTGTGGGGATGGGAGGTGGGGAGAGGGAAATGCTTTAAAGCACATGATGTACTTATTCATATTGAAGTCAACCACTAAACCAAGCATGGGAGGGAGGGATGGGGAGGGAGTGAGGTGGGGACTGGGCGGGGGCTGGCTGGGCGATGTGTGCATTTATGCCCACACAAGTTTTTTGCCCCATTATGGTGTATAAATACAATTCACCAATTAAAAAATAATAAAAAATAATAATAAATTGAAAATAAAAAGACACCATAAGCCAGACATGGTGGCACACATTTATAATCCCAGCATTTGGGAGGCTGAGACAGGTGGATCTCATTCGAAGACAGCCTCAGCTACTTAGTGAGGCCCTTTGCAACTCAGTGAGACCTTGTTTCAAAATAAAGAATAAAAAATAGGGCTGGGTGTGTAGCTCAGAGGAAGAATGCCTCTGGGTTCCAACCCCAGAACCTAAAAAAAAAAAAAAAAAAAAAAAAAACAGTAACATAAACAATACTTGAATGAGTGAGCATTTCTGCATTCCAATAACATTATCTACAATACCAACACATGGCCAAATTTGGCCCAAGAACAATAACATACCAACCCCTAATAGAGTCCAAATTTCATCTGGCACATTAAAATTTTTATTTTAAAATAGAACAATAGAAGCCTGGTGTGGTGGTGCACACCTGTAATTCTAGTACTTGAGAGGCTGAGACAGGAAGATCAAAGGTTCAAGGCCAGCCTTGGCAACTTAGCAAGATGCTGTTTCAAAATTAAAAGAATAAAGCCAGGCATGGAGGCACACACTTGTAATCCCAGCATTTGGGAGGCTGAGATAGAAGGATTGCAGTTTGTAGACAGCCTCAGCTACTGAGTGAGGCCCTTTGCAACTCAGTGAGACTCTGTTTCTACATAAAAAATAAAAAATAGAGCTAGGGGTTTAGCTCAGAGGTAGAATGCCCCTGGGTTCCATCCCCAGTATCACAAAATAAAATTTAAAAGAATAAATAAGAAAGCTGAGGATACAGCTCAACGGTAGAATACCCCTGAGATCAAAATCAATCCTCATTACCCAAAGATAAAGGGAGGAAAGAGACAGAGATAGAGACAGACAGACAGACAGACAGACAGACAGACAGAACAATTGTATGAATGTTTATGTCCCCTCAAATTCATATGTTGAAATCCTTTTGACAAGTTGGATCTGAAATATCCATCAAAAGCTCATGTATTGAGGAACTGTCATGGTCCTTCTGCTGGTCGCACTATTGGGAAGTGGTGGAAGCTTTAGGAGGTGGGGCCTAGGTGAACGAAGGGAGCTGTTGGTGGAACTGTAAATTAGTATGAACACTGTGGAGATTAATGTGGAGGTTCCTCAAAAATCTCAGAATGGAACCATCACATAACTCAGCTATAACCACTTCTTGTCTTCCCTAAAGAACTAAAGTCAGAATACTATGGCAGTATGTGCATACCCACATTTTATAGAAGCACAGATTATGGAACCAACCTAGGTGTCTGTGAACAGATAAATGGATAAAGAAAATGTGGTATATATACGCAATGGCATATTACTCAGCCATAGAGAAAAACAAATTCATATCATTAGCAGGAAAGTGGATGGACCTGGAGAATATTACATGTAAAACTTGTCGGGGTGATATATTTCCTCTCATTTGTAGAAACTAGAGTAAAAAAAAAGAAGAAGAAACAAAAGGAAATTTAAATAATGTAGTGAGAGAGATATAAGGTAGGTGAAGATGTTAGGAAAGAGAAAGCAAATGAGTTTAAATAATGTAGAGAAAGATCTATAGGGTAAATTAAGTGGGGAGAGTTAGAGGGGGGAAGAAAGATGGACAACTAAAGAAGAAAACAATTGAGCCAGGTGATGCACTTTGGGAGGCTGGGACAAGGAGGATCACGATTCATGGACAGCCTCAGCTACTTAGTGAAGCTCTTTGCAACTCAGTGAGACCCTATTTTAAAATAAATAAAAAACAGGGCTGGGCCACCACTCTGATAGAGGGATAATATCCAAAATATACAACAAGCTCAAATATGGAGCCAATATAGGTCTCCATCAATAGATTAATGGATTCCAAAATTATGGGAAATACACACAATGGAATTCTATTCAGCTATAAAGAAGAACAAAATCATGCCATTTTCAAGAAGATGGAAAGATCTGGAGAACATTATGTTAAGTGAGATCAGCCAAGCACAGAAAGAGAAGGGACATATGTTTTCTCTAATATGCCCAAATTAGGGAGCACTGGGGATACCAAAGGGACCCCAGACAACGGAGGGGAAACCTCAGCAAAGCTAGAATGGAAGGATAGAAGAGGAAGAAGGCTGAGGTTGGTTAATGGAGGAGCTACATCCGAATATGTGTAAAAGTATGAATATAGCATAGTTAACCTGGACACTCATTGTTGGGAGGGGGAAAGGGTCACAGGGTGGGGGAGAGAGGGCATCAAGTACAGTCTAAATATATACCATTTTCAATATGTTCCACATATAAATAAATTTTTTTAAATAAAATAAAATAAAAATAGAGCTAGGGGTATAATTTGGAGGTAGAATGCCCCTGTGTTCCATGCTCAGGACCACAAAAAAAAAAAAAGAACAATTCAAATAACACTATGACAATCACTACCAATCTCACTATCTCATGTAAGATGGTAATGGTATTAGGAAGTGGGATCTTTAGGGTCATGAGAACAGATTTTTCATAAGTGGGAATAGTGCCTTTACATAAAAGAGACCCTAGACAGGCCCTCGTTCCTTCCACCAGAAGTTCCTGCAAGAGGACAACTGTCTCTGAGGAAGTGGGCCCTCACTAGATACTGAATCTGTCTGCTCCTTGACCTTAGACTTTTCAGCCTCCTGAAATATACAAACTAAATTTCTGTTTTTTATAAAACACCCAATCCATAATATTTTGTTTCTGCAACCTGAATAGACTAAGAGAGAAGGGTAGTGTTGCATGACTTTCAATCCAAGCTTCCTGGACCATAGTTTATTCCAAAGTTTTGTGATAGCCTGATATTATCCTAAAAGAGCTTAGATAAATGAGTTTAAAATGCTCACGAAAACCCAGAGAATTAACAGAGCCTCTAAATATATGGAAATTAGAAGAGAATACAATTTCATTTATTTCCTGAAGCAAGCAGGAGAACATAAGAACAAAATATACTTTTTACAAAGCACAAGCTATCACTTTTAGCCTACAAATAACACCAGCATTACTCTCCCAGGTATAGTTGTGCTATGGAACAGAACAAGGAGATAAATACTGAAGAGATGGAGTTTGCCTTCTGTAAGAAATTTTCTTGGTACAAACAGTTTTGGAGGCAAACTCATATTGAATATGATGATCAATAAAAATTCAATCAATTGCATTGGTTTGGCACCTGCCACATGCAAAAACAGGATGTTAAACTCCCTTGTACCTAAAAAGGCTGCCTTAAATTCAGCAGGTAAAATTCACCACTTGCTTCTGCCAATCTGTTTCCTTTTTTGTGCTAAGGATAATGTATTACAAGCTGATATAGATTTAATTGTGTTCCCCAAATATTCTTTCTGCTGAAGCTCTAACCCAGGCAGTCAGAAATGGAAATAGATTTGTTATAGATGTAGCTAGGATGGGGTCATTGGCGGGGGGCAATGCAATTCTACTAGTTTCCCTATTAAAAGAAGACAGTTGCTCACAGAAGCAGGCACACAGAGAGAACACCATGTAAAGATGAAGGTGGAGATACAGGTGATGCTTTTATAAGCCAAATATCAAAGATCACTAAAAAAAGAGGAGAAGCTAGGTTATGAGCTTGGAGCAGGTCTTTCCTCAGAGCCCTCAACAGGAACCAACTCTGTCAACACCTTCAAAAAGACTTCTAGTCTCCAGAACTGTTAGATAACTGTTAGATAAACTGTTAATTTCTGTTGGTTAAGACATCCGGTTCAGATGTAGACCCTCATTAATCAAGATCACTCTTCCTCCTCTCCTATCTTTCCATTCAAACTTTGCTGGTATTTCCCCTCCATTATCTGGAGTCCCACTGGTATCCTTTGTGTTTCCTAGTTTGGGCATATTAGAGGAAACATATGTACCTTCTCCTTCTGTGCTTGGCTGCTCTCACTTTACATAATGTTCTCTAGGGCTTTCCATCTTCTTGCAAATGATCTGAACATGTGTAAAATTATGAATAAGACATGGTTAACCTGGACAACCATTGGCGGGAGGGGGGAAGGGAAAACGGGGGCGGGGGAGAGAGGGCACCAAATAAAGTTTAAATGTATACTATTTATATTCAATAAAAAAAATTGTTAAAAGAAAAAAAAGAGTATATAAGGGATTACAGTTACCTTAGGAAAGGGAGAGGAGACTGGGAGCGAAAGCTAGTAGAAAGGAGCCTTAGCTTTATCTGTAATGCTTCACAGCCTTTAAAAAGTTGTATGTGTTTATTACTGCTGAAATAAAAACATGTAAGATAAAAAAAAAAGACATCTGGTTTATGTGACTTTGTTATAGCAGCCCTAGAAAACTAATACATGGAGGTCAATATAGCTACATCTATTATTGGAATATAAGTGCTTGAGAACAGATCTATTCTATCTATTCTTTCATTTTTGCTAAATGCCAGCCTCTGATTATTCATTGTTTTTATCTCCCAGAACTTATATCACAGAACTTGACGTAATACAGACATTTGATAAATTCACTGACATTTGATAAATTTTGAAAGAACAATTATTGGGGGGAGTACTGGAGGTTGAAATCAGGGGCATTTTACCTCCAAGATATACCCCCAGGGCTATTTTATTTTTATTTTAAAACAGAGTCTCACTAGGTTTATTAGAGTCTTACTACTTGCTGAGGCTGTCCTCAAACCTGTGATCCTCTTGTTTCAGATTCCCAAGTACTGAGATTACAATTGTTTAGCACCATGCCCGGCTTAATAAATATGGGGGGCGGGTAAAAATAAGAAGAATACAAGGAACACATGTAGAGGCGCTCATAATCCTTTTCTTGATAATTCTCAAGGTATTATTAGGGAATTGAGCAGTAGACAGGTGAAAATATCCTGTATTAGCATTCAGTAGTATGATGGGTGATCCAGATATTGAGGAATACCTGAATTCAGAAGAGACATCAGAGATAAGGTCATATTTGAGGTGCGTATTAAAGTTTGTTGGTTGTTTTATATTCTTCATCTTTAACTCTATTTTTTTAGGTGGAGGGGCAGTATTTGGAAGGAGGGTTGGCATTAATCAAATCTGTCCAAAAGAGAATTATTGCATATGTATTTTTTTCCAAAACAAAATCATATTAATTTTTTCATAAAACATAAAAGCCTTAATTAACACAGATCATAATTGTCATGTTTAATGCTTTTCAGCTCTGGGGTTATTACTGATTTCTTAAAAAATGGCTTTTTTTCTTTTTCCCTATTTATTTATATATTTTAGCTTAAAGTGATAACATAAAAACCAAAAAAGCTGTGAAATGCTCAAAAGAAGAGCAAAATTCTTGTCATGAGTCCTAGATATTTACTGACAGGAGAAAAATTACCAGACATCATGTCAGGAACTGAACCCACTGGAAGAAACAATTTTTCATATTATATGTATAATATAAACACATAATATATATACATACCACATATTTTATATATATAGATGTGTATATATGAATGCATACATATGAATGTTTGTATGTATATATGTGTTTGTATATATGTATAGATATATACTTTAATTGCAGCACTGTAGTCTCATTTTAGAATGTAGTCAATTTTTCAGACTAACAATATTTTACAAGGTTTGAGAAATACTGGAGTGACCACTTCTGCACATTGATCTGGACAGTTCAGTGGACTTATAAAATTTACTCACACTGGGGTGGTTAGCAGGGTGGGACCTGAAGGGAATCAAACCAAGACCTGTGTGCATATTTGTCTCTATGACGTTGAACCTCACTAACATGTATAATTACAATGCACCAGTAAAGCCGGGTGTGGTGGCGCACGCTTGTAATCCCAGCATTCGGGAGGCTGAGACAGGAGGATCATGGTTCGCGGACAGCTTCAGCTACTTAGTGAGGCCCTCCGCAACTTAGTGAGACCCTGTTTCAAAATAAAGAATAAAAAATAGGGCAGGGGGTGCAGGTTGGAGGTCAAATGCCCCTGGGTTCCATACCCAGACCCGAAAAAAAACCAACAACAGTGTACCAGTAAAAGAATGAAAAGAACAATCTGCTGTCACCCCAATTTGGGTCCGTTCTAATCACTGGATGTGCTTCAGTCTTGTTTTTCTCCTCCCAAAATGCTAAACTGCACACGTCCACTTCCTGTTACAAAAGCCCAAGTCCACTTCCCTCAGCAGAAAGCTGATTCTAGCCAACTGAACTTATAATTCCTGATTTGTGTTTATTCTCACCCCAAGTGGAAAAATTGTCCTTGTATTTATTTTAACCTTGCTTATGATTTCTTAGTTTATGGAAGCAAGAAAATTTCAAATTAAGATTTCCCTTAGACTAATGATTTTCAAATTTTAGAGCGCCCAAGAATCCCATAGACAGATTTTAAGCCTGCAGATTTTTAGAGTCCATCTTGCCATTGGCTGAACTTAAATGGTTGGGGTACAACCAGGGAATCTGCATCTTACACACTTCCCACTGGTAATTCCTCTGCCATTCTTCTAGGGAGAGCATTGCCCTAAGCTACTGTTGTCATGGAAATTGAACATAACATATAGTGGCAAAGATGTTATGACTTCAGAAGAGACTTTTGTTGATAGAGAATAGACATCAGTCTCTCAAAGAGCATTGTTTTCTTGCTGATTTTTTTACAAGTTTACTTCTTTTTTTTTTTTCTCCAAGTTACTGGTCACCTGACAAGACTTCCAACATTTTGTCTTCAATTGACAATTAGTACATTAATTGAAGGGAGAACTATAGGTGGCTTGATATCATTTGCCTTCTCTTTTAGATTTTTCGATGCATTAACTATGCCTCTAAAATAATTAGAATGCGTATACATATGCCAGCCCTCATGTGGAGTCTCAGAAAGGTTGAGTTTATTTTATTTTGAACACAATTTTACAATCTTGAAAAATCAAGCTGTTCCTTACAGATGCACAGTACTGTAAATTGAAACAGCCCTCTTTATTTTGTTTGGTACCCCAATTTGGTACAAGGGTCCACTAATGATCAATACCAATGAATGGGTGCCAGAAACCCATAGGTATTTAAGAACACAGGATTTATGAACCTAAATATGTTTTATTATCCCTACTGTCTACTAGAATGTTCCCTATTGAAATACACTTATAATCTTCTGGCCGGCAAGCCTTAATAACTAGAATGAACTATAGGCTTAGCAATATATAATGTCAAAATATGCCTGTACAGATGCTCACGAGCAAAATATGGACATCCTTGGACTTCCCTTGCTCTAAAATGAATCAATTCCTCCAAATGTGAAAAGACTTGAAATTAGAATTACAAAAACTAATTAACTGAACACATACTATGTAGCAGCCACTGTGCTAAGCACTTTAGATACTGCTGTTTAGAAACTGCTCTCAACAGATCTTCATGACAACCTGTGAAAGAGGTTCCATTACCACCCTCATGAGGATTAACTGCCCAAGGTCATATAAGTATTTAATAGCAGAGATGAGGTTTGAATCTCTGATCATTTGTCTCCCGATCCTGTGCTCCATGTTTTCCCCCAAATTGTCAGGTCCTGGTGAACTGGAATGAGCAGCAGGGCAGAGATCCAAGGGATAAAAACATTCTTCTCTCAGCTGTGACACAAAGTAAGTGGGGAGTTTTGACCATGATATTTTCCCCCTTTGGGTTTCCATTTCCTCTTGTATAAAGAGTGGTAATTGGGCTACTAGATGAATAATAAAATTGCTTCCAACACCAATATGCCACAATTTAAGAGCGGCCACTTTGCACAAAAAGAGGACTGGAGGAACAATGAGAGCCATCTGGATGAGCAAATGATGAATGGCAAATGCTGCTGGAGGGGAGAGTCTGGGATTAGCATTCAGTGCCAGGGCCCACACGCTGCACTGCCAGTCTACCACAAATTGCCTGCAGCTGCTCCCATCCGGAGGCTACGTAAAGGGTAGAACCCTGAGCAAAGTGTTCAAGGTATTTAGTCTTGGGTTTCCCTGGGAGCCCATCTAGACCCCTAAAATTAGCTGTCTTGAAATCGGGCCAACTTTGCTGGGAGGAGGGTAACAATGTTTGTTTTGTATTTATTTGAACTCGATTACCACTTCATCCCCCATAGAATGGATGCCTTTGCAGGAAAAATAAAACTTTCTTGAGTCCGCTGATTGTGGAGGGTTTTTGCATCAATTTAAACATGAAACCCATCTAAAGAAATGCCCATAATGATACAGTAATCAGAGGAAAGCCAATTAATTCTCCCAACCTATATTATCCTCTGCTTTTACAGTTGCTCATGGGCCACTCCTGTTCCAAGGCCACAGGGATCTGCCTAAGATTACCACAGATTTGTACAGATGCTTATTCTCATCATTGCTATTTACTCTTATCTAGGGATACCACAGAAATCTTATTCTCGCTCCGACTCCTTTCCCTCTGCTATAAGGGAATCCAAATGTCTTTGGTCAGTCTGATCATAATGGATAACAGAAGAGGAGGTGATGTGAGTGGAAACAGAATTTTTTTTTTTTTTTTTTTTTTTTGGTGGTACTGGAGGTGAAACCCAGAGACTTTCTACCTCCGGGCTATACTCCCAGACCTATTTTATATTTTATTTGGAAACAGGGTCTCACTAAGTTGCTGAGAGCCTCACTAAGTAGCTGAAGCTGGCCTCGAACCTATGCGATCCTCCTGTCTCAGCCTCCCAAGCGCAGGGATTACAAGCATGCACCACCACTCCCAGACAGAATTTTTATTTTCAGGTAGTGGGAAAGAAAAGGGCAATGTGAACATTCATACATTATGATTTTTGCTCCTTTTCTAAAAATTAAAATTCTTGAATAAATCAAAACAACCAAAACAAATGATCTGCCACAGAATTCTCCAGTGACAACTGTCATGCCTGGAGTTCTAAGGACTTAAAAGAGATAACATGCCAGCAACAAAGTTCTTTTGTTGTTGATGGTGTTGTTGTTTTGACATAATAAAAGGCATGATTGAAAAGAAGTTGAACTTGAGACTCATACCTGAAAAATGACAACTGTGAAAAATGATTTGAGAGCAACAACTATTCAAAGAAACTAAAGCAATGATGTTCGACAGATCTACAAGGGTAGAACAGTGGGCTCCAGGCAATACTCAGGCAAAAGAACAAACAGAACCCAATAGAAAGAAAACCAGTCCCACTGAAAGTCAGCATCACAATACATATGCAAGAAAGCTCCAGAGACAGTTACAGTTTATCAGTTGCAAACAACAGAAAAGATCCCAACTAATTTAGAATAGAACACTATTAGCTAGGCATGGGGGTGTGTGCCAGTAATCCTGAGACAGAAAGATTGCAGATTCGAGATCAGCCTTTGAAATTTAGTAAAACTCTCAGCAACTTTGCAAGACCTTGTTTCAAACTAAAAAATAAAATAGGGCTGTGAATGTATTTCAGAGGTAGAGCACCCCAGTTTTCAATCCCCAGCACCAAAAAAAAGTACAAAATAGAACATAATTGTAAAAATATGAAGGAATGGATAGAACAGAGAGAAAGATTTAAATCTGGCCTTCTCCCTCCCTTGATGGAAACGTTTGAATGAACTTCTTCTAACTATAATTAAGATCAAGACCAAACCATCAATATTGCCTATAAACTGTGGACAGCCTGGCCCCTTTTTGTCCACAGCAGTTTACTCCACTCCTCCCTCCCCTGATTTCCAAGGTCCCCTCAATCAGCCACCTCATCAGTCCCCATCTACCATCATCTTCTAGCCACAGACCTTTCGCACAGGACCTTTCCTCTTTCTACAAGCTCTTCTCCTTCTATCCTTCCTTCATCATAGCTCTCATCCACTCATCCTGCAGACGAGAGATCAAGTTGCACTTCTCAAATGATGTTGGGCTTGCATATTTACATACATACATAAAGATCCAAAAAAGGCAACGAAATGAGATTAACTCCAATAGGGAAAAAGAGTTTATAAAAGTTATCGTTTATATAAAACATGACTAAGACATGAATAAATTTACAGACACTAATTACACTTGCTGAGCAATAAGATTTTTTTTTACCAAATTTATGACATAATTGCTTTGAGTATATACAAGGTGAGCGAGTAAGAAAAAAGAGCATTTCGACATCATTAGCGATCAGAGAGATGCAAATCAAAACTACCCTGAGATCTCACCTAACTCCAACTAGAATGGCGACCATTCAAAACACAAACAACAACAGATGCAGGCGAGGATGTAGAAAAGTGGAACTCTAATACACTGTTGGTGGGATTGCAAATTAGTTCAACCACTTTGAAAAACAGTATGGAGGATCCACAGGAGAATGGGAACGAACTTACCATATGACCCAGCAGTACCACTTCTGGGTATCTACCCAAAAAAATGGAAACCAAACTACCAAACTAATGCATGCGGATCTATGTTCATGGCTGCATAACTCACAATCGCCCAACTATGGAATCAGCCAAGATGTCCATCAGCAGACAAATGGATTGCAAAATTCGGGGATATGTACACAATGGAATTTTACTCAGCCATAAAGAAGAACAAAATTATGTCATTTGCAGGGAAATAGATGGGATTGGAGAACATTATGCTAAGTGAGATTAGTCAGTCACAAAAAGTAAGAAATTGGATGCTCTCCCTAATATGTGGAAGTTGGAAAGAAAAAGGATCATAGGAGGAAATCTAGACGGAGGAGAAACCATATATGAACAAATAAGGAGTCCCAACTGGGAGTGATGGGAGGGGGGAGGGAAATTCTCTAATGTACATGATTTACATTCATTAACCATATCAAAGTCAATCACTAAGCCAAACATGAAAAGGAGGAAGGGGGGGATGGAATGGAGTGGGAATTGAGAAAGCGCTGAGTGATGTGTGCACACATGCCTCTACCATATTGTACTCTACTAAGATGTATGGCTACAATGCACCAATTTAAAAAAATTTTTTAAAGAAAAGAGAGCAATTACATGTATGAGGGAAATGAGGCAGAGGGAAAAGGATAAAAGAATGATAACTTCTTTCATAATGGAAAAGTCTCAAAGAAGTGCCTAAAAAAAATAATAAATCAGTTAACTATTTTGTCTTACACCTGTAATTCCAGTACTTGGGAGGCTTAAAACAGGAATATCACAGGTTCTAGGCCTACCTCAAAAACTTTAGAGAGACTCTGTTTCAAAACTTAAAAGAAGCCAGGTGTGGTGGCGCACGCTTATAATCCCAGCATTCTGGAGGCTGAGATATGGAGGATCACGGTTTGCAGACAGCCTAGTCAGCTACTTAGTGAGGCCCTCTGCAACTCAGTGAGACCCGGTTTCAAAATAAAGAATAAAAAATAGGGCAGGGGGTGTAGCTAGGAGGTCAAATGCCCCTGGGTTCCATCCCTAGACCTGCAAAAAAAAAAAAAATTAAAAGTATTTTAAAAAGTAATGGGTATAGCTCAGAGGTAGAATATCCCTGGGTTAAATTCTCAGTACAAAAAAAAAATTAAGACATGTTACTAATAGCTTGCTATTTAGATATCTGAAGATAAATACCTAAAGAAATAGCTGGATGCTTTTAAAGCATTTGCCTCTAGAGGACTAGGGATGGAAGAAAGCAGAAACTAGAACGGGAAGATAACTGTTGTCTTTAAAATAAATCTTGAAGGATTATTTGTTTCTGAAATCAAGGTATGCACATAACTTTAGTTTTAAGATAATAACATGTTAAAAAATAATAAATAGTCTAAAAAGAAATTAAAATATGACAATATGAAAGATATAAAGACAGGAGTGAGGTTAACTCATATTAAATCTGGTATATCTCAAGCCAGGCACAGTGGTGCACACTTGTAATCCCAGCATTTGGAAGGCTGAGACAGGAGGATCACAGTCTATGGCCAGCCTCAGCTACTTAGTGAAGTCCTTTGCAACTCAATGAGACCCTGTTTTAAAATAAAGAATAAAAAATAGGGTTGGGGGTATAGCTCAGTGGTAAAATGCCCCTGGGTTCCATCACCAGTACTGCGGGGGGAAAAAAACAAACTGGTACATCTCTTAGAAATGGACCACAAATTTGACCTCTAAGCATAGATCAGTCGGTTGGTTGGTTGGTTGGTTGGTTGGTTTTGCTGTGCAAAAGTTTACAAGTGAATAATGCTATAGTGGAACGGAGCTCAGAGAATTCTAAACTGGAAAAGACAGCAGATTATTTCTTCCATTGCTCACATCCACCGTGCTGGACTTTGTACCCTGCCTCTGTCAACCCCAGCCAGACATCTTTAGCAAATGGTACTTTCACCAGTCACCACTGAACAACCTTTACTGAATGCTTCATAATGATCCCATTACATTCTAATCCCTGCACCATGAAACCCTGTTTCACAGATGAGGAAACTCAAGCCTGAAAAGAAGAGGTAATTTTAGAAGGTCTCAGAGCTAGGATTTGGAGAAATCAGAATTTGTATTCCTCTGAATACAAAATCTGAACTGCTCGGCAACATTCTCTGCTTCCCTTTGTCAAAACTAAGTTGGTAAACTGTAGCCCCAACTCTTTGAGTCAGTGCACGGTTTTTTTGTGTTGTTTTCCATCTGGGACCCTCAGCATGTGAAAGGGATGGTTAATAAACAGTAGGCATTGTAATATTCTGAACTTCTACATCCCTTGGTATAAAATGAAGGTTACATTTTAAGGTATGTCTATAAAATAATGTAAACTGGCTTCTAAAATTAATTCAAAAAAGTAACACATGACCATTGTCTACTTAGAAGAAGTAACTTTGAATAGCTAGTTCAACCTTGTTATCCTAAGAACTATAACCTCTCTTTATAAACTATCTTCTGGCTCTAAAATATATTCCTGAAATGTCTGACATAAATTTTGTCTCTTTTACTAAGGCACTATTTTTATTAAGCCAGAGATAAGCTATCAAATGGTCATAAGCCATTCTGGACTGGGTGCAATGGCAGGTATCTGTTTTCCCATCTACTCCAGACTAAGAGCATTTGAGAACAGAGGGATTTAAGTCCAGTGGGGGCAACATAGAAAGACTGGTCTAAAACAATCTAAGTAAAATAAACAAACAAGCAAATAAATAAATAAATAGCTGATATAGATAAACTCCTGTGATGTGGCCTAAGATGTTACAATTTAAGAATCCAGAAAGAATACTAATTGTATCTGATTATATATCACTGATGCATAATAATTCAAGTTAGAGCACATGATAGTCAGGGCTTTCCCGAAAATGGAAAATGTGTACCAGCAAAACAGTACTACCATCAGCACTAACAGCAGTAGTAGGGACAGTTTCCAAAACAAGGTAAACAAAATGTTTATAATGCAAAAACTGGAAAATAGGAATATTAGGGTTTGCCATATTTTTGTCTCTTCCTCTGTATATATTTGACAATTTCTACAATAAATATAACAAGAGGAAGGGGATCAGGAGAAAGGAAGTGGGGAGGAAAAAGAGAGGTACTGGGCTATGAAATTGACCAAAATAGGTTTTTTGTACATACAAATATGTAACAATTAATTCTATTAAATATCATAATGTGCCAACAAAAGCATCTTTAATAAGTAAATAAATATAACCTAATCCTTAAATAATTTGGGACCAAGTCTCATGAGTAATGATTAAAATATGTTACTCTGTTTTGGTCTACAACAATGTGTGTCTCTACTGTAATCAGTGGTTTTCTTATGTGTTTACAAAGACCAATTCTAAAGAGCAGAAGCAGGTTTGAACCATTACCTGAGTGGCCTTGGTCATACCTTGGCATACCTCACTTTCCATAACAGTCAACTAAGAAGTTGATTGGCTCGACCACCAAGGTCTTTCCCCCCAGCCAATTTCTAGAACTTTCTTCAATGTCAGAATGATTAGCTTAGATGATTTTAATATTATAATAATACTTTGAACATGTAAATGTTAATTTAAAAATAATTATAAAATATTATAAAGTCATTATCTATAATTATCTATAATGAATTTATAATATATAATCATTATAATTATTTCATTTACTATTGGACCATAGGGATTACACAGTCATAAACGTTCAAAAGAAATCGATTCTATGAACAGTAACTTGTAAGGAAACTGCTTTAATTTATTATTTTCCAGTACGAGTGAGCTCGTAACCTTAAAAATTCTTTCCCGCTAATAGAAATCCTATTATGATTGTCTTCATGGTTCAGGTCATCAGATAATAGCTTAATTTACTACCATACGAAAACTGGTTGACCCACCATAACTGGCAACAATTTTTCAAAACAGGAATCTGGTACTATGTAGAGGAAAAGAAGATAAAATGGAGGTTTCCTACTCTTGAGACAGTTGTACCAATGACACGCACTTTAATATTGATCAGATATTTGACAACAAATTGAATTATTCATCAAACCCATTTATCTACAACACAGAGGTTGAAAGAGGGCAGAAACACAAGCCGCTTCGGGGTCTGGTTTTTTTTTTTTACACTCCCAGACCTATTTTATATTTTTATTTGGAAACAGTGTCTCTTAAGCCAGAGAGGCTGGCTTCGAACCTGCGTGATCCTCCTGTCTCCGCCTCCCAAGCGTGGGGATTACAAGTGTGCGCCACCACGCCCAGAGTGGGATCTGGTTTTTTGGTTGGAGTTTTGTTGTCGTCATTCTCACTCCACTATTTTTCCCACAATGTCATTCCAGGCTTTTTCAGTTCCTAGTAACTTTTCTGATTTAAGGTGATATAAACTACTCATTGTAAATAATGTTTCCATACCTTTTCTTTTGGTCATTCAGTTGCCAAGTTACCACTGACACCATTTGACTTGTAAACTACATATCCTAAGGCAAGTTTTTTTCATACTCAGTGTTGCCTTTCTACTTAAGCTGATTTTTAAAAATTCAAGTTAATATTTTTAACAAGGGAGGAAATATTGCTTGCAATCAGTAAAATAATTAAATATTTGTGTTAGAACATTGCAGAGATAATTCACTACAACTCTAATTGGGTTTATTTGGGTTTAAACCCAATTAAGTAGTGAAATATCTGAGTGATGGCTAATTACCTTAAAAATAAAATTGCAATTATTTGCCTTTACTATATAATATGAGTATTATTCTTAATTTAAAAACAATAAATTCAACTGTCAATAATTTCTCATGTTAAAAGATGTCAGTCACTGGGCGTGGTGGCGCTTATAATTCCTGTGCTTGGCAGGCTGAGACAGAAGAATTGCACAGGTTTAAAGCCAGCCTCAGCTACTTAGTGAGGCTCTCAGCAACTTAGTGAGACCCCATTTCCAAATAAAGTATAATATAGGTCTGGGAGTATAGCCCAGAGGTAGAAAGCCCCTGGGTTCCACCCCCAATACCACACACAAACATATACATATATATGTCAGTCACAGCCAGGTGTGGTGGTGCACACTTGTAATCCCAGCACTTGGGAGGCTGAGAAAGGAGGATCATGGTTCAAGGACAGCCTCAGCTACTTAGGCCCTTTGCAATTCAGCAAGACCCTATATCAAAAGTAAAGAATAAAAATAGGGCTGAGGGTATAACTCAGAGGTAGAATGCTCCAAGGTTCCATCCCCAGTACCACAAAAAATTATTAAAAAATAAAAAGAAAAAGGACTAGGGATGTATTTCAGAGGAAGAATGCCCCTGGTTCAATCCTCAGTTTCACACACAAAAAGAAAAATAAATAAATATTTGTTGGTCAGTAGCTCCTATAGCAGGAGATTTGAATGAATACTGGTGGGATATTCAAGACTCAGATCCAGAATTTCTTCATAATAATACATACATTGCTGGGCGTGGTGGCACACACTTGTAATCCCCGCACTTGGGAGGCAGAGACAGGAGGATTGTGCAGGTTCGAAGCCAGCTGTGCGTGCTGGCTTAGGAGACCCTGTTTCCAAATAAAAATGTAAAAAGAGGTCTGGGAGTGTAGCCTGGAGGTAGAAGGGCTTCCAGGAACCCAGTACCACCAAAATAAAATAAAATAAAATAAAATAAAATAAAATAATACATATATTATCATATTATATACTAATATAATAAAAGCTTATCTGAAAAGCTTGGGACTAGAAATGTTTCCAACTTTTTAGGTTTTTGAAATTGTGCCTATACATAATGAGACATCTTGGGGATAAGACTTACATGTAAATACAAAATCAACTTATGTTTTGCTTGTACCTCATACACAGCCTGAAGGTAATTTTGCACAGTATTTTTCTGGCACCTGCATTTGGACCTTGACTCATCACGTGAAGTCAGGTACAGATTTTCCTGTTGCGGCATTTCAGATTTTGATGTTCATATTAGGGACAGTCAAACTACCATAAAGGGCAGAGTAGCCACTTGGCACTCCTTGCAGACATTTGTTAGGAAGGGACTGCCAAGTCAGACTTGTCATTCAAGTTCACAATTTTGACAGTGATACCAGTCCAGGCCTGTTTTATGCACCATATGGTATATCAATCACTGAAATAAATTTTACAAAGAACAGTTTATTCTGAAGATGGTCAGATGTGGAAAGGGATCACCAAGTCTCAAATCCACTTCCCTGAGTGTAGCGTTGAGGGGTATTTTATAGAATAAAGAGGTAGAATGATTTAGGAGCAGTGGTTGGAGGTGAAGTAATCAGTGGTTTGTGCATACACAGTTCATTTTCATGGTTCTTCATGAAACACAGGTTCAGAAAATAGAGACATTAAAATGATCCGAGAGTGAAGATTTAGGCCTTCTGACATTAGAAGGTCATCCATCAGACACCTGCATGGGCCCAAGTAATGTTCAACAGAAGTGGCCTTTGAATCTCTGAAAGGTAACCTAGGTAACCATTATCATCGTAACTCATACATCAGAGGTCTTAAGCAAAGGTAGTGGGGGACAGCTCAGCAGCACCACTATCAGAAATAATGATTTTAAAGCCAACTAAAATCAAGGAGCTAAGAGGGAGCACAGAAGTGGCTCTGAGTCAGAGAAGTAGAAAGTACAAAAGGTTGTTTTGTATAAATGAGAGTTGGCCAGGGTAGCACATGCCTGTGGTCCCAGTACTCAGGAGGCCGAGACAGAAGGTTGACAGACCAATGCACAATAATGTAAAAAGACCCTGTTTCAAAATGTAAAGAATAGAAAAAAAGGGGGGGAGTGAGGCTGGAGATATAGCTCAGTGGTAGAATGCCTCTGGGTTCAATCCCCATTCTAAAGAGAGAGATAGACAGACAGACAGACAGACAGACAGACAGAGAGACAGACGGACACTAGGCCAGCAGTGTTTGTTGGCAAGTACTTATCAAAGTTAGAGTGCTATCTTCTTACAGAGTCTTGGAGACTCAAGTCTTATTCTTTTGATGGTTGCATTTCTGCGGATAGCTCTCAGATCCTTGGGGAAAACTTCTGAGCTACAAAAGACACATATTTCCAATTGTAAGCCCTGTTTTTGGTAAAGGACCATCAAATGATTGTGGCCAGCAAGCAAGGGCTCAGTTTTATTAGCAGGCATTGACCAAACATGTAGAAGGACTACCAAAAACCTGCTTTGCTCTTGGAGAAAGACCTAATAAACACTTCAGTACCCAGCACAACATGATGTTTTCTCGAAGTGTCTGGCTCCTAACAAAGTATTGCCACCAACTTCCTTCCTTTCCTAACAATGGTATAAGGTGGCACTATTATAGGTAGTGATCTTTTATTCTTATCATTCAACAGGAGAAACTGAGATTTGGAGAGGTTGAGCAACTCTTCCAGACCTCAGCAAGTGATAGAATCAACACTGAAATAAATCCCTGCTCTATTTCCAAGATTTGGGCATATGGTAACCATGCAAGGTCACATTCTATTTGGATCATTCTTTAATTTCTACAACTTGCTTTCTTGTTGCTTGAATGTAAGAACATAATGAAAAGAGAATTAGGTTACCTGAAAATAACTGCAATAAAGAAAACTGCCCCAAATAGATATGTGCAAGTCATTCTTCTGCTGATTTGAAAGTTTACAGACATGAATGGCAAGGAACAAGGAGCCCGCAGGCTGGCCTTTTTCATTAGGAATCTTTTTCCTCCTTGGTGATTAGTAACAATCTTGGAGAAAATAGGATAGAAACGGCATTTAAAACCTGAATTTATTCCAAAAAAACCTACCCTCTTCCCATCTTTCCCCTTCTTACCTCTCCTTCGAGAACTCAGCTCCCACACTGCATATCCCTAGGCCTCTGACTTCCCGAAGGCAGGGCAAGAGTAAGAAATGGCTCAGAGATCAGGGGGCCAGGATGAGTCTTGGGCTGTGGCCCAAGTTCCGTTGGGGTGGTGTATTAGGAAAAGAAGTGACCGAGGGGAAGTATAGAGTTTCTTAACATGAAGAGCTCACCTTTAGGATTCCTAAGCCATTACTACCAACCCGCCAGTTGATGCCCTTTTTAGCCTTAGCTCCCCCTACTCACTAGATTTCTTACCTTACCAAGACCCAAATTTCTTTTTCAAAACATTTTCAGAAAGCTTGCACTGTCTGTCTCTCCCATGTTCCTACAAACTCTCTCCCTTCCTCGTTCCTAACCTGCAGACTCAGAACCACTTTCCTTGGCCCTGGCCTAGGCTATGACTTATTGTCTCCTGGCCCTTGTCTTCATTACCCTTCACCTGTGATTTTCATGGCTCATACTGCAGTAAAAATAAAAGGAAGAAAGAGGCATCAAGGCATTTTTAAATACTAGCTTAGTGATGATTCTATATTATTATATCATATCTATAGTGATAGGTTGGGATAAAAAAGGAAGTATCTGCAGGTTACTGAAGGTGAAGAAGCATTGAACCCATCTTTCAAAGTCTCACTTTGGCAAAGAGGAACCTGGAACCCAGTGATGTCGTGTGAATTGCTCAAAGTCACATGGATGACTTGTACCAGGGCATGAGCTATCCTTAGCATTTTTTGCAGTGTATTCCTGAAAGCAGAGGCAGACTCTGATTAGTTGTGGTAATTCAACACAAAGCAACACAGCCTGCCTATTATAAAGAGACCCCATTTTGCCACTCATTTGATACAATTAAATTTCCCTTTATTTAAAGGGCTTCTTCCCAGATTCTTCCATTTTCCCCGCTTTCAATCACAGCCTGAAATTGTACAACAAATGTTTGTTAAGATTTGGAGACAGAGATGTGATTAGGACAATGTTATCCCAGAGTAGTCTCTGTGAGTATCTTTTGAATTTATTAATACACACACACGCGCACGCACACACACACACACACACACACACACACACACACTTGCTAGACTTAAGAGAGGTCCCTAGGTGATAGATTAAATAAGAAATGAAAATGACAATTTTTTCTTTTAGAGATGAAGGACTAAAATGAGAAAGAGGTCATACTGGGGATTGATAAACATACTGAATGAAAACATGTGACATTTTTACAAGGACCTCTGAATGCTGGAATCACTCCACTGTAAAAATTTCATTAAGTTTTTTCTAAGAAAGAAATGAGAGATAATAAAGACCAAGGACCTGATTATAGGATGAGTCTGAGTCACTTTGTCAACTTCCCCCACTGGCCTGCTTTCTTAAGGCCGAATCGACAGCTTTGAACAATGAGTATGGTGAGTTCTTCCGGGTTCCATCTTGCAAGAATAGACCCGCTCTGTGCTGTTCTGTAGAAGCCAATGTCTTCTGGGTCTCTTCTGTTTTGGAATTTGAGTTTTTCTAACAAGTCTGAAAACATGAGCGACTAAGAGGAAAGGAGAACTGGCACTGTGTCATACCAGCACAAGGGACCAGGAGCTTGGAAAGATGGATTCCTTCTATGGCCAATATCAATGAAAATTCCAAAGGCAATGGAAAAAGAAAACTCACCAACATATTCACAAGAAGATGGAGTGGGCTAATTCCACAGACTTTCCTTCCTTCTTTCTCAACAAAAGTCTGCTCTCAGGAACAAGTTGGAACACCATTAGTCCTCGCCCCCTGGGTCACTTATTAACTCTCCTTAGGCCAGTCAGTTAGGATTTAGGAAACGCAGCCAGCCCCCTTGACCTGTAAAATCGGATTAAACTAATACTACCTACTGTTACTAAGAGAATTAGATGTGACAATACATTTAAAGCATTGCACAGTATGTCTGGCGTAAGGCAGCAGCTCAGAAAATGGCAGCTCTCATTGTCATTGTGATGAAGGGCAGTGACAGTATTTCTGGACAACAGCTTGAAGATTACTCAAGGCAACTTACATGACAAAGGTATACAGTTAAAAGGAAAAGAGACAAGCAAGCGGGCATGGTGGTACACGATTCGAATCCCTGTACTTGGGAGGCTGGAGAGGAGATTGCAGGTTCCTAGCCAGCTTCAGCTACTTACTGAGGCTATCTGCAGCTTAGTGAGATCCTGTTTCAAAAAGAAAATAGGGTTGGAGGTATAGTTCAGAGGTAGAATATCCCTGGGTTCAATCTCCAGTTTTGCAAACTAAAAAAAGGTAGAATCTCTCTGGGTTCAACCTCCAGTTTTGCAAAATTAAAAATAAAAAAAAAGGAAAAAAGAAAACATTTCTCTTCACAATTTTGCTCAAGAATGATTCTGGATTTACAACTAGTAACCAACACTACGGGTATCGTCCCTATTTTTCTCATAAAACCCAACCAGTGCTCATAAGAAAGGAGCCCTGTGTTGATCTAACTAGAATAGAGTTGCCAGATTCAACAAAGTAAAATTACAGGAGACCCAACTTGAAATCTAGATTAAACAATTATTTTTGTATAGGCATTCTGTGAAATATTTGAAGTTTACTAAAAACTATTTGGTCTATATTTGAAATCCAAATTTAACTGGGTATTCTATACATTATCTAACCACCTTAATGAACACCAAAACACCAGAAATCAGGAGATTCTAGACAACAGACTTAGGACAACCCTCAGAGACCATCAATGTGAGCCTGGAGGCTGATGAGGACATTAAAGAAAATAGAAATATGTTATTACAAGCCAGGCATGGTGGCATATGCTTATAATCCCAGCATTTGGGAGGCTCATACAGGAAGATTGAGGTTTCCGGACAGCCTCAGCTATGTAGTGAGGCCCTTTGCAACTCAGTGAGACCCTGTTTCGAAGTAAAGAAAAATAATAGAGCTGGCAGTGTCGCTCAGAGGTAGAATGCTCCTGGGTTCCATCCCCAGTACTGCAAAAAGAAAGAAAGAAAAAGGAAGGAAGGAAGGAAGGAAGGAAGGAAGGAAGGAAGGAAGGAAGGAAGGAAGGAAGGAAGGAAGGATATTACCTTCCATGGCTTGAGTGGGTGTCTTTTCTCTGAGATGAAAAATATCCTAACTATAAAAACATTTATCTTGTTTGTTTCAGTTCTCACATTGTAAGAGACAGAGGAAGCTGGGCATGATGGTGCATGCCTGGAACCCCAGTACTTGGGAGGCTGAAGTAAGAAGATAGCAGTTTCAAAGGCAGGCTCAACAACTTAGTGAGACCCTGTTTCAAAATTTTAAAAAATGAATAGAATTGGACTAAGGCTATAGATTGGAAGTAGAATGCCCCTGGGTTTAATCTTTAGCACAAAGAAAGAAAGTAAGAAGAAGAGGAGAGAAGAAAGGAGGAGGAGGGGAGGGGAAGAGGAAGAAGGAAAAAGAAGGAGCAGAGAGGAGAAATACTGCTGTAAAGAAACAATAGAAGCTAAATGTGAAAGTGCTTTGGAAACTAGATTTTGATTGGAGCTTCCAGCTAAAAATGCTAGACTGAATACTCATTCCTGCCAGAAACCCTACTAAAATAGTAGAAAATGGACTTGTAAGGCATAAGTATGAAGAAACACTAGAATAAACTGAAAAGCAAAATCCTAGATGGAAATGAGAAAGAAAAGTAACTACAATTAAAATAGTAGCTTTGATTCTGAAAACAAGTTTATAATAGCATATTTCACAATATCTTCACATATTTCTACCTGCAGAAAGTTTTTCTTGTCAGTACAGACAGATACTCTGACGTTTTAATATATAAACTATTGCCTTTTCTTCTTACAGGCCATATTAGAAAAAGACTATTTCTGTTGCAACCGACAGAATGCCAATTGAAACTAGCTTAAGCAAGGGGAGAATTGTATTGATTCATGAAATTGACCTTCTCCAAGAATTCAAATGATATTTTCATTCTCTGTCTTCTTCCTTCTGTATGTCCTCTGTGTATTATCTCATTCAGAAGCTTCTGCTATAAGATACTGAAGAGGCCATGATTTCAGGACTAAGTTCTCTCAGCTTAGTAAATCCAGAGGAAAGATAAAGATTCTCTCCCACCCCACCTCTCCTTACTACTATTTAAAATGCCAGGAATGGTGTCTGATTAGACACTTGCTCATATGCCCACTCAATCACTGTGAGATAGGGCATCTCACCCAGTTGCTAAAGTAGTATGATTTACCAGTGTCCCAAATGTGAATTCATATAGTCAGCAGTGTCAAAGGAATCACTGTAATGAAGCAATAACAAGTCCTACAAGAGATGGGGAACAGTGATACAAATCAGAAACAGGGTGAAAGCATGGTTTGTGATTAAAAAAAAAAACACATTTGTAGAATATGGATACAAAGACCAACTCTGCAAAATTACAATTTGAACAATGAACCTTCACACTTTTAAATGTTTGTAACCACTGATGCCTATTGCCCCTTTCCCTCATTTCCCCTGGATCCAGGCTACTTGACTCTAAACTTAAGAAATCAGAACCCTGGAGGAGTTAAACCGCTTTCATATGATTGCATAGAAGGTCAGTGGGTAGCCTTAGCAACACAAGTCCCCATTTCTGCATTCCTGACGTGTGTGGCAAAGGAAAACACTCAAGCAAGGATACGCACCTCTCGAGAATGCAGAATAAAAATACAGACAAGAAAAAGAATGTGGAAAGGGGATAAATTTTCCACTCCTGCACAGCAGATTTTATTTCCAAACATCTCATTTCCCTCCCTAAAACTGCAGTGCAGATTTTGCAAACACGATGGGTTATATAAGTAGGATTATGTACTCTTCGTGCAAACTCTGAAGCCAGCTGTCCATCCGCTTCTACTTCCCAAATAAGAAAAGGGATTACTACCCAGCTCCAACACAATGCTGGATAGAGACTGATAAATTCTGACTGTTTCATTTCAAGTTAGGAAGAGGAAAATACATTTGAGAATTGCATTCAACTTGGACCCTCCTAATGAAAGTCGATGACATTTTGATGATATGATTATCGGCTTACAGTTATATATTCAGTGTGTTTATCAGGGGTCCATATAGTATATCTGAGTACTATGAGTTTGTTCCAAAATGTAAAAGGTTGAAGTCTTGAATGCCCCTGCCTCAGAATGTGACCGTCTTTGGAGATAGGGCCTGAGGGCCATAATAAAGTTGAAGCATGGACTCTACTATGACTGGTGTTCTTACAAAAGGAGAAATTTAGAGACTAACACACATACACCGAGAGAACACACCATCTGAAGATGAAGGAAGAGAGAGGGGTGATGGTTTTCCAAGTAAAGCAATCAAGGATCACCAACAAACCACCTGAAGCCAGGTAAGAGGTATAGGGCAGATTCTCACAGGCTTCAGAAGGAACCTGCCCTGCCAACACCTTAACCTTGGACTTCTAAACTCCAGAACTGTGAGACAACAACTTTCTGTTCTATTAACTCCATCCACCTTGTGGTCCTTCCTAACACCAGCCAGAAAACTAATGCATTCAGCAAGAAACATCATCTCAGAAATGAAAGAGGAAACATATTGCCTCTAAAAACAGCTTCAATCTCTTATTATTGCATCCTCTCTAACACAGAACTGAGTCTATTCTCCCAAGACCAAATAAAAATACAAAATTGAAGAAGCTGTTTTCATAATGTAGACCCCAAGTCCTTCTGTTTTATTTAGAAAAAAACAGATTCCTTCCTTTTCCCTAAATTGTCTAGGTAATTGCCAAAGATCTCAATTTGGGTGGTCATTGTGAAGTAGAACTGATTTCAAGCAACCTGATTTAGATCATCTTTGTCCAAAAAAAATTAACAGAAATTCAATTTCTTTTTTCTATGGCCTAGATAGACCATAAAAAGGCTAATTTATGGGCTAGAGATAGAGGTCAATAGTACAGCATTTGCCTAGCATGTGTGAGAAGCTGTGTTTGAACCTAACACACACAAAAAAATAAAAATGAATGAATGAATAAACTCATGACTGTGTACTATTCATTATGGTCCTACTTTCACTGCCTGACATAATCCTCCCTATCAGTTCAGTGTGTGTTCATGTGTTTCTCTTCCTTCACAAGGTGGGAGTGTGGATAATGTTTGAAATGCATAAGTGGCAATCTTCGCACATCTGTAATGACTGTCGGATGAGGGCCAGGACATAATATCTTCCTAGGAGACTATCTGAGCTTTCTTATCTGTTCTGTTTCAGATGCATTAGCATCCCACCTAGCAAAAAAAAAAAAAAAAAGAAAGAGGGAGATAGCTTTAGATCCTAAATCTGATAACCCTGATCCTCTGACTCCAATCAATTTCTTTGATAGGCCCACGTGCAGTTTTGACAGAATGATACTGCTCCTAGCTACCTATTTATTGGTCAATCTGAGCATAAAATCCAATTTTTTTCTCCAGTAGGTAGCAAGATGAGCAGAATGCCATGGAGGAGTTAGCACCTGACCCTCAGATGGCCTGGGAAGCCCGGGCTTGTTGTCATGACAACCACAGTCAATGTCGCAACAAACAAAGAAGCAAAACAGGTTTAGGATTCTGGCATCATTCAAGAAACAAACAAGAAAAACATGTGGCATTGTTCTTGTCTGCCCTTTTCTACTAGAAAAGATGGCTGTTTACCCTGTTTCAGAGGGCCACTCACAAACACACAGAGCATGGTGCACAGCCTATGCATTCAAAATGGCAAAAGCCAAGCTGTGTTATGTAAGTGGATGGGAAATATTTGAGGGGGAAAAAAGAAAGAAAAGAAAACTTGGAGGCACTTATATTTGAAACAGAAAT
The DNA here is from genome assembly GCF_963383645.1 of Muscardinus avellanarius. NCBI lineage: Eukaryota > Metazoa > Chordata > Mammalia > Rodentia > Gliridae > Muscardinus > Muscardinus avellanarius. The sequence continues at coordinate 15,406,204 of NC_137793.1, forward strand.
AAAATTGCAAAGCCTCAAGGAATCTCTTCATTTTCAGCACTTTCTACTCCCTCCAACCTACCCAATCCAACCAGCTCACATTCCTTTTGCTCCAAGCTTAATTTCTGCCTCTCTGCATGCCCCTTCCCCTTGGGATTTGACCCTTAGCACAGCCTCTTGCTTGTGAAACCCATTTCACATAAATTGCTATGTTCATACCAATCCCTTCCCCCAACAACCCCACTTGGCTCCATTACTACAGCTGAAGGTCATCTCAACCCAGCACCAGTCATCCCCAGCTAGATGGGTCAAAGGCTTTGTTTGTTGTTACATTTTAAGTATGTTCTGTTTGAAGAAAGATATGTGATTTTATCACAAATGTCATTTCCTTTTGGCTGGTAGAGGGTGTTGCAGCTGCTGTTAAGGAAGATTCTGAGATGTAAGTGGGAAAAGATAGCCAAGCAATAAGCAATGGCTGCCACAGAGAGAAACAGAGAAGCACCTGCTATGTACTTATCAACTCTCTTCTGTGTTATTAAATCCTGTACTTTTTAAATTATTTCCTGAAACACACACACACACACACACACACACACACACACACTTTTTTATTTTTTATTAGTGCATTGTAGGCATATATCTTAATGGAGTAGAAGATAGTAAGGGCATACATGCACACATCACTCAATTAGCCCTTCCCCAGTCTTCCCCTCCCCAATTTCTCCCCCCTCCCTCCTTCTCATGTTTGGCTTAGTGATTGACTTTGATGTGTTTGTGAATGTACATCATGTACATTAGGGAATTTTCCTCTTTCACCATCAACCCTGTTAGGCCTCCTTATTTGTTTATCTATGTTTTTTCCTCCTTTGTCTAGAGTTCCTCTTATGACCTTTTTCTCCCTAGCTTCCACATATTAGGAAGAGCATCCGATTTCTTATTTTTACACACACACACACACACACACACACACACACACACACACATTTTAAAAGAGTTATGTTAGTTATGCCTGCTTACATTTGGCAGTTTTCATGTGATCAAGGCAATTTTATCCTTGTAGTAACCACCTGGTATGGCTCAGAAACTTGAAAATGAGGTTAGTAAGTTTAATTTGTAAAAAGACAATACATGAAAAATTACAAAACATTAACACATACACTTACATTTATTAACCAGACTGTCTCAAAATATCCTGAATTGGTGTGGGGAGCAAAGGTTGCATTTTGATGAGCCAGAAGGGGATGGAAAGAAGGTATGAATAATGGGATAGGATCTGCAAGGTCAAGCCTGGAGGAATGGGTGGTCTTGGATCTGACTTAGAAAATCCAAGGAGATCCTGGTAAAAAGGAGGGGACCTCAGAAAGGAAAAGCTCCAAATAAAATCTTATTTCAGGATTTATGAGAGTAGATGCTGACTGTAGGGAGCATCTTGTGAATGAAATGGTGTTAGATTCTATCCCAAAATGGGTAGCCCTGGAACTAAAATTCACAAAGAGAAAAATCACATCAATTAAAGCTTCCGTAGTCTATCTTTAAACAGAATCCTTCTTGGGGGGTGGGGGTATCTATTTAAAACAAGCATTTAGAAAAGCATCTTTTTCCTGGCATGATTATTTGTGCTTCATGTTGGCAGGAAGACTTCATTTCCAGTGATATTTTCCAATTGTTAAAATAAAAAAGTCCCTGCTGCTTTCTTTGCAATCCATAATTTTGTGTTTTTAATTTAGATAACTCAAGTGTCTCAGAGCAGAAATAAGCTGCATATTCATGAGCCCTGATTCGCTATAATCATTATTTCTGAGGCTGTGCATCACTGAAGACTCCAAGTACTTGAGCCTGTTCTCAGGCAATTACAGCAGATTGGCTGGAAGCTGGGAGCACTGGGAGACCCCACTTCTTCGTCTTCTCTTTGAAGGGTTCCTTTGGTCTATCTGAGGTCAACTTTCCTTGCTCCCAAAAAGGGCTGATAATTAGTTGCTTCAATATTGGCAGAAGGGATAAAAGTCTATTTAACATATTAACCAAGCATTGTTAATTTTTCCTCAGTTGGCCTTTGGTTATAGACAGCACAGAGAAAACCAAAGGGGGAAAATGGATATATTAAAATAAGCTGAGGAAAAATATAAAAGAAGTGTAAGGATATATAACAACAATGTTTTCTATATGTGAAAAATCTGGATGCAGGAATTTTTTAAGGGGGGTGGTACTAGGGGTGGAACCCAGAGGCTTTCTACCTCCGGGCTACACTCCCAGACCTATTTTATACTTTTTATTTGGAAACAGGGTCTCACTAAGTTGCTGAGAGCCTCACTAAGTAGCTGAGGCTGGCTTCGAACCTGCGCGATCCTCCTGTCTCAGCCTCCCAAGCACAGGGATTATAAGCGTGCGCCACCACGCCCGTCTCTGGATGCAGGAATTTTTAAAAGTTAAAATATTAGCCAGGCTTGGTGGCATATGTCTATAATCCCAGTACTTGGGAGGCAGGAGGATTGCTGTTTTGCAGGTAGACTCAGCAGCAGAAAAAGGCAGTCAGGAACTTAGTGAGACCGTGCTTCATAATCAAAACAAAATAGATCTGAGTGTATAGCTCAGAGGTAAAACACTCTAGGGTTCAATCCCTAGTAACACACACACACACACACACACACACACACACACACACACATTAAAACATTGACTAATGCTATTTTTTAAAATGCAAGGCACAAAAAAGCCATCTAGAAATTATCTTTCTGCCTAAAATTTGGTTTCTCTTAGTGGAAATGGAAATAGCCCAGGTTTATAATTTTGAGTAGCAGGAGCTTAAACATCGGTTCTGCTACTCATCAGGTTTCTGTCCAGGAACAAGCTCCTTAACCTCTTTGTGTTTTGCTTTTGTTGTAGAATCCATGTCCTCATCTGTGAAAGGGGACAGTCATACTTCCTTCCCAACAACTATCGGGAGGCTTGAAATATATGCAAAGCATATGGTATCAATAGTGTAGCATCACATGGGTGGCACAACACACACACTCAATGAATATTGATGTCTTACCCTGCTTAATTTTTGTTCTTCTGGGCAAATAGCTCTTCTGTTTTTAAAGAACTCACAGCTCCCCTTAGCAACCATTTCAAACTATAATAAGTATCCCATTTGGGTAGTTATTTCAAAAAGATAGTACCAGAAGAGCTCTCTAGGAGTTGGCTACTGATTTGCCTGCGATTGGACTTTCCTTAGATACCATGGAAGAAGCCCAAACTAGGCTGCATAATCCAGCTTTATCATTTGCTAGATAGATACATTGGGATCATTAACCTTCAATTACTTCATCTGTAAAATTAGAGTAAAATAATACCTATGTCATTCTGTAACTTATAGAATTAAAAGAGATAAATGGTATAAAGTGTTTGCCACAGACCCAAGAGTAGCTCAACAAATTTTTCTTATTTTTGTCACGTCTGTTCTAATCTTGCTATTCTCCCCTCCAAGAAAAAGCAGAGGACATTTGGGAATTGTGTCTTTTCTTTTTGTAATTATTTGGCAATGATTATATGGCTATATCATTTGTTTGCAGAACCTGTTTGAATCAAGAGGTGTGTACACAAAAACCTTTGTTTTTCAGATGATGTAGCTGAAGCCCAGAAAGCTAAAGCCCCTTCTTAGAGCTTACATATAACAAAGAAGATTTAATATTTTAAGATTCTGTGATTAAAAAGTGATTGTGTATCTAAAGATCTGATTATCTATGTATTTTAAAAAGAAGACATTTTTCTATTTATTTAGGTAAATTAGTTTGAGATATATATTGGCAGCAGACATAAAGCTGACATAAAGAGCATTTGCCCATTGACTTACAGAATTCATTTACACTAAAGAAAATAATAACCTTTTCTTTCGATGAAGGCAAAGACTATATCTGTTAACTTTGCATTCCTAAAAGTACTTAGCAAAACACCTCCCAAAAAGTATTTGTTAAATTAATACTGGAGAATCATCTGGAGCATTTGGTAGTACTTACTGTCTCACGTTCCACACTTATCTTTCACTGAGACCACCACAATTTTTATGACGAGGTGGTAGGTTCCACATAAGCTGTGTGAGAAAGAGAACTTAACTGATTCCTTCACTGTTAAATGCCAATCATTGTGCCGGCAACTTAAAAAGGCTCCACAAATGCTCGTTGGAAAAGTGTGCAAGAGAGAATGCAAAGCAATGACCCAGAATGGACTTTTGGTCCAGTATCAGGAATACATGAGCCGAATCCTAACTGTCTTCTGGTAGAATTAGGAAACATAGCTGCCAGGCATGATAAACTCACTTGGAAGGTTGATACAGGAGGATGGCAAGTTCAAGGCCCACATGAAGTAACTTAGCAAGCCCTTGTTTCAAAATTTAAACAAACAAACAAACAAATAAATAAATAAATAAAAACAAAAAGCTAAGGATATAGACCAGTGGTAGAATCCTCACCCCCTGAGTTCAATCCCCAGTACCACAGAAAGAAAAAAAAAAGAATTAGGAAGTGTGGGCTCAGCACCCTTTTTTCTCTTTCTTCCTTAATTAAACAATCCATTCATTAAGTTTGTTCCAGGGTGCAAGTTAAACACCTTCATGGAGTTCAGGGCTATGCTCTTTGAACTGAGGCCTGATCTTGATCCCAGGAGACTATTTAAGGCCCCTAACATCATGATTGGTTATTGCACAGGGGATTTTCTTTTTATTTCTTTTGAAAACTGAGCCACAGCTGTGATTTAAGACATCAGCACTTATACTGCAGTTTCTCTTTCTTGTATGATTACCAAGAAAGAGCAGGTTGGCTCCCAAGACAATGATTAAAACGGTATTTTTTTCCCTCTCTACTAATCTTTCTAGAGAAGGGAATCAAACCTGACAGGCCATTTCAGCAGGACAGTACCCAGGTGACAGTGTTGACTGAGAAGGAACTACCTTGTTGATTTTCTATTGACTTAAGGATGGGACAGACACAAATAGAGCTTTCTGTCTTAGCTTTTAATCCTTAATCCTGTCATAGTGCTTAACCACTACCATATTGGTCATGTAGGAAGAAATATCAAGGTAAAAATAAAAGCCTGCTCAGTGATGTTTAGAGAGCATCACAGTGCCAGAATCACTCTTACATCTAGATTATATTCTCTCATGAAATCTAGCCGGGTCAAAATTCATCCCAGGCCCCTCATTAAAAATAATTTTTGCTGCAAAATATTTTTATACATGTCACAAATTTTATTTGTTAAATTATTTGGCTCTCTGTCACCTTTTTGATTCATATAAGCAATCATCCCAAATACTTAAAAATTCTTAGAGTGTGAGAAAAATTAACCTTTCTAAGATTTGCAAATTGAATACAATTTTATGACTAATAACTTAAGAATGATTAAAATTGACAAAAGGTTATGTTTTGTGAATTTTGATTTAACATTTATTCCAATGGGATTTTTGCTTTATTCTTGCATGTTTTATTCAGAACTTAATATAGCCTTTTTTTATTGGTGTATTGTAGTCATACATTTTATTTTATTTTATTTTATTTTATTTTATTTTATTTTATTTTATTTTATTTTATTTTATTGGTGGTACTGGGGTTCCTGGAAGCCCTTCTACCTCCGGGCTACACTCCCAGACCTATTTTTACATTTTTATTTGGAAACAGGGTCTCCTAAGCCAGCGCGTGCAGCTGACTTCGAACCTGCGCGATCCTCCTGTCTCTGCCTCCCAAGCGCGGGGATTATCAGCGTGCGCCACCACGCCCGGCGTGTAGTCATACATTTTAATAGGGTACAAGATGGTAGAGGCATGCATGCACACATAACTTATTTAGCCCTTCTCCAGTTCCCACCCCATTACCTTTCCCTTCCTCCTTCTCATGTTTGGCTTAGTGATAAACTTTGATATGCTTGTAAATATACATCACATACATTAGGGAATTTCCCTCTTCCCCCTCCTATCGCACCCAGTTAGGCCTCCTTATGTGCTCATCAGTGGTTTCTCCATCTTCGTCTAGAGTTCCTCCTATAACCCTTTTTATCTTTGGCTTCTACATATTAGGGAGAACATTCAATTTCTTACCTTTTTTGACTGACTACCCCCACTTAGCATAATATTCTCCAGTTTCATCCATTTCCCTGAAAATGACATAATTTTGTTCTTCTTTATGGCTGAGTAAAATTCCATTGTGTTTATATTCCATAGTTTTGTAATCCACTCATCTGTTGATAGATATCTTGGCTTTTTCCATAGTTTGGCAATTGTGAGTTGTGTAACTATAACATATATATACATGGATTAGTTTGGTAGTTTGGTTTCCACTCTTTTGGGTAGATATCTAGAAGTGGTATTGCTGGATCATATGGTGGGTTCATCCCCATTCTTCTGAGGATCCTTCATACTGTTTTCCAAAGTGGTTGCACTAATTTGCAGTCCCACCAACCATGTTTGAGAGTTCCCACTTCTCCACATCCTCACCAGCATTTGTTGTTTATTGTGTTTTGAATGATTGCCATCTGAGTTGGGGTAAGGTGAAATCTCAGGGTCATTTTTATCTGCATCTCTCTGATTGCTAATGATACTGAGCATTTTTTCATACATTTATTGGTCATTTGAATTTCTTCTTTTGTGAAGTGTCTATTTAGTTTATTTGCCCACTTTTTGATTGGGTTATTTGTTTTCTTAGGGGTGAGTTTCTTGAGTTCTCTGTATTTTCTAGATATTAGTCCTCTATTAGAGGACTAGTTGGCAAAAACTTTCTTCCATTCTGTTGGCTCTCTGTTGAGGTTCTTGATAGTTTCCTTTGCTTTACAAAAACTCTTCAGTTTAATGCAATCTCACATATTGATCCATCTTTTCATTTCTTGTGCCTGAACTATACTTAGAAGACCTAACAACTCAACCAAAAAGCTTATAGACCGATCAACACATTCAGCAAAGTGTCTGTATATAAAATCAATCTTAAAAAATCAAAAACATTCCTGTATGCCAACCATAAATCCACTGAAAACACTTCAGTTTAATGCAATCCCACAAGAAATCCAGAAAACACTTCGACTCAGGATATCTCACAAAAAATACTTAGGAATAAACCTAACCAAGGAGATAAAAGACCTTTATAAGTAAAATCATAAAACATTGAAAAAAGAAATAGAAGACCTTAAAAGATGAAAAGATATTCTATGTGCTTGGATAGGCAAAATAAGTATCATTAAAATGGCCATTCTTCCAAAAGTGATCTACAGATTCAACTCAATATCCATTAAATAACCAAGGTCATTCCTCACAGATATAGAAAAATCAATCCTTAGTTTCATTTGGAACAACAAAAAAACAGAATAGCCAAAGTAGTTCTCAGCAACAAAAACCATGCAGAAGGAATCACAGTACCTGACTTTAAACTATACTACAAAGCTATAGTAATAAAAACATCATAATACTGGCACAAAAAGAGATACATATACCAATGGAGCAGAATAGAATACTCAAAAAACAAATCCACACATTTACAGCCAACTTATTCTTGACAAAGGGGTCAAAAGCATACACTGGCCTCTTCAACAAATGGTGTTGGCAAATTGGATAACCATATGCAGAAAAAAATGGAAATTAATCTCACTTTCTCACCCTGCACAAGAGTCAATTCAAGATGGATCAGAGATGTGGTAATCAGACAAGAGACCTTGCAGTTCCTTGAAAAGGGTATAGGTCCAACACTGCAACACTTAGCCTTTTAAAGAGTTCATAGACCCTAATCTCTCTGCCATTACTGCCTGCCAGATAAATTGGCCAATATGTAATTAATCCATAGAAAGGTTGGATTTAGAAATGACCACTTACAATAAATAATCATTCTCTATGAAAAAACTGCTGATGGATTATCCTGCATATATGCACTTATTGATTAAAATAAATAATATTTCACTCTAATTGACAGACAAACTGTTGTTAAATTATCCTGAAAATGTGTACTGAAATAAGGTAAAAATAATACTTATGGGGTAAAGAAATGAATAGACTCTTTACCTCTTTCAAAGAAAGATTTCAGTAGGTACCCAAATATTTTTACTAATATGTGTTTACATTATATAGAGTAGCCAAGATAAATATGGTTAATTTTTCTACCTATACCAAATACTCACACATCATCATTGGTAACAGAAGTGACTACATTAAAATATATTACCCTGAACTCAAGTTTCCTTTGTATCAAACTATCTGGAAGCTTCTGATATGTTAGAAACTCTTTGCAAAATGTTGTTCTAATTAGTTTGAATACAAAACCTACTCTCACATATATACTAGGAGAACTTCTGATCATCAATATTTTAACATGTATGTGAGAGGTGCAAATGAGATTAAATAATCCAGGGTATGAAATATCTGGATTCTTATTCTCTAAGAGTTCAGTATTAGCATTTGGTGTGATTTGAAGCAAACTTTTTAAGCACATTGTTGACTAGGTAATTTTCCTCTTCAGCTATCCAATTTTTCTGAAGCTCATCTCTTGAATTGAGTGTATTAATATTAAAGTTTGCAAAATAGCAACCTTAGAAAAAAATGTATTCTCTGAATTTTCTCCTTTCAGAAGTGACTTCATCAATAGCTATCACCATCTAAGGCTCAAATGAATGACAATAATAATTAATATTTCCTGAGAACTTGAAAATATGCCCATGCCATGCCAAATACTTTACATTCCTCATTCAATTTCTACAGCAGCAGAATACAACAAATATTATTATCTCCATTCCATAGATCAGAGAATTGAGGTTCAGAAAATTTAACTAGGTCTGAGAAACAGTGTAATCAGAATTCAAAGCTATGGAATCTGGCCCCAAAGCTCACGTGCTTAACTAGTTTTCTCTTTATTAGATAATGTAATTTAACTGATTGTTTTGCATGCACAAGGAAAATTCTAAAAGATAATGGAAAGAGTTTTTTTTACTAGAATAACAATTTTGACATTGCGAATATAAAAACACTACAGTCTGAGCTCCCAACAACTGAACTGATTTTTTTCTTACTGTCAATTATTTAAGACAATTCAACTAGTATGAAACAGATAAAAAACCTTTCTCGGTATTGGGTAGGGATCTCAGACTTCCCTCCGATCAATGGCATTACTTAGAAGAAGATGAACCTTAAGAAAGCCAGTTTTTTATCTTCAAAGTACACATTGATTGACCAGGTTTTTTTCTTCCTAACTTTTGAAAAGATGTGGAAGGCCGGGCATGGTGGTGCAGGCTTGTAATCCCAGCATTGGGGAGGCTGAGACAAGAGGATTGCGGTTCCCCGAAAACCTCAGCTGCTACTTAGTGAGGCCCTTTGTGACTCAGTGAGACCCTGTTTCAAAATAAAGAATAAAAATAGGGCTGGGGGTGTAGCTCGGAGGTTGGATGTCCCTGGGTTCAATCCCCAGTACCGCCAAAAAAAAAAAAAAAAGGAAGAAAGAAAAGACATGGAAGGAATATAAAAGGGTAAGTTAAACCATGAATATGATCAAGAAGGAGTGGATCAAAAAGAAAAAGAAAAAAAATTAATAATGGTGGAGGTTCTCCACCATTTTTTCTCCTTAGCTTGAAAGTTTTCTAATGAACGAATCTATTCTAATATCTACTTGAGTAACTACATTTGATTTGGGTGGTTTATCAACAAAGTTGATATCCATAAAACTAGGAATATCCTTTTCCACTAGTAAAAGTTTGCTTTGTGTCCTCTGGAAGCTTTATTTTGTGGTCTTTGTTAAATACAGCACGGTTCCTTAGTCCTTTTGTGATGCATAACCCAAAATATTTGTTTATGAACAACAGAAATTTTCTCTCAGTTCAGGAAGACAGGAGGCCCAAGATGAAGGCTCCAGCAGATGGCGCCTCCATGTTGAACCATCACATGGCACAAGGCGGAAAGGAACAAGAAACGAATGTCGCTTAAAGAGACCTTTTTTTTGGTACTGGGCATTGAACCCAGGGGCATTTTACTTCCAAGTTACATCCCTAGCCCTTTAATTTTTTTTATGTTTGTTTGTTTGTTTGTTTGTTTGTTTGTTTGTTAAGTTGCTGAAGGTCTTGGAAAGTTACTGAGGCTGGCCTTGAACCTGCAATTCTGTCTCCACCTCCCAAACATTGGGATTACAGGTGTGTGTGTCACTTCACCCAGCTTGAGGCCTCTTTTATATGGGTTTTAGCCTCATTCATGAAGACGGAGTCCTCCTGACCTAATCGTTTCTTAAAGACCCCACCTCTTAATACCATAACTTTAGCCACTAAGTTTTTTACGGTTTTTTGTTTGTTTTTTGGTTTTTGTTTTTTTTTTTTGGTGGTACTGGGGTTCCTGGAAACCCTTCAACCTCCGGGCTACACTCCCAGACCTATTTTATACTTTTTATTTGGAAACAGGGTCTCTTAAACCAGCGAGGCTGGCTTCGAACCTGTGAGAGCCTCCTGTCTCTGCCTCCCAAGCGCGGGGATTACAAGCGTGCGCCACCACGCCTGGCGATTGCATTTACTTTCTCACATGGTATCTCTCTCTTTTTTGTACACACACACACACACACACACACACACACACACACCAAAATGACCATTTATAGTTGCACACACTCCTCAGCTACTCATGGGCCTTTATAATCCTACCATTTATTCTTTTCTACATTCTGTGATTTAAAAAAAATTATTGAATACTACTATGTCCCAAGCACTGTGAGCAACTAAGTATTGAAGATGAAAAATCTAATTGCTAATGAATCTTGAAGAATCCTTAGATAAGGAACAACTGTTAAAAAAAAAATTATATGCCAAGCAAAGTGGTCTTCATTTATGCTCTGACCTAGTTACCCTCAGAGCGTCAGGTTGTAGGTACTATTATTTTTTTTTTCCATTTGTCAACTGAGATAGCTGAAGTTTAGAGAAGCCAAGTAATTTACCAGGATCACAGGTCAAGGGATAGAACTACTGCTTCTCTGATTAGTAGAAGATCGTCATTTTTAAGCATCTACTATGTGCTAGAAATTTTTCTAAGTATTTTTTTTTTAGCAGTACTGGGAATGAAACTCAGGGGCATTCTACCTCCAAGCTGCACCCCAAGACCTATTTTTTTTAAATTCTTTACTTTGAAACAGAGTCTCACTGAGTTACAAAGAGCCTCACTAAGTAGCGGAGGCTGGCTGGGAACCATGAAACTCCTGTCTCGGCCTCCCAAATGCTGGGATTACAAGCGTGTGCTACCACACTCGGCTTTCTTCTAAGTACTTTCTATAGACTGGCTTATCGATGCCTATTACCTTCCTTTCACTTATGAGGAAAGAGAAGCACAGAGAGCTTAAGCGAGTTTCCAATGTTACCCAAAGTAGGAGGCTGCAGGTGTGGAGCCAAACCCCAGCAAAATAGCACCAGCTCTTCTGAACTCTCAGATCTATGGTCATAAACACTCTGGGCTTTGAGATAGCTAGTGGTGCCCATGACTATGATGATACGCCAGTCATCCGGGTCAGGGGCTAGTAATAAGAGAAGCCTTGAGAACTATGGTTTACTTAAACAGATCAAACTGCTTTTGTGCCAATTCCTGACCTCAATCCACCAATGGTACTCTGAGGTTACAAAACTCAGCAGAGAAATAAGACTTTAGTAAAGTGCAATTGTGTGGCATTAGTTTGCTGTGTTTCCCATTTACTACCAAGGAGCAAGTGACCAATAGTCACCTATTACATAACAAAACTTTTCAACTTTCCGTATTCTATAGCTTCATGATCACAGAAATTAGAACCTTTTTTATGGTTGGAGATGATACTAAAGATTGAACCCAGAGTAAAGTTCCGTTTCTGCTAGTCCTTGTTTTTTGCTTCTGTTTTTGTTTGTTTGTTTGTTCTTTGTGGTTATGTGGGATTGAACCCAGGGGCATTCTAACTTTCTGCTATACCCCAGCCCTACTTTACTTCTGATTTTAAACAGGGTCTTGCTAAATTACCATGGGCTACACTCAAAGCTGCAATCCTCCTGTCTCAGCCTCTCAAGTACAAAAATTACAGGAGTGCACCATACATCAACTATCCCCAACCCTTGCTTATTTATTTTTTATTTGGAGTTAGGGTCTTGTTAAACTGCTGAGTCTGGCCTTGATCCTTTGGTCTCAGTCTCCTGAAAAGCTGGGATTATAGGTGAGTCCTGCCATGCAAAGCTAGATCTATTTTGTAACTGACTGTTTGGTTTCAAAAACTAAGCATAGTCAGCCGGGCGTGGTGGCGCACGCTTGTAATCCCTGCGCTTGGGAGGCTGAGACAGGAGAAGCCCACAGATTCAAAGCCAGTCTCAGCTACTTAGTGAGGCTCTCAGCAACTTAGTGAGACCCTGTTTCCAAATAAAATATAAAATAGGTCTGAGAGTATAGCCCGGAGGTAGAAAGCCTCTGGGTTCCATCTCCAGTACCACCACCAAAAAATAAAAATAAAAAAAATAAAAAACTAAGCATAGTAATTGGCACCTAGTAGCCATTCAATATAATTTATTGGATGAATGCTGAAAACCACCTGCCTCGACAAACACTTTAGCCAGCAGAAGGGTGAAGTCATCGAGGCCCCTGTGTTGGCACAAATTGAGAAGACATACAAAAAACCCCTTTGTGCTTTATACTCCAATAGGTTTCAGTACATTTCGATTAATCCTGCACTCATATAAAAACGTGATGTTTTGCACATCACAGATCACTCCACATGCATATGTCCTGACCCCGGTGACACTTGCTCTTCCTGTCACTTCTCTGTGGTTGTTGTATCACTCATGACTTACAGAAAGTTTTCTGAGGTTTGGTTTCCTCACTGGTAAAATGGGGATAATATTTAATTAATTGGCTCAAATGAAATAATATATGTTCAGGTCTTGACTCGGTGCCTGGCACATAACTAGTACTCAATGCTACTGCCCTTTTCTGTGAAGAGAAATGTCTACTGAATGTTTTCTTTGCATCGTTGATCATTTCTGCTCATTTTTCTCCTCTAAAATGATCAAACAAATCTTGCAGTATCTACCACTCACACTGGCCATTTCTCCCAATAAAAGTTGTGTCTCGATGATGCACAGGTAGGAGTTGATGCAGAAAACTCAGGCAGGACAAAAGGCAACTCAATATTGCTTCTTCGATGAGACAGGCTAATACCATGCATGAGATACAGCTGTGGTTTCACTGACTTACCTGGCAGAAGCAAGCCAAGTACAGTAGAAATTCTCTTACTGGACTCACTGGGTTAATCGCAACTCAATTCTCTCTGAAAACCAGCTTCACTGGTGGCAGGGCCCGCTGGATGCTGGAGGCTTCTATAATCCCTAGATACCGTTCCCCATGGCCATGCTGCAGCCTTACAAAGAGTACAGTTATAATTACATAGTAAAACAAAACATATACAATTAAGAAAAATGAATGCAAAAAAAGAAGAAATAGTAGAATGCTTTGGAAGGAACTCAGTGCAGGCAAGGTGGGGCAAGAATAAAAAGAAATGATGACTCAGCCAGGGATCCTGTTTTCCTGACTTCACAGGCAACAGGAGGATTTTAAGTGTTAAAACAATTTTAATACAAAGTACACAATGTTACATGCTATAAGAAAGTCACAGCTAAATTCCTGTGCACTTGAAAGCGAAAGGGTCACAATTCTAACTTCTAGTTAGAATAAGATTTTGATTCTGAATCCTATTAAACTGATGTCTATAGTGAATCCAGAAATGGCTAAAATGCAAATAAAAGTAATGAAATATCTAACAGGGGGATATAAAGAACAGCTATTTTAAAACTTTATGTGCAGCTGGGCATGGTGGCACACGCTTGTAATCCCCACGCTTGGGAGGCGGAGACAGGAGGATCACACAGGTTCGAAGCCAGCCTCAGCTACTTAGTGAGGCTCTCAGCAACTTAGTGAGACCCTGTTTCCAAATAAAATATTAAAAAATAGGTCTGGGAGTATAGTCCAGAGGTAGAAAGCCCCCCTGGGCTCCATTCCAAGTACTAGCAAAAATAAATAAATAAAAATAAATAAATAAATAAATAAATAATAAAACTTTATGTGAGAGTCCTATAATATTGTAAAACTTGGATCTAACTATGATTTACTAAGATTTTAGCAAACTTACTAATACCAATGACTCTTCCTCAAGGACTTAGCAAATGTGGTTCACAGGCCAGTTAAGGTACCTTGATCCAGATCCAGATGTGGTTTTACCTTTCAGCTGGGTAACCTTGAGCTCATTGCTAACCTTCTCTGGTTTTCAGATTTCTTCAGTGTGATACAAGGAGCAATCGCACCTATTTCTTCAGGGTGTTGGGAGGATTAATTGAAACAATTCGTGCACAATACTTGACACGTGGTTGTCACCCTTTACCTTGAGGATGTGCCCCTCTGGATTTAATTAAAACTTTGGCTTTCTGCCTTTCAGGGAACAAAAACTTTGAGTGTTGTAATTAATGGAAGAAGTCCAAAAAAAATAGAATGTCATAACTATGCTTAGGATAGAAAGGAATGAGTTGGCATCCTTTTTAAACCCTCGGCTCATTTTCCCCCTGCAGTTAAGCCTTTCTGGTTGCTTAAAAATAGCACAATGTTGCCATCTAGTGGTTTCAATGAGTGAAAACAAATATCTTTTGTATTTAGGAACAGAAGCTCTATATAAATCCTTCCAAAAGACATCTCTACTTAAAAAAAAAGAAAAGAAAAGAAAAACCCTCAAGTGGCAGCAAGGTACTAAACTCCTTAATCACAATGACAAATTACTGATATCTTCAACTTTTTTTTTTTTTTTTTTTTTTTGCAGGTCTGGGAATGGAACCCAGGGGCATTCGACCTCGGAGCTACACCTTCTGCCCTATTTTTAATTCTTTATTTTGAAGCAGGGTCTCACTGAGTTGCAGAGGGCCTCACTAAGTAGCTGAGGCTGTCCGCGAACCATCATCCTCTGGTCTCAGCCTCCCGAATGCTGGGATGACAAGTGTGCGCCACCACGCCCGGCTTCTTCAATTTATTTTTGGACGCTCTGCCTTCCCAGCCAGGGTCTTGGTGTCCTGTGGTCTTGTGGGTTTCACCGTGTCAATACCTGCCATCAAACAGCTATTATGTTAAAAAACCACCTGATTACTTCATGTTATTATTTTTTTATATACTGGGGGATGAATCCGGGGGCATTCAATCTCCGAGCTACAACCCCAGCCCTATTTTTTATTCTTTACTTTGAAATGGTCTCACTGGATTCAAAGGGCCTCACTAAGTAGCTGAGGCTGTCCACAAACCATGATCCTCCTGTGTCAGCCTCCCCAGTGCTGGGATTACAAGCACATGCCACCATGTCCAGCTTCATATTATTATTTTATGAAACATTTGTATTGCAAAGTCATTCTCAAGGCGGGGGCGGCTGCATCTGAATTTGATTTCACTTGGATTCTCTTTTGCTTTACATTTCATTTTATTCTGTAGTTAGTTAAGGGCACAATTCCTTACAGCAGGCTTTCTCCAACTTTACACCAGAACCTTCTGAAAGGCTTTCTAAGGATACAGAATGTGAGCTCTATTGCTGTAGTACCTAAAAAATATGCAGTTCTAATGAGTTCCCAGGTGATATGGTGTTGCTGGTCCACAGAGCACATTTGGGTCCAACTTCTGTTGCTAGACTTTTCTAACTCAATTAAGCCGATGCAGGGGATGATTTTTAAAGGTGCATCCCTGGAGACTTCCCCGTGTCACAACTACATTTCTGAAACTGATCCATTCTCTAACCCTCGTTACCTCTTCCATCACCTAATTCTTTCTTCCCTGAAGTAGCCTCCTTCAAGACTGTTCCTCTCCAACAGACTATGCACATGCAGACCAAAGTAATCAAAAGTATATTGCCGGCCAGGCATGGTGGTGCACGCTTGTAATCCCAGTGCTTGGGAGGCTGAGACAGCAGGGTTACAGGTTCAAGGCCAGTCACAGTAATTTTTTTTTTTTTTTTTTGTGGTACTGGGTGTGGAACCCAGAGGTTTTCTACCTCCGGGCTATACTCCCAGACCTATTTTTTTAATATTTCGTTTGGAAATAGGGTCTCACTAAGTTGCTGAGAGCCTCACTAAGTAGCTGAGGCTGGCTTCGAACCCGTGCGATCCTCCTGTCTCAGCCTCCCAAGCGCGGGGATTACAAGCATGCGCCACCACGCCCGGCCCAGTCACAGTAATTTAAGAGGCCCTCTGCAAATTAGCGAGACCCTGTTTCAAAATAAATAAAATAAAATAGGGCTGGAGGTATTGCTCAAAGGTTGAATGCACCTAGGTTCAATCCCCCCAGTAAAACATACACACACACACAAACACGTATGCGCACACACACACGAACCACTAGCTTTTCAACGATTTACTCATAAAGATGAAATGAATAGTTAGCAAAAACGCAGAGTAAAATCAGAGGTTTTTTTAATGCAGGGACTAAAATCAATAGAACAAAGCAACCCTTAAGAAATGAGTTCTTCGCCGGGCGTGGTGGCACACGCTTGTAATCCTAGCATTCGGGAGGCTGAGACCGGAGGATCGAGGTTTGTGGACAGCCTCAGCTACTTAGTGAGGTCCTCCGCAACTCAGTGAGACAGTTTCAAAATAAAGAATAAAAAAATAGGGCAGGGGGTGTAACTTGGAGGTCGAATGCCCCTGGGTTCCATCCCCAGCAGGGAGTGGTGGTGCACACCTGGAATCCCAGTATTTGGAAGGTTGAGACAGGAAGATTCCAGCTTCAAAGTCAGTTTCAGCAACTCGGTGAGACCTTCTGCAACTCAGCAAGACCCTATTTCAAAACAAAATTTTAGCCAGGCATGGCAGCGCAAGCTTGTAATGCCAGAATTTGGGAGGATGAGACAGGATGATCTGAGTATGTGGACAGCTTCAGTTACTACTTAGGCCACTCAGTGAGGGCCTATTTCAAAATAAATAAGAAAAGGGACGGGGGTGTAGCTTGGAGGTAGAATGTCCCTGAGTTCCATTCCCAGTATTGCAAAAATAAAATAAAATAAAATAAAATTTTAAAAATGGGACTGGAGCTGGGCATGGTGGCACACGCTTGTAATCCCAGGGTTTTGGAGGCTGAGATTGGAGGATGGCAGTTTGCAGACAGCCTCAGCTACTTAGTGAGGTTCCTCGCAACTCAGTGAGACCCTATTTCAAAATTAAAAGGACTACAAAATAGGGCTGGGTGTAGCTCGAAAATACAATGCCCCTGGGATTTATCCCCAGTACTGCCAAAAGAAAGGGGGGGCTGGAAGTCTATTTCAGAGGTACAATGCCCCAGCATTCAATCCCCAGTGCCAAAAATGAAAAGAAAAAGTATATGAAGCAACCATCTCTTTATTTTCAAACCAGAATGATAAATAACTCTCACAACCCCAAGACAGTAAGCTTCAGAATTTGTTGCAAGTAACCAGACTGGAGTTTGCATAAAACACAAAAGTGTCCGTTTCTAGAACTTTTTGAATAACAAAAGGACAAACAATAAAATTTCAGAGTAACCCCTTCCCTCTAGCAAGAAGGAATTTTCCCAGCAGGCCTGTATTCAACCAAGGAAATCATTAGACCTGGTTATACAAATGCCAATAACTTGGCCTTGATTTCAGAAACAGCATGAACAGGCACTAGCTATATGTTTACAGAGTCGCTCTTTCTCCACAGAATTCTACGTGACTTTCAAATCTATTTTTTCCCTGACTTGCCTTGACATTTTATTTTTTTCAGCATTTGTGTTTCAAACTTTCTAACCTTTGCTAACTTCATAAATTAGGTTGTTTCAGAGTTTGTTTTTTTTAAAAAAAAAAAAAAAAAAACAGCCCACACTGATAACAGCTTGACTATTTTGGATGGCAATGTTTTGAAATAAACTTAAGCAGCAATGACAATGGAACTCATTGGAACATCCCCTTCATATCTTGGGATTAGTGAATTTGCAAAAATAAATTCTATTTTGTTCACTTAATCCTTAGAAACATTTATTATTCACTATAGAAATGATCCATGTGTTGCAGAATATGTGTTTGCCTTCCCAGCACTTAAAGATTATTTAAGGGAACTGCCTGAGTATCTCCCTGACAGGTATGCTTTATTGCCTAAAATTCTCACTTCGACATTCATTTATTTTTAATTTCAGGGTTCCCTTTTTAAAATCCATATGTTACCATTGGGAAGTGTGGGAGATTGTGTTATCTAAAAACAACCATAGCAATATTTGTGGCAATGTTAGCAATATTTTTTCCCCAACCTTGCCAATCCCTCTCAAGAGGAGGAGTCAAATGTCCTTCCTCTTGAACTGGGTTGTGTTGGACTGTATTCGTCAAGGGAGAACACGGGAACAGAACCCTGTAGGACTTTGGAGACTCGTTCAGAAAAGACGATACAGCAACTGCCTGTCTCTCTAACTCCTTCCCATCCCTCATCTCACTGCTTAATCTTGGCACCCTGCCAGGCTGTGAGGAAGCCAACCAGCCATACAGAAAGGTGAGAAGAAAGTACTCCAGCCCAGGTTCCAAAGGACCACCAGAATTAATGCCATTCGAGTGAATGAATGGATGAGCTCTCTCGGGACTGCAGCCACCGGCCTCCAAAACATGCTACCTGACTAGAGCTGAGAGTAGCAGAGATGAAGGGTGCCATGACTTTTGAAACGGTGGGTTCATCCATAAAGCAAATGGTATCATTGATATGTCACTTAGCTTTGGATTATATTTTGGGGTTTTGTCTTTTTTTTTTTTTAAATGTAGCTGCAGATAACCAGAACATGATTCACACATGGGGATTACAAGTACGTCATGAACCATGAACCCCATGATTTTTACATCGACTACAAAATAGGTAGCTGACCTAAATTTTTTTTTTTTTGTAGTACTGAGGATGGAACCCAAGAACATTCTACCCCCAAGCTACACCAACCCTATTTTTTAGTCTTTCTTTATTTTTTTTTTTTTTATTTTTTTGGCAGGGGAGACTATGGGTGAAACTCAGGGGCTTTTCTACCTCCAGGCTATACTCCCAGACCTATTTTATACTTTATTTGGAAACAGGGTCTCACTGAGTTGCAGAGGGTCTCACTAAGTAGCTGAGGCTGGCTTCAAACCTGTGCAATCCTCCTGTCTCAGCCTCCCAAGCACAGGGATTACAAGCGTGCACCACCATTCACAGCTGACCTGAAAACTTAACGTGTACCAATATTAATTTGTATTCCACATAGAGTATAGAATTGGTCTTGAAAATTAATAAGTGTAATAAAGCATTATTTGTTGATATAAAAGATTTTATGGCTCTAAAACATGGAACGCTAGCTCATGCTCACCAAATACTTGGTCTTTGAAAAGTCTAACTTAATCTCTTCCTCTTCCATGCCACCATTTTTTCTCTTCCTTTCCCTTCCTTTCCTCTTCTCTTCTTTTCCCTTCCCTTCCCTTCCCTTCTCTTCTCTTCTCTCTCTCTCTCTCTTTCTCTCTCTCTCTCTCTTTCCCACCCCCCCACCAGTTCAACACACTATAAGTGGAAAAAATCTTGCTTTAAATATGCTATTTCTGTCGGGCATAGTAGTGCACGCTTGTAATCCCAGCATTCGGGAAGCTGAGACCAGCGGATTGCAGTTTGCAACTCAGTGAAGCCCTCCATAATTTAGTGAGACCCTGTTTCAAAATAAAACATAGGGTAGGAGGTATAGCTCGGAGGTTGAATGCCCCTGGGTTCCGTCTCCAGACCAGCAAAAAAAAAAAAAAAAGTAAATTAATAAATATGATATTTCCTTTCTTCCCCAACCAAGGACTAAACCTCTAAATCTGTGAATCACATAGACCTTTCCCCCGCCGTGTTATTCTCATCTGATACTTTGGTTACAGCAACAAAATCTTAAGTAGACCTTAACTTCTCAAGCTAGTCTAAAAGATATTTGTGAAATGACCACCTAAGTAATAAAATCTGAGGCAGTATGATTAGTTGAATAAAGTGCCACCAAACAATGACAGTCTGAATGTAGATTTCAGTTGTGGATAAAAGAGCATTCATGTGTCCATGAATAAGAAATCACTTTAGAGACATATGCAATAAAGAAAGTAATTCCAAAGCCAGGTGTGGTGGCACATGCCTGTAATCCCAGTACTTGGGAGGCTGAGACAGGAGGATCTAGATTTGTGGCGAGCCTCAGCTACTTAGTGAGGCCCTCTGAAGTTAACGAGACCTTGTTTTAAAACAAAGAATAAAAAATAGAGCTCGGGGTATAGCTCAGAGGTAGAATTCCCTTGGGTTCCATCCCCAGTATCACACCAAAAAAATAATATTTAGTCAATGACATCAAGCAGTATCATGGGCTACTTACATCAGAACGTTACTTCCACTACAGATAATAGTAGTAGTAGTAGTAGTAGTAATAATAATAATAATAATAATAATAATACATTCTTACAAGTGTCACTGCATGTATTAACTCAGTAGTCACGACTTTGGGGTAGTACTGTAACTATTTCTCACTTAAAATATGAAGGTTCTAGCCGGGCATGGTGGCGCACACTTGTAATCCCAGCACTTGGGAGGCTGAGACAGGAGGATCACACAGGTTCGAAGCCAGCCTCAGCTACTGAGTGAGGCTCTCAGCAACTTAGTGAGACCCTTTTTCCAAATAAAATATAAAAAAAGTATGGGAGTACAGCCCAAAAGTAGAAAAGCCCCTGGGTTCCACCTTCAACACGCACACAAAAAAAATGAATATTCTGAGACTAAAAACTAATAACTAGAGGAAAATGAGCCCTAGATTGGTCTCAGTGCTTCATCCTGATACTAACCCAAGTTTATTAGAAGTTCTTCTATAGGGCCGGCATTCCTTTTGGTGGGGTACTGGGAGGGAGGTGAACCTAGGCATACTCTATCACAGAGATTCAACCCCAACTCTATTTTATTTTATTTTTTATTTTGAGATAGGGTCTTGCTAAATTGCACAGGCTGGCCTTGAACTTGTGATCTTCCTGTTTCATCCTCCAGAATTTCTAAGATTACAGACATGTGCCATTGTCCCCAACATACCCAATTCATTTGTTTGTTTACATTATTTATTGGTTTATTTTATTGGTACTGGGGATTAAACCCAGAGGCATTGCAGCTCCAAGCTACACTCCCAGCCAGATTTTGTTTTTTATTCGAAAACAGGGTCTCACTAGGTTGCCGATAGACTCACTAAATTTCTAAGGCTGGCTTTGAACCTGCAATCCTCCTTTCTCATCCTCCCAAGTACTGGGATTACAAGCACATGTCACCACGCCCAGCTCTCACTCTGTACTTACAGTTACATGTGAATAAGTGAATAATTCCATAAAAATGGGAACACCAACAATGTAATTAATGTTTATATTCTCTTTGAGGTAAATACATGCAGGAGTAACTTCCTACAAAAGCCCAGATGTTGTAGGACTTCTTAAACACATTTATGCACAGTTCTATCATATTTTAACTACATTTGGGTAGATAAAAAGACATATTTTAACTTACTATATTTTTTTGTGGTACTGGGGTGGATCCCAGGGACTTTTTACCTCCATACTACAGTCCCAGACCTATTTTATACTTTATTTGGAAACATGGTCTCACTAAATTGCTGAGAGCTTCACTAAGTAGCTGAGGCTGGCTTCGAACCTGTGCGATCCTCCTGTCTCAGCCTCCCAAGCGCTGGGATTACAAGCATGCACCACCACCATGCCTAGCTTCTTAACTTACTATTATTAAGTCAACATTTCTATAAAGTTCCCAAACTTGAAAGAATTTTTGACTGTTATAAACCTTTTTAATATGTTTTAATTGACATGTAAGAATTGTGCGTGTTAATTGGATGTCATGTGATGTTTTGACTTGTGTACATTGCATCATGTTCAAATAAACAGAAGCACAGCTATCTCCTCCAACTTTTTATATCCTCTTGTGATGAAAACATTCAGACCCTTTCTTCTAAGTGTATGTATGTGTGTGGGTGGGTGTGCACGAGCTTACCCAAGTATGCCTTAGCACATGGTCCTAGGAATTAAATCCAGGGGTAATTCTACCTCCAAGATTTAACTTTGAAACAGGCTCTCACTGGGTAGCTAGGGCCTTGCTAAATTGCTGAGGCTGGTCTTGAACTTGCAACCTGTCTCCGCTTCCCAAGTATAAGGATTACAGATGTGTGCTACCATGCCCAGCTATCTCTTCTAACTTTTTAAAAATAAACAGTGTATTAGTGTTCCTATGGTCACCCTACCATGTAATAGAACACCAGATCTTATTCTTCCTAACTGTATCTTAGTATCCATTGACCAAACTTCCCTGTCCCTCCCTCCCTCCCCTCCTGGGCCCTTCCCCAACCCTCTCCAGCCTCTTGTAACCACTATTCTATTCTCTAGTTCTGTGAGATTAACTTTTTTAAATGTCACTTTTGAGCAAGAAGATACAGTATCTGTCTTTCTGGGCCTGGCTTAACTCTGTTAACATAATGACCTCCAGCTCCATTCATATGGTCACAAATGACAGGATTTTCACCCTTTTTATAGATGAATGCTACCATATTGTGCATATCCACCCCATTTTCTAATCTATTCATCCATCGGTAGACATTTAGGTGGATTTCTTTTTTTTTTTTTTTTTGGTGGTACTAGGGGTGGAACCCAGGGGCTTTCTTTCTCTAGGCTATACTCCCAGACCTATTTTAATTTTATTTGGAAACAGGGTCTCACTAAGTTGCTGAGAGCCTCACTAAGTAGCTGAGGCTGGCTTCGAACCTGTGCGATCCTCCTCTCTCAGCCTCCCAAGCGTGGGGATTACAAGCGTGCGCCACCACACCCGGCTTAGGTGGATTTCAATTCTTAGCTATCGTGCGTGGTACTGAGGCAAATGTGGGGATGCAAATGTCTCCGTAACGTGCTGATTTCATTTCCTTTTGATTTAATACCTGGGAGTGAGGTTGCCGGATCATATGGTCATTCTGTTTGTAATGTGTTCAGGAAACTCTGTACTGTTTTCCATAATAGCTGTGCTAATTTACATTTCCACCAAGAGCACCCAAGGCATTCCTTTTCAAGTGAAAATATTTTACCCTGCCAGGTGTGGTGGCGCATGCTTGTAATCCCCGCGCTTGGGAGGCGGAGACAGGAGGATCGCGCAGGTTCGAAGCCAGCCTTGCTGGCTTAAGAGACCCTGTTTCCAAGTAAAAAAAAGTATAAAAAATAGGTCTGGGAGTGTAGTCCAGAGGTAGAAGGGTTTCCAGGAACTCCAGTACCACCAAAAAAAAAAAAAAAAAAAAAAAAAGAAAAGAAAATATTTAACCCCAAGAAGAGGCCTCTAAATAACTTGAAACTATAAATTATGTATCTAAAATAGCTATAGAAAGCCCAGACTAGTGACACAAACCTGTAATCCCAGTACTTGGGAGGCTAAGACAGGAGGATCACAGGTTTGAAGTCAACCTCAGCAATTTAGTGAACCCTATTTCAAAATAAAAAGAACTGGAGTTGTAGCTTGGAAGTAGAATGACCCTGTGTTAAATCCCTTGTATGAAAAAGCAATACAAAACAAAAGAAAAATAGCTATAGAAAAAAACATTTATGTGAGCCGAGCGTGGTGGCACACGCTTGTAATCCCAGTACTTGGGAGGCTGAGACAGGAGGATCTCAGCTTTGTGGCCAGCCTGAGCTACTTAGTGAAGCCTTTCACAATTTAGAGAGACACTGTTTCAAAATAAAGAATAAGAGCCGGGAGTAGTGGCTTGTGTTTGTAACCCCAGCAATTAGGAGGCTGAGACAGGAGGATTGCACAGGTTTGAAGCCAGCCTCTACAACTTAGTGAGGCTCTCAGCAACTTAGTGAGACCCTGTTTCCAAATAAAATATAAAATCGGTCTGGGAGTATAGCCAAGAGGTAGAAAAGACCCTGGGTTCCACCCCCAGTACCACAAAAAGTAAAGAAAGAAAGAATGAAATATAGGGCTGGGAGTGTAGCTCAGAGGTAGAATTCAATCCCTAGTACTGAAAAAAAAATATATAAAACAATTAGAATTATTCTGTAATGCTCATCCAGAGAATTTTCAGCATGGTAAGTACATCATGATTTTGCTTTTTTTAAGCTTGCAAAATGCACCACATTTCTGGTCTGCCACTGAGCATGTGTACTTGGTGTTAAATACATAGAATGTGTGCACCTGTTTGCTTTCATTGTAGTCTGAGAGTTTTGACTAGGAGCTTCTATAACAATACAGCATACCAGAGTGCAAATTGACTAGTGTCAATTGAATTGACTAGTGTCCTAGGAGGCCTCAGATTGTTCCAGTAGGCAGATAACTTCTTTTTCTCTACCGGTTCTTTTCTGACATTATTTAAACAGGCATAATTCTAGATCATCTCTGAAAAGCACGATTTCTTTCTCATTACATTTCCACCCGCTGGCTATCATGGCTGGAGTCTCTACCCCTCACAGCAAAATTGCTTAGAGGAATGGTTCTACATCCATTGGTGTATTTTCTGTCTTATTCCTGTTTCCTTTTATACCCTTTACAGCACTAGTTACTGTGCTTCTTCTGTCCTTGAAACATTTCCTCCTGGTTCATGTTAGCTGCTCTCTTCTGGTTTCCCTCTTTTCTCACTCTTCTCTCCTAGATTTCCTTTGGTTATTTCTTTTCCTTAGATTGTCTCTTCAGGCTTATCCTTTTGATTCTCCCTAAATGATTACTTTCCATGACTCTACACTCACCCTTTCCATCGTCTGGTGAGTCCCAAACTAGGTCTGTGGCACCCAATATTTCTCTAGCTGCCTTTTGAACATTTCCACTAGAAAGTCCCTCCAGTGTGTTGAGTTCATAGTTTTCCCCTGGATAATCTGGTCCTTTTCCTGTATTCCCTGGTAAATAGATAAATAGAAGTCTTCTTCAATCTTTTGCTTAAATCAGACGCTAGGGTTTTATTCCTTATTCCTACTTCTTTCTGATTATCTACATCTGACCAGTGTCGGCTCTGCCTCTGAGGTCCCTGGAATCCATCTCCTCCTCACCATTCCCTCCCTCTCCCATTCCTTTAGTTGAACCTTCTTGCTCCTTCCCCACCCCCACCCCTGGTTAACTCAATGTTCTACTAACTTTCCTTCCTGATCCAGGATCCAGTCTTCATCCCCCTTTCTTCACTCCTCACACTAATGCCAACTAGCAGTTGTTTCTAAATCCATTTCTAAATTCATTTCTAAATCCACCCACAACTGTGGCATTCTCTTGAAAGTCTATGATTGGGAGGCTAGAAATATAGCTCGGTTGCAGGGAAATGGATGGAATTGGAGAATGTTATACTAAGTGAGATTAGTCAGTCACAGAAAGTAGAAAATCGAATGCCCTCCCTACTATGGGGAAGCTGAGGAGAAAAAGAATCATAGGAGGAACTCTAGACAAGGAAGGGGAAGCCACAGATGAGCAAATAAGGCGACCTCACTGAGGGGATGGGAGAGAGGAAAAGGAAAATTCCCTAATGGGCATGACGTACATTCAAGCATATCAAAGTCAATCACTGAGCCAAACATGAGAAGGAAGGAAGGGGAGGGACTGGGGTGGGAACTAAGGAAGGGCTACATGAGTGATGTGTGCATGTATGCTTTACTATATTATACTGGGAGAAACAACTGCTTCTCTACCCAGTCTTGGTGTAGACCACCCTCTCAACAAGTTAGCCAGAGGGTTCCATATTCCATTTGCAAAAATCAATTTACTCCTTCTTCTGTACCTCTGCATATACTGTTTCTTTTGCCTAGGATGCCTTTTGCACAGGCCTCTTCACTTGCCTAATCTTTCAGACCTTAAAGCAAGAATCACAGCTTCTTAAATGTCTCCTTCAGCCGGGCATGGTGGCGCACACTTGTAATCCCCGCACTTGGGAGGCAGAGACAGGAGGATAGCAAAGGTTCAAAACCAGCCACGCTGGCTTAAGAGACCCTGTTTACAAATACAAAAAAAGTATAAAATAGGTCTGGGAGTGTAGCCTGGAGGTAGAAGGGCTTCCAGGAGCCCCAGTACCACCAAACACACACACACACACACACACACACACACAAACAAAAGTCTCCTTCAAGAGCCCTTCCTTGCTGACACCTCTTCCCTAATACTTAGTTTATTTCTTCTCAGGTGTTCCTCTAACACACCCAAGAGGACACAGTTCTGTATAGCACTTAATCCACAGTTGGTCATCTCTTTCCTTGAAACATATGATTTGTTGTATTTGAAAGAGAAACTGAAATGTAGAATGGGCCATCTTAACTTAGAATTATTTTTTCCTTTTTTTTAAGAGTAATAGAGAGTGGCACCCAAGAGTCCTCTATCACTGAGTTGCACCCTCAGCCCTTTTTATTTTGAAACAGTGTCTCACTAAGTTGCTGAGGGTCTTGCTAAATTGAGCAAACCTGAGATCCTCCCATCTAAACCTTCCAACTACTGATATTATAGGTGTGCGCCCAGCTGTGGGTTTGTTTGTTTGTTTGTTTGTTTGTTTGTTTTTGGTTCACACTCACCCACTAACCTTTGGAATAATGAGGGATAAGGTAGAAGCTGACAGCCTGGGAGAGAGGATTCCACCCACAAGCAACATCTGAAGCAAGGCAAAGCAGTAAGACTGAGACTTGCTAAAAGTTAGGAGGGTGAGGCTGGGGAGAGATAAGAACAAAGGCAAAATCAGAAAAAAGAAGAGTCCAAAGACTAAAGAGATGAGCAAAATAATGAGTTGAAGCAAGGAAGGCTGCCCAGCTTAATGCCAACCAAAGAACAACGGTTCTGAACTATGATGTCCCTTATTTTAGTATAGGTAAAAGGAACCAGAAATTCGGTCCCATTTTAAATATTCGGGTTGGAATAAAGAATCAAAGAAGTCACTCATTGCCAAGCAAGTGAGCTTCAAAGGTAGAAGACAGAGCAGATTCACCAGGCTGCCTGGAGAGGTGGAGGAGGCTGTGATCCGTTATAAGAAGAATGAAGAAGTAGAGGTAGAGGGGAAGGGTCTCACACAAATGTGTTTTGATCATCCCTTCAGGGGCCCTCATCACAACTGGACAAGTCTACATCAAACAGGTCTGGGCCTTTGTCAGCGAGCCAGAACAGAAGGTGCTTGAACACTGTGTAGGCAGGAGGGAAGGCGAAGTCTCTTCCACCTCCAAGATAGAACAATTAGGAATCTCCCTAGGAGTCAAAGCTACATTTGGGACACCACCATTGTTAGACCTGTTTTTAATCCTTGGTGCACAAGGCCTTTCTGTGGCGGACCGTGTAGAGAATGTGATTAAGTCTTCCAGCTACTGCCTGGATGTTTGCCTAGCTTCAAGGCCATTATCTTGAGCAGTGGTTCTTGTTGTGTTTAATTGTTGATGGAGAAAATGTACAAAGGAGATGAACATGTCACTGGATCTAGAAAAATCCTCTCAAAGTTAGTCACTCGATAAATTCCTGATAGGAGCTCGTGATTGATTCTACAGTTCTTTAAAAATAAAATCATAGGTAAGGAAAGGCTCATTTTCTTTCTTTGGCGAGAGTAAATATTTGTCAATTTTCACATTTTTCTGTGTAGGTCTTTCTAATTATTCAAATGATGATCTGTATCTAATATTATGGAATAAAATAGCAGTGGTGAGAAAGAAAAGAAAAAGAATGTCCATTTGCCTTGATTTATATTTACTTAGTATTTCTTCAGTGCCAGTGAAACAATTTTTTTTAATGTAAGTAATTAAGATTTTAGTAAAAAGTAAAAACAAAGCCAGACATGTTGGTGCATGCTTATAATCCCAGTGCTTGGGAGGCTGAGACAGGAGGATCTCAGTTGGTGGCCAGCCTCAACTATTTAGTGAGACCTTGTTTCAAAATAAAGAAGAAAAAATAGGGATGGGGGTGTAGCTCAGTGGTAGAAGGCCCCCGGGTTCCATCCCCAGTACTGAAAAAGAAAAAAGTAAAAGCAAGATTCTTGTAATCCCAGCATCTGGGAGGCTGAGACAGGACAATCTCGGTTCATGGACAGCCTCAGATACTACTTAGTGAGGCCCTTTGCAACTCAGTGAGAGTCTGTTTCAAATGAAGAATAAAGCATGCTTGTAATCCCTGAGCTTGGGAGGTGGAGACAGGAGGATCGCACTGGTTCAGCCTCGCTGGTTTAAGAGACCCTGTTTCCAAATAAAAATATAAAAGAGGTCTGGGAGTATAGCCTGGAGGTAGAAAGGTTTCTAGGAACCCCAGTACCACAAACAAAAAAACAAAAAAAAAATGAAGAATAAAAAATAAGGCAGGGGCCAGGCATGGTGGCGCAAGTTTATAATCCCTGCACTTGGGAGGCTGAGACAGGAAGATCACTTGGGAGGCTGAGACAAGAGGATTGCACAGGTTCGAAGCCAGCCTCAGCTACTTAGTGAGGCTCTCAGCAACTTAGTGAGACCCTGTTTCCAAAAAAAATATAAAATCGGTCTGGGAGTATAGCCCAGAGGTAGAAAAGCCCCTGGGTTCTACCCCCAGTACCACCAAAAAAAAAAAAAAAAAGTAAGTTAATAATAAAGGCTACCACTTAACAAGTAATTCACTGTGTTCTGGCAATAGTGCCTCATTTAACACTACTTAACTCTATTACCCTGTAGGACATGTTGACTTTCAATTACTGAGAAAAGGAAATGGAAACTCAGTGTTGCTATATAATCTGCTGAAACCCACATAGCTAGTTAAGAGACATACATGGATATGAAAATAAGTTTATTTTATTCCAAAGTCTACGTGTTTCTATTACCCATAAGATTACATGTTCTATAAGGACAAAAACCTCCTCTAGTTTGTTCTCCACTGGAATATGTAAGTTCAATAAATATTAATAAACTTGTGCGTGATTCTCATTGCCATTGGCTCCTAAGCTGTTTTTTTTAAAAATATGCATATATGTCCTAATTTTAGAAATTAAAAGGCCAAATGAAAAACATGTGCATTTGTAAACTCAATAATATTTCAGTAAGTACTTTATTTATTTATTTTTATTTTATTTTGCGGGTCTGGGGATGGAACCCAGGGGCATTTGACCTCTGAGCTACACCCCCTGCCCTATTTTTTATTCTTTATTTTGAAACCGGGTCTCACTGAGTTGCAAAGGGCCTCACTAAGTAGCTGAGGCTGTCCGCGAACCACCATCCTCTGGTCTCAGCCTCCCGAATGCTGGGATTACAAGCGTGGGCTACCACGCCCGGTTCAGTAAATACTTTTAATTAAAATCACTAAGTGCTTTACATTACCATTTTATTTTTGTTAGTTAAGTGTATTTTCAAGGGGACTAAAAACCCTTCCCTAATTGAGCCCCTGACCAAGGCTCTGATTCTCCACAGAGGTATTATTTTCAGGTATAGTACTGTCTCGGGGAAGTACATATCCAGGCAAACAGCAGAAGTACCAGCAAAATTTTTCAGATTTTCATTTTTTTAAAAGTTTAGAGTAGGCCGGGCGTGGTGGCACAGGCTTGTAATCCCGGTGTTCAGGAGGAGGGGACCAGAGGATCGAGGTTCGCAGACAGCCTCAGCTACTTAGCGAGGCCCTTTGCAACTCAGAGAGACCCTGTTTCAAAAACTAAAAAGACCAAAAAATAGGACCCGAGTTGCATATCAGAGATAGAATGGCCCTGATCCATCTTCAATACCAAAAAAAAAAAAAAAAAAAGAAGAAGAAAAAAAGAAAAAGAAACAAAGAAAGAAAAAGAAAAAAGTTTTAGAGTTCTGTTGTCAGGAACAGACACATCCAGCTAGTCGGTAAGAGCTGAGAACTGAATCATTAGGCACCCTTTCTCCGACTCTTTTAACTTGAAGACACATCTCACTGTGATATTCCGGGAGGGAGGGAAGGAGTCCAGAAAAAGTTCGGGCTATTTTCCTACTAACCTGGCAGGAGAGCGGTATAGAGCCATTGAGTTCACTGCAGTAAATAAAGAGTAATATTGCCTACACCTCAGTCTGGAGACTGAAACTCACACTCACTACAGTTATGATTCTCACGTACTTTTCTTAACAACATGGCACACACTTTTCATTTTAATACATTGAAAAAATACGCCAACTTTCTATTTAAATTTGTTGAAAAAGCAAATTCGAAAAATTGGCAGAGGACCCAGAAATTACATAGCCCAACTTCATTACAAACAGTATTTAATAAATTACACAAAAAAATTTAAATAAGGCAAAGATCAGTTGATTTCCAAAGTTCACGTAGAGAACCCTCTGGAAATTTAATAACCACACCATAGAAAATCTACCACCTTTTCATTTGTAATTTAAAAAAATCAAAGCTTGACTTTTTTTTAACTTATTGTATTTTTAGAAAGAGGAGGCAGAACTGCTACTGTACAACTACAAAACTGAACAGAACAAAAACTCCCAGTACATTCTGGAATGATACCCAGGCAATTTTTGGCTGGCGGCAGATTGACCTGGCCCAGGGCAAGCGCTGGCATGTTGTGTTTAGCTCCGCCCCCTCTGGCCTAAAGCTACTTTGAGAAATCCCCCAATGAGAGAGGCTAAGAGCTAGGGGCGTGGTCTAAAGGGGCAGTGACTTTGACTCCTTATAATGGGAAGTGCGCGCCGATTGGCCGAGCGTCCTGGCTGTGGACCAACCCTCTTTGGACCGCGGAGGCTATCCATCAAAGGAACTACACCAATCAGCAGCGAAAATGCTTCCCCACGGGGAAGCCCCGCCCTCCACTATATTACTCCGGAGGTCAGGCGCAGACCCTCGGGTTCAGAGCTGGCGCTGGGGTGGACGGTGTCGCCTCGTAGGCACTGCCGAGACCTCCACCCAGGACAGCTCTCCTCCCCGGGCCTCTCCCCTCCCGCCCGTGAGCCCTCGCCTCCTTGGCTTCTCGGAGCATTTAGCGTGGGGCGAGGTGAGAGTAGGCCCGGGGAGGGTGGTTACCGCGGCGGAGCCACATCGCTGTCAAGGTGAGCCTGTTGGGATTTCGGGGGTGAGCGGGGGGCGGGAGCGCGGAGTGTGGGGGGGTAAGTTTCTCTGGCGCGCTTTGCCCGCTAGCGTGTGCACAAGCCCAGGCAAGTCTGACCCCCGGAGGGGCGGAGCCCAACCCGTCTTCCAGAGGTGTCTTAGTCGCCGCCACCACCCCAGGAGCGCAAGAGTTGGACCCCAGAAGTTAGTGGTTCCTTACCTGGCCAATCCTAAGATCCCCAGCCTTCCTGTCTTTCAACTGATGCCAGAAGGCACCTTTCGCGTATCCAGCACTTAGCTTGTTCCGGGGACTTGGATGCGTTAAGCACACTTAGATTAATGAAATTGCCAGCCTCATCTAGCAGACTAGCTTAGCCAGCGGGCCCGCGCTTTCCCATCTCCTATTAAGTTTCCTAACACTAATTAACGTTAACTATGGAGCACTGTGTGCTCTAAGTACTGTGGAAACCTCTTTAAGTTAATCATCCTTTGTAAGCTTCATGGCCATTCAAAGATATGGTACTGTCATTTTACAGATGTAGAAATAAGCTCATTATTATTGTCCAGTGATTAGTAAGCATGGATTAAGCTCTTTACGTGGTTTCATTTAACCCACACACGTCAAGGAGATAGGTAATAATCTTTTTTCACTTTACAAATAAGGAACTAAGAAAAATTAACCTGTGGCAGAAAACATCCAATCTCAAAGTTTTGGTATCCTTTCTTTAAACGTCCATTCGTGGTTATCCATACACAATGAAAAACCTGCACAAGTATGTTTGAAAATTCACACTTTTAAAAAAGCATAGTCCCTGTTCTTTAGGAACTCATAATTTAAGATGTGACCAACTCCTGCAAGGGGGAATAAATAACAGATGGCGCTTTGCAATGATTTGTTTGTTAACCAGCCCCATCGAGGAAAGGGAGATAATGTCTTATAAAGCACTTCTTAGCACAAGACAAAGATGGCCAAGGAAAGCAGGAAGAGCTACTCTTACACTCCTTTCTGGGATTTGTTCTATATATAGATGATAGAGGTACTGACAACTGACTCTCAGAAACTGCTACACCAGCTGAACACTCTGTTGGAACAGGAGTCTAGATGTCAGCCAAAGGTCTGTGGCTTGAGACTAATTGAGTCTGCACATGACAATGGCCTCAGAATGACTGCGAGACTAAGGGACTTTGAAGTAAAAGATCTTCTTAGTCTGACTCAATTCTTTGGCTTCGACACGGAGACATTTTCTCTAGCTGTGAATTTACTGGACAGGTTCCTGTCTAAAATGAAGGTATGTCTTTTATTTGGGGGGGTGGGCTCTGGGGATGGAACCCAGGGGCATTTGACCTCCGAGCTGCACCCACCTGCCCTACATTGTATTGTTTATTTTGAAACAGGGTCTCACTAAGTTGCAAAGGGCCTAAGTAAAGGAGGCTGACCACAAACCACGATCCTGATCCTCCTGTCTCAGCCTCTTGAATGCTGGGATTACAAGCATGCACCACCATGACCAGCTAAAATGAAGGTATGTTTAAGGTGCACCAATTACTCAGAGTATTTCTTAATTTTGCTTAATGTGTTATAGAGATGTAATTACTACCTTTTGCCTGGTATTTATAAATATGACTCTTTGTATTTTCAGCAGTAACTAAAACACTAATAATTTTGTGAACTATAGAATTAATATGCTTACTTATCATAGTCAATAGTAATGCATCATTTATTAGTTATATTCTGAGATGGAAAATAGTTACCAAATTCTAGCTAAAATTTTGGTTATTTTAGGTCAGGCATGTTGGCACACACTTGTAATTGCAGTGCTTTGGAGGCTGAGAAAGGAGGATCACACAGGTTTGAAGCCAGCCTCAACTACTTAGTGAGTCTCTCAACAACTTAGTGAGACCCTGTTTCCAAATAAAATATATTTTTAAAAGGGGGAGGGGGGAGCTGGGCGTGGTGGCACACACTTGTAATCCCTGTGCTTGGGAGGCTGAGACAGGAGGATTGCACAGGTTTGAAGCCAGCCTCAGCTGGCTTAAGAGACCCTGTTTCCAAATAAAAAAATATAAAATAGGTCTGAGAGTATAGCTGGGAGGTAGAAGGCCCCTGGGTTCCATCCCCAGTACTACCAAAAGAAAAAAGGGGAGGGGGTCTGGGAGTATAGCCTGGAGGTAGAGAAGCCCCTGGATTCCACCCCCCCCCCAGTACCACAAATATATATTATATATAATAGCCATATATATATGGCTATTTTTTATTTATTTATTTTATGGTACTAGGGATGGAACCCAGGAGCATTCTACCTCTGAGCTACACCCCAGCCCTATTTTTTATTCTTTATTTTGAAACAGAGTCTCACTAAGTTGCAAAAGGGCCTAAGTAGCTGAGGCTGTCCATGAGCCATGATCCTACTGTCTCAGCCTCCCAAATGCTGGGATTACAAGTGTGCGCCACCCTGCCGGGCAAAATTGGCTATTTTAAAAAACTGTTTTGACAGTTTGTTATTTCCATTTATTTACAGTTGTTTTTAGATTTTAAAAAGTTTGTTAGAAGCAGAAAGCTAGATTATGGTTAAGAATTAGGAAGCTAGAAGCAGTAGTGCATGCCTGAAATCACAGTCCTTAGGAGGCTAAGACAGGAGGACTGCAAAATAAAAAGGCCAGGGGTGTCTCTCAGAGGTAGAATACCCCTGTTATTCCTCAGTACTAACAACAAAAAAATAGGGTGTGAAAATATATATATTTTTTGTGGGGGGTGGTACTGGGGATGGAACCCAGGGGCCTTCTACCTCTGGGCTACACTCCCAGACCTATTTTTATATTTTATTTGGAAACAGGGTCTCTAAGGCCAGCTGAGGCTGACTTCAAACCTGCGCGATCCTCCTGTCTCAGCCTCTCAAGAGTGGGGATTACAAGCGTGCGCCACACACCCAGCAGTATATTATTTCTTAACAACTACCATATAAAAAGTTCTAATTATTTTAACCATTTCAGTTTCTCTATGTGCTGAAAGGAACATTTAAAGGAACATTTATGTAGTTATTTCCTTATACTCGATAAGTAAGACATAAGTGTATCTTTCAAAACTTAAAAGTTAAAAATATTTCTGCCTTCCTACTCCCAAAACCACTGAAAGGTGATGTCAAAATTAGAGATGTCAAAATTAGAATGCACCTTACGTTTTAGTCTTCAGAGGCTAATACAATGAACGCATCATAAATAGAAGGAATTTTGTATTTGTTGAATGGTTTAAAATACTTGTTCAACCAACTGATTAAACAATTCTTTAGATACCATCTGTACATACTACCAATCTGTAAGCGCTACACAAATGAGTAATACAGTTGTCCTTCTAGTATAATTATCTCGAAATGTTTACACAGAAAACTATCATGTGGTATAAGTCATAATAATAACATGGTAACGTATTGATAAAAGCTACAAGAGAAGAAGCACTGATATTGATAAAAAGCTTCTTAAAGTTTCATTTGAACTGAAGCTTAACTGTGACTGCCTCACACTGTAGACATTTAGAAAATGATAAGTAAATGAAAAGAGTTTGTTGTGCCTAGAACTTTACAGGCACCATAAACAGTATGTGTTAGTAGTACTTAAAAATGGTTTTATATGTGTTACTGCAAAGAAAGCAGCCTGGATAAATGCAGTATTCTGGAAAAGAAAATCTGTGTCTAAGCCATAACATGGTTTAGTCCTTATGGGAAATTACTGAACAGTTTGCTTATTTGATCATATTAGAACAAGTATTGGCTTATAGTTCTACAATGATAAACAAAAATAGTAATAATGTTTTTACTGCTGAAGCCAAACATTATACTGAAACTTGGTCCAGTTGTTCATAAATGGTTCCAAGTAAGGCACTCAGGGGTGACAGGCTGCATTTAGATATTATGGGGTAATGTCGTTACATCCACCATAGATGAGAAATGACAAAGATATTTTCTTTTTGTGTGTGTGTGTGGTACTGGGGATGGAACCCAGGGGCATTCTACCTCTGAGCTACACCCCCAGGCCTATTTTTTATTCTTCATTTTGAAACAGGGTCTCACTGAGTTGCAAAGGGCCTCACTAAGTAGCTGAGGCTGGCCACTAACTGCATCCTCCTGTCTCGGCCTCCCAAATGCTGGGATTACAAGCCTGTGCCACCACACCTAACTTCAAACACATTTTCTTAATGGTAGCTCTGAGTTCTGGATTACCCTTTATGTTTTGTTGATTGAAGTAAGGTCAAAGGCTAGACGTGGGGGAGGGGCACTCTTGTAATCCCAGTGCTTGGGAGGCTGAGACAGGAGGATCGCACAGGTTCAAAGCCAGCCTCAGCTACTGAGTGAGATTCTCAGTAAATTAGTGAGACCCTGTTTCCAAATAAAGTATAAATAGGTCTGGGAGTATAGCCTGGAGGGAGAAAGCCTCTGGGTCCCACCCCCAGCACCACAAAAAGAGAGAGAGAGAGAAAGAGAGAGAGGGGGAGAGGGAGAAGGAGAGGGAGAGGGAGAGGGAGGAAATAAGTCAGAAAGTCGAGACATGGTCTTTTTCCTTTTTAGGTACAGCCCAAGCACCTTGGGTGTGTTGGCTTGAGCTGTTTCTATTTGGCTGTAAAATCAACAGAAGAGGAAAGGAATGTCCCACTGGCAACTGACTTGATCAGAATTAGTCAATATAGGTTCACAGTTTCAGACTTGATGAGGATGGAGAAGATTGTATTGGAGAAGGTGTGTTGGAAAGTGAGAGCTACGACTGCCTTTCAATTTCTGCAATTCTATTTTTCACTCATTCAAGATAATTTGCCATTTGAAAGGTATGTAATCTTTGTTTTCAACAAAAAAAAGGTTTGGAAATCAAATAATACTGTCTGTATGGTATATAAAATCGGTATCCTCATAGAATTCTAGCCAAAATAAGTAAAATGAATACTGTGGCTCCTTTTTTTTTTTTATTGCCCAGCAGAATTTAAGAGACTTTGTTGTCCACAGTTTTGTGAAAGTGCATTCTTAGGCTTAAATGACATTTCAATATATATATATATATATATATATATATATATATATATATATATATATATATTTTTGTGTGTGTGTGTGTGTGTGTGTGTGTGTGTGTGTGTGTGTGTGGTACTAGGGTTGAAACCCAGGGGCTCTCTACCTCCAGGCTATACTTCCAGACCTATTTTATACTTTATTTGGAAACAGGGTCTCACTTTGTTGCTGAGAGCCTCACTAAGTAGCTGAGGCTGGCTTCAAACCTGTGCGATCCTGTCTCAGCCTCCCAAGTACTGGGATTCTAAGCATGTGCCACCACACCCAGTTGGCATTTCAAATTTTATACTAGCTATTAGGCATAACACAAATTTGTGGGGAAAAGAGTGAGATACAGAAAGATTTATTAAAACTAAAAGAAATTTTATATTTGTGGAGTAAAATACTGTTCACTTTTTTTTGCCCAAATTATTTAAAACTTATATTTGGTATCCTTATGAAGTTATTATCGCTAACGGAAGAAAAATTCCTTTATTTCCTGTAATTTTCCTTTTCAGTGTCATTTAAAAAACCAATTTCGCTATTTATTAAATTTCTCTCTCAATTAAATGTACTGTTATCTACATAAAATTTTCTTTTTAAAGGAGAAATGGCCTTAATTTTGAAAGACTAGAAGCTCAACTTAAGGCATGTCACTGCAGGATCATATTTTCTAAAGCAAAGGTAAATATTTTATAAGGACTGCATGTATTTCTGTAGAATTTTTTTTTTTTTTTTTTTTTTTTTTTTTTTGGTGGTACTGGGGGTGAAACCCAGAGGCTTTCTACCTCTGGGCTATACTCCCAGACCTTTTTTATATTTTATTTGGAAACAGGGTCTCACGAAGTTGCTGAGAACCTCACTAAGTAGCTGAGGCTGGCTTCGAACCTGTGCGATCCTTCTGTCTCAGCCTCCCAAGCATGGGGATTACAAGCGCACGCCACCACGCCCGGCTCTGTAGAATTATTTTTATATGTGACATTTACTTTATGTTTATTTCTTTCAGCCTTCTGTGTTGGCATTGTCTATCATTGCTTTAGAGATCCAGTCTCAAAAGTGTGTAGAAATAACAGAAGCTGTAGAAAGTCTTCAGAAGCATTCCAAGGTATGTCAAGGTCCTAGCCTAAATCCTACTAGTAAGGCAAAGAAACTCGACCACTTGTACTACTTCCTGAAGTAAAATGAGATGTCATGCATTTATTTGAAACTTCTAGTCTCCATCTTTCTTTCCTTCCTTCCTTCTTTGTTTTTTTGATGAAGAAAGACATTCGATTGCTATATTAATGTAGCTAAGTGTAGCAGGATTTTATTTTAATTAACAACTTTAAAAAATTTATGTACAGATACACAGCAGAGATTTGACCTTCTGGCAGGAGCTCGTGTCCAAATGTTTAACTGAATATTCATCAAACAAGTGTTCCAAACCGAATGTGCAGAAGTTGAAATGGATTGTTTCTGGGCGCACAGCACGGCAACTGAAGCATAGTTACTACAGAATCACTCACCTTCCGACAATTCCCGAAACAGTTCCTTAATTCATAAATTTGGTTGTTATTCTTCGTACAAGGAAAAGTTTCCAATTCTATAATTTTTTTTATAATTGAATAATTACAGTATTATCTTCAAAATAAAATGGGTTTGTAGTAGCAAAGGTAAAAAGGTTACTGGTGTAATCAGCGAATGTGGGAAGGCATTTACTATGTAAAAGGCACAGCACCCTAAAAGAAAGGGATTATTAAACCTCTATACATTTGCTACCTATTCATTAGATTGTCAGCTCAGAAAATTGCATCCTCCCCAATAGCCTGAATTTGAAATGTAGCATGACACAATATTTTCTTCTTTTTTTTTTATCATTGCACATCATCTTGCTGTATGTAGGACCATAAGCTCTAGCTCATTTAAAGTTATATGGGACTATGAGTAGGACAAGAGGACCAAAAGATTGACTCATGTATGAACACATTTCAGATTGTTAGCTTATAAGAAAAATCACCAGGTATTGTGCTTTAAAAAGTAACAAAAGGTGGATGATCAGCCAGGTGTGGTGGTGCATGCATTTAATCCCAGCATTCAGGAGGCTGAGACTGAAGGATCATGGTAGCCTCAGCTATTTAGTGAGGCCCTCCGCAATTTTGTGAGACCCTGTTTCAAAATAAAGAATAAAATATAGGGCAGGGGATGCAGCTCAGAAGTCGAATGCCCCTGGGTTCCATTCCCAGACCCAAGGGGCGGGGGGGGGGTGTGTGGATGATCTCCAGACCCAGTTTCTAAAAATTACCAGGGGATGTCAACACTGTAGTATAAAAATGTAAACTTGGTCACTGCAAATATGCTATACCTTCTTGCCATCTAAATTTAACTCATAGGAAAGATTCCTCTTAAAAATAAATGTTAGAGCCAGGCGTGGTGGCGCATGCTTGTAATCCCTGCGCTTGGGAGGCTGAGACAGGAGGATCATGCAGGTTCAAAGCCAGCCTCTGCTGGCTTAAGAGACCCTGTTTCCAAATAAAATATAAGTCTGGGAGTATAGCCTGGAGGTAGAAGGCCCCTGGGTTCCATCCCCAGTAACACCAAAAAAATAAAAGTAAATATTAATGTTTAACATACCTACATATGATTATGAATTTGAGGTATGAAAAGTTCACTTTTAACAGCTAATATTTAAGCAGACTTATAAGTTGGTTTTTTTTGTTGTTGCTTATATTTGTTTCAGTAAAGAAACCCTCTTCTCTGATGCCTTTCTATACAGCCCTGAGCTATGGATTTTATAATATTATAGTGGATTTAAGCTAAGAAGCCTCAAAACATCCTAACTAAATTAGCAGGATGTTCTCAGGCTTGAGAAAACTGCCAAATATTATGCTATAGTAGTATTGTGTTTAGATTTTAATTCATCTGTGAAACATTCAAATCGGAGCTAAAGGCATAAATGTGAACCATCAATAAGCTTGGGAAGGTAAACTGAATCTTCACTTCTCAACTTTCTCTATCAGATCAACAGATTGTATTTAGTTGGTGTTAATGGTAACCTACCTAATTTAAATATTAAAAATTTAAATTCTGAGGTTTACATCAAAACCAGCTTTTCACAAATGCATGAGGGTTAATACTCTAGGCAACGCAAATGGTTTCTTGGCACTAATAACACAAGAAATAGATCTTCTGAGATGAGGACTTTAGTTCTATATGAGAATTACATTAAAATTTGAAAGTATTTCATATAAAGCAAAAAGCACAGACCTAGTGAGTTTGGCAATATTATCTTTAATATTTCTTCTAGAAAACAAGCGATATTTGTATCCATTATAAAAATTTTTATACTGAAACCTACCGCCTCAATCTAATCCCACAGAAAATTTTTCTTTTGTATTAGTAACTCAAAACGATTATTCTGAATATTTGCTTTACCCCATTAAAGTACGTTCAGGCTAGATTAAGCACTCCTGAGGGTTTTGGTTTTTTTTTTTTTTTTACTACGGGTTTTTTTTTTTAATAAGACTTTGTTTCTAATGTAAAATTTTGTTTAAAAGAGAATATACTTTTAGAAATTTAACAAAATTAAGACGGCATCTTCATAATTGCAGTGTCACTAAGGTAGTAGTGTTCGGGCTTCTCCATGTTTTCCAGGGAACATGAGGTGGACAGTACTGTAGGTGGGTACTCAGGACCGTGTGGAGACTGAGTCCATCCAGAATGGCTATAATTTTGAAATCACGTTGTGGGTAAATAGCAATGAGAGAAAAACCAAAGAAACAGTTTATTTTATCCTTAACCTTTGTTAAACCATATTTTATGGATAACTCTTGAGTTTTCCCAAAAGGCTGATATATTTCATTATTTATGAAAGCATCAGACTTAATATTGAGTTGGCAGAGGTAACCTAACCAACTACCATCATGTTTATTATTATTGGTATTAAAGGATATACCTTTCAATAAAATTATTGAATGCAATTCTTTGTTGGGTGATTTTGTTTCTTTTCTGATTATTTTAGCAATGTGATAAAAGACAAACTATCTTAGTGTATTTATTTATTTACTTTTTGTGTGTATATGTGGTACTAGGAATTGAACACAGGGGCTTTTCTACCTCCAGGCTTTACTCCCAGACCTATTTTCTACTTTATTTAGAAACAGGGTTTCAGTAAGTTGCTGAGAGCCTCACTAAGTAGCTGAGGCTGGCTTCGAACCTGTGCGATTATCCTGTCTCAGCCTCCTAAGCTCTGGGATTACAAGTGTGCACCACCACGCCTGGTTTATCTTAGTATACTTAAATTGTGTGCTAAAGTAAGATGCATGGAAGCAGAAACAAAAAATCTTTTAGTAATAGCTATTACTTGACACGTTTTTAAACAGATACAAGATGATGAGACAAAAGTTTTTTTGTTTTTTGTTTGGTGGTACTGGGGGTGGAACTCAGACGCTTTCTACCTCCAGGCTATACTCCCAGAACTATTTTATACGTCATTTGGAAACAGGGTCTCACTAAGTTGCTGACAGCCTCACTAAGTAGCTGAGGCTGGCTTCGAACCTGTGTGATCCTCCTGTCTCAGCCTCCCAAGTGCGGGGATTACAAGCGCCACCACGCCCTGCGAGACAAAAGTTTTGATAGGCATTAAAAAGGTGTGTTTAGCTGGGTGTGGTGGTACATGCCTGTAATCCCAGTACTTGGGAGGCTGAGACAGAAGTATAGCAAGTTCACACCCAGCCTCAGCAACTTAGGCCCTCCACAACTTAGTGAGACCCTTGTTTCCCCCAAAAAAGAAAAGCCAGGTGTGGTGGCATATGCTTCTAATCCCTGTATTTGGGAGGCCGAAAAAGGAGGACTGCATGGGTTCAAAGTTAGACTTAGCTACTTAGTGAGGCTTTCAGCAACTTAGTGAGACCCTGTTTCCAAATAAAATATAAAATAGGCCTGGGATATAGCCTGGAGGTAGAAAGCCCCTGGGTTCCATCCCTAGTACTACGCTCAAACACACATACACATGCACGCACACACATAGACACACACACAGAAACTCCTAAAACTTAAACTGTATAATCTGAAAGTTCTGTAATTTTAAAAAAGAATGAATTTATGTTAAAGACAAAAAATAAAATTTTTTAAAGTTTTATGGTATAATCAAAATATTTAGAGATTAACAAGATACTACAAATCTCTTTCAGAAAGTAAAAGAATTCTCATTTTGTTTTAAAGCCAGATTTAAAGCTGGGCGTGGTGGCGCATGCTTATAATCCCATCATTTGGTAGGCTGAGACCTGATGATCAGCGGTTCACAGACAGCCTCAGCTACTTAGTAAGGCCCTCTGCAACTTAGTGAGAACTTGTTTCAAAATAAAGAATAAAAATAGGGCAGGGGGTGTAGCTCGGAGGTCAAATGCCCCTGGGTTCCATCCCCAGACCTGCAAAAAATAAAAAAATTTTAAAAAGCCAGAATTAGCATGACATCAAACCAAAATAAACAATACAAGGGAAGAGAAAAAATAATATAAAAATAATTACCAATATCCTCAGCAAATTAATCTAGATATATAATCTGACCAAGTTTGGGCTTAGAGGAGACACACAGGCTGTTTCAAAATTTCAAAATCGGTTGTGGTGGCTCACGCTTGTAATCCCAGCGCTTGGGAGGCTGAGACAGGAGGAGCGCACAGGTTCGAAGCCAGCCTCAGCTACTTAGGGAGACCCTGTTTCCAAGTAAAATATTAAAAAAAAAAGGGGGTCTGGGAGTATAGCCCAGAGGTAGAAAAGCCCCTGAGTTCCACTCCCAGTACCACAACAGAAAACTTTGAAAATCATTATAGCTTATATTTTGTTTTGTTTTGTATTGGGAGTGTAAGCCAGGGACAATCAACCTCTGAGCTACACCCCCAGCCCTTTTTAATTTTGAAACATGGTCTCACTGAGTTGCCGAGGACCTCACCATGTAGCTGAGGCTTTCCTCTAACCACGAGCCTCCAGTCTCAGCCTCCCAAATGCTGGGATTACAAGCATACGCCAGGTGGCTCAGTTTACCGTATTAATAATCCAAGGAAACAAAATCAAACACAAAGCAACTGATACAGAAAAATCATTTAAGAAAATTCAATATCCTCTCATGAGAGAAACTCAGCTAACTAGAAATAATTAGATGGAAAATTCTTCAACCTGATGAAGATACGTCTGGAAAACCTACAACTAGCACCTCACTTAATGGTGAAAGACGATGCTTCAAAACCCTGAGGCACATATACAAAAGAGCTGGCCAGCCGGGTGTGGTGGCACACGCTTGTAATCCCCGCGCTTGGGAGGCAGAGACAGGAGGATTGCGCAGGTTCAAAGCCAGCCGCGCACGCTGGCTTAGGAGACCCTGTTTCCAAATAAAAATGTAAAAATAGGTCTGGGAGTGTAGCCCAGAGGTAGAAGGGCTTCCAGGAACCCCGGTACCACCAAAAAAAAAAAAAAAAAAAAGAGCTGGCCATTTTCTCCACTTTACTGTTCCAGCCAGTGCAGTCAAGGAAGAAAAATAAAATGCCTATAGACTAGAAATGTTGAAATAAAACTATCCCTACAAACAAAATACTCCTAGAGGCAATCATTGGGTTGATCAGGGTCACAGGGTGCAAGTTCAATTAAATATATTTGCATATGAAAAACCAAATTTCAAAAACCTTCATTTTACCCGGGCGTGGTGGTACAAGCTTGTTATCCCAGTACTTGGGAGGCTGAGACAGGAGGATCTCGCAGGTTCAAGGTAGGGATGTAGCATGGGGGTAGAGTGCCCCTAGGCTCAATCCCTACTACCACAAGAAATTATATACTTATGTATGTAATTTATATTTATATTTACATGTAACCTTTATAATTTTAACATTTATATTATTTATATATACATCTATAAGAAGAGATAAGCATGTAGATAGTTCAGCCTCCCCACCACCACCACAACAACAAAACAAGATTTTTCACAGATATAGACTGGCTGATTCTAAACTGTACATGAAAAGAAAAAATAGCCAAAACAATTCTAAAAAAAGAATAAAGTTGAAGGCATCATTCTAACCAATTTAGACTTACTATAAAATTTTAATGTAAAGGCAGAGTGGTATTGATGAGAGATACCTCAATCAAAGAAAATGCCTAAAAACAGATTCATTTAAATATATAACAACAACTGCCGGGCATGGTGACGCTTGTAATCCCCACGCTTGGGAGGCTGAGACAGGAGGATCGCACGGGTTCGAAGCCAGCCTCAGCTTAGTGAGGCTTTCAGCAACTTAGTGAGACCCTGTTTCCAAATAAAACATAAAAAAAAGGTCTGGGAGTATAGCCCAGAGGTAGAAAGCCTCTGGGTTCCACCCCCAGTACCACCAAAAAATAAAAAATAAAAATAAATAAATAAATATATAACAACTGATTCTTGAAAATGGTATAGAGAATTCATTGGAGAATGGATAGTCCTTTAACAACAAATGATTTTGAAACAATTAGACAGCAACATCCAAAGAAAACAAAAATGAACCTTCATCTAAACTTCAGTTTATATAAAATTCGTTTAAAATGAGTCACAAGTTTAAATATAAAACAAAATTATAAAACTTTTAGACCAAGAAAAAGAAAAATCCTATGGCACTTAAAAGCACGAACCACCAATACCATGACTTAGAAATAAGACTTAATCAAAATTAAAACTTCAGTGCTTCAGCCGGGCGTGGTGGCGCATGCCTGTAATCCCAGTACTTGGGAGGTTGAGACAGGAGGATCACACAAGTTCGAAGCCAGCTTCAGCTATTTAGTGAAGCTGTCAGCAACTTAGTGAGGCCCTGTTTGTAAATAAAATATAAAATAGGTCTGAGAGTATAGCTTAGAGGTAGAAAGCCCCTGGGTTCCATCCCCAGTCAGTACCACCAAAGAAAAACCAAAAAAAAAAAAAAAAAAAAAGCCTTCAGTGGTTCAAAAGACACCATCAAGAAATTATTTTTTAAAAAGAAATATTGAAATGTTATCTTTATGTCATCAAAAGCTTGGTATCAGACAAATGAAACTGTTATGTGAGATTATCATTGTTAATTTTAGATAAATTACTATAATACTAGATGTCAAACACTAAGCCAAGCATGGGAATGAGGGATGGGGAGGGAACGAGGTGGGGATCGGGTAGGGGCTAACTGGGCAATGTGTGCATGTATGTCTACAAAAGTTTTTTTATACCATTAGGATGTATGAATACAGTGCACCAATAAAAAAGTAAAAAATAAAAAATAAATAAAAAGTAAAACTAAAAAAAATTATTTTTTATTTTTTTATTTTTATTTTGGTGGTACTAGGGTTAGAACCCAGAGGCTTTCTACCTCCGGGCTATACTCCCGGACCTATTTTATATTTTATTTGGAAACAAGGTCTCACTAAGTTACTGAGAGCCTTAGTAACTAACCGGCTAAGATACCATCAAGAAATTAAAAACAATCTACAGAAAAAATTATTAAACACATCTGATAAGAAAATTATACAAAATATAAAAAACTCTTACTAAATAATGACAACCCAATTGAAAAATGGGCAAGGGATGTGAATAAACATTTCTCCATAGAAGATCTATAAATGTTCATTAAGCACAAAAAAGAAAGCTTAACATAATTTGTCTTCAAGGAAATGCAAATCAATACCACATAAATGCCACTCTATGCTCATTAGAATGACTAGAATCAAGAAGTCATACGAGAGCCAGGTATGGTGACACGTGCCTGTAATCCCAGTACTGGCGAGGCTGAGACCAGATGATTGCAGATTTGAAAAGAGCCTCAGCAACTTAGTGAGATTCTCTGAACCCCACTGAGACCATTTCAAAACAAAAATAAAATAGGGTGGG
Organism: Muscardinus avellanarius; assembly: GCF_963383645.1. Taxonomy (NCBI): domain Eukaryota; kingdom Metazoa; phylum Chordata; class Mammalia; order Rodentia; family Gliridae; genus Muscardinus; species Muscardinus avellanarius. The sequence goes on from NC_137793.1 coordinate 15,450,982, forward strand.
GGTATAGCTTGGATGAAGAATACACCTGGGTTCAATCCCCAGTAAAACACACACACACACACACACACACACACACACACACACACTCACTCACTCACTCACTCACTCACTCACGCAGACAGACACAAAAGTTTTATAAAAACAAGTGTTGGCAAGAATATGGGAGAACTGGAACCCTTGTTCACTGCTGGTGGGAATGTAAAATGGTGTAGCTGGTTTTGGAAAACAGTCTAGCTGGCCCTCAAATAACACAGTTACTATACTCCTGAAAAATTCTAGGTAAGGAAACACATATGCACATAAAAACTTATACCCAGCTAGTTGGACTGGGAGCATGGTGGCACACGCCTGTAATCCCAACATTTGGGAGGCTGAGACAGGAGGTTCACAGGTTCAGGGCCAGCCTCAGCTACTTAGGCCCTCTGCAACTTAGTGGGACCCTGTTTTAAAGCAAAAGAATAAAATATGCTAGGGGTGTAGCTCAGAGGTAGGATGCCCCTGGGTTCCTTCCCCAGTACCTAAAAAAAAAAATACACAGATGTTTACAGCAGCATTATTCAACATAAGCAAAAGATGGAAATACTCTACAAACCTATCAATTTACAAATAAATTGGCAAAATGTGATACAGCCCATATAATGAAATAGTATCCAGACATAAAAATGAATTAAGTATTGCTATATGCTAGACCATGGATATAAACCTCTGAACCACTGTTATGAAATAACCCAGTAATCAAAGACCATTTATTATATGATCCCATGTAGATTAAATATTAGAACACAGATATCTATACAACAGAAAATAAATTAGTGGTTGCTTGGCTGCTGAAGTGGGGATGATAGCTAAAGAGTACAAAGTTTCTATTTGAGAAGATGACAATGTTTTAGCCCAGCATGGTGGCAGGGTGGCAATTGTGCACTGCATGTCTGTAATCCCAGTGCTTGGAGGGCTGAGACAGGAGGATTGCAGGTTCTTGGCCAGCCTCAGCTACACAGTGAGGCCCTCTGCAACTTAGTGAGACCCTGTTTCAAAATGAATAGAAATAGGCCTAGGGGTGTAGTACAGTGGTAGAATGACCAAGTTCAATCCCTAGTAATGAAGAAAAAAAAAAAAAAGATGAAAATGTTCTAGAACTGACTATGGTAATGGTTGCATATACTGTACTTACTGCATTACACACTTTGAATGAGTAAAATGTATGATATGTAAATTATGTCTCAATGAGGCTATTTTTAAAAAAGATTACATATGATTCTATTTTTATTATCTGCTTAAAGAAATTATATAGCTTAATCAGCAGTCTCCAAGGTTTGGATGCTGGGGAGTAGGATGTGACTACAGAGGTAGTAGTGAGATTTTTTAAGGCAACTCATCTGTTTTAGGGTGATGCTGAAGGTGTTCACACATTAACGATTCACCACGTTTTACAGCAGAATGTCAATCTTCCTGCAGGCCTTTGTTAATGGGTCTGTCTGACACTCTATATACCCCAATATGATGTAGAAATAAAATGCACAAAATTTTAAAATATATATAAAATCTTTAAAAAATTAAATGCCAAAGAGAAGAAACAAGGCTCTTCCTGGGTAAAGTGAGTGAGAGGAGAATCACAGGGTGAGTGGCCGCAGTGGCCTGGAGTGAAGTGCTGAGATCCACCAGGATGAGGAGGGCATCCCTGCTCAGCAGAGGGCAGATTCTCAGAGGAAGGCGTTCTGTGGGGACACGACCTACGGCAGGAAGTCAAATATACTAAAGGAATAGGAATTACACTTCTCACTGCTAATAAATGGAGTTATAAATATACAAAGGGATAAAAAAAATAAAGTGAATCTCAAGGGATTTAGGTGTAAATTCAGTTTTCAATATATGTGTATAGGTAATAATATGTTATATACATACATATACTAACAGTAATTACTCACCAGCACAGATTTGAATGGGGGAGGGTTGGATACTGCTGAATGAACCCATAGGGATTCAACCTCTAAGCTACATCCTTAGTCTCTTTTATTTTAAAAAAAGGTTTCATTAAATTGCTGATTCTGGCCTCAAAATTTTAGATTCTCCCAATACTGGGATTACAGGCATGGGACACTGCACCGAGAGTGGGTGGGTGGGTGGGTGGGTGTGTGTGTGTGCGTGTGCGTGTGTGTGTGTCTGTGCGTGATCGGGCCCTTTTTAGATTCTCCCAATACTGGGATTACAGGCATGGCATGGGACACTGCACTGAGGGGTGTGTTTGTGTGTGTGTGTGTGTGTGTGTGTGTGTCTGTTTCTGTGCGTGATCAGGCCCTTGAACATGTCCAGGGTTCACGGACAGCTTCAGCTACTTAGTGAGGCCCTCTGCAACTTAGTGAGACCCTGTTTCAAAATAAAGAATAAAAAATAGAGCAGGGCATGTAGCTTGGAAGTCGAATGCCCCTGGGTTCCATCTCCAGACCCGCAAAAAAAAAAAAAACCCAAAAAACAGACTGTCTTTTTTTGAAGCAAATACATAGCAGTAAAGTACTTCCTGAGGTAATGAAACATAATCTCTTAATCTGATTAATAAATGGTTCAGGAAGAAAAAATATGTACTTGTAACTTTGCTATACATTTGAGATAATTTTAATTTTTTAAGGATAAAAATATAAGATGAAATAAAAATCTCAATAGACAATTCCTATCTCAAAATGTTCACTGACTTAGTTGTCTAAATTTTCTTTCTGTCATTAGCAAAGGACACCCAAAACCATACCAACTTAGTTCCTTCTCTTTTCTATCAATCCATTCCTACTTTTTTTATTTTTTAATTTCCTGACATAAAGTAATCCCTTAATACACTAAAAAACTTATATTACCTCTTAAATTGTTACCCAAAAGACCTTTGAGATTTTTTCCTTAAAATTCTCTTTCAGTACTGTAATTTACTTATGTAAAATTGATGTACTTTGACAAAAGGGTAAACAATTCACTCTCTGAAAAGTTTATTGAACATTATTCCTTCATCATACTCATCAAAAAAACCCTTAATTTTCCTTGAAGGTACCCTTTCAGTTAATATGATCTGTACCCTAATTTTTTTTTTAGTAAAAATACAATTAAATATGAAATTAGTAAACTGTAGCATATAAAACTCCATGCTGAGCAAAAACAAGTCCAAAAAAAATCACCGTATATCCTTACAACACTTTCCATAATACATGTGTCCTACATAAATCATACTTGAATGCAATTTTTAAAACCATATTTAAATATATTTTGCAACTTGTTAACCCTAGGCATTCATATTTTCTTCTTTCTTTGATTAAGTTGGCAACATCTGCTAGGATCCACAGAACGCAGAAGAAAAAAAAATTATTTCTCAAGGTTTGAGAAATCTGGTCCACCTTTTGTGTAGTTTCCTGAGATTTCTGCTCCACTGAAGTCAAAACCAGGATTCTACAAGATATGAAAAAATATAATAAGCTTATGAGAAAACTGGCATCTGACAAAAAAAATCAAAACAGCCAAAATATTTATGAAAAGATACCAAACTTCACTTCAATCACCCAAATGAAATTTAAAATCACGACGTACTTTAGTAACTTTCAAATTTACAAATATTTAATATTACAAATATTTAAATCTGACAATATGCAATATTGTCAAATGTATTCAGAAACACCTATTTTACTCACTGTGTAAAAACAGATTCTTTTAAAGTGGCCTATTTTGAGACTTTCCTATCATTTAGGGTCCTAAGAGCTATGCCTATATTATACATTTAATTCTCACATCAACTCTATAATTAAGTACTCTCTCAGGAGTTATTCTCTTCACTGATGGTTTCATTTATTTAACAAATTCACTGAGCAACTACTATTTGAAAGACACAATGAAAGGCCTGGGGGTTCAAGAGGGAACAATACAAAGATCCACATCCTAATGTGGCTCACACTGTGGTAAGGGACATCTAATGAAGCACAAACTGAGCCAGTGTGGTGGTGCACGCTTGTGATCCCAGTACTTGGGAGGCTGAGACAGGAGGATCACAGGTTACTGGCCAGCCTCAGCTAGTGAGGCCTCTGCAGCTTAGTGAGACTTTGTTTCAAAATAAAGAATTAAAAAAAAAAAAATTGTTCTGGAGATGTAGCTGAAGTAGAATGCCCCTAGGTTCCATTTCCAGTACTGCAAAAAATAAAAATTAAAAAACATAAATTAAGTGTAGAAGTTGGCAAACTTCTCTGTAAAAAGCCAGGGAAATATTTTAGGCTCTATAGACCACCTAGTCAATATTATAAATACTCAACTACATGAAACTGCTGTATCAAAGAAAATATATATATGTAGCTGGGCATGGTGGTGCATGCTTGTAATCCCACTATTTGGGAGGCTGAGACAGGAGGATCGTGTTTGAAGACAGCCTTAGCTACTACTTAGTGAGGCCCTTTGCAACTCAGTAAGACTATTTCAAAATAAAGAATAAAAAATAGGGCTGGGGATGTGGCTCGGAGGTAGAATGCCCCTGGGTTCCATTCCCATTACCAAAACCAGAAAGACAATATATACATGAAGGAACAAAGAACTTTAATTAAAAAGTGGGGGTGTAGCTCAGAGGTAGAATGCTCCTGGGTTCGATCCCCAGCAACTCAAGAAAACTTTAATTAAAAAGTGAACACAGAACTTTAATTAAAACTAGAAAGTTGGCTGAATTTGTACCAAAGGTTTTAGTTTGCCAGCCCCTGATCTAGTGTTAAGAGCTAGTAAGTACCATGAACAACAAAAAAAAGTAGGATAATATAAAGGAATGGGAATAAAATATAGTATTAAATGACATGCCTCACTGAGCAATGACTTAAAAACAATGAAGAGTTAGCAATATTGTTGAGAAACAGCATTCCAGCCAGAAGGAAACCAAAGACATAGGCTAGCATAGCTAAGAATCAGCAAGAAGCCGAGCGTGGTGGCGCACGCTTGTAATCCCAGCATTCAGGAGGCTGAGAAAGGAGGATCACGGATCCACCCCCACACCCGCAAAGAAAAAAAAAAAAAAAGTGAGAAAGAGAGAGAGAGAGAGAAAAAAAGAGAGAGAAATAAGGAAAGAAAAGCACTGGGCATGGTGGTGCACGCTTGTAATCCCAACATTTGGGAGGCTAAGACCGGAGAATTGTGGTTTGCAGACAGTCTCAGCTACTTAGTGAGGCTCTTTGCAACTCCGTGAGACCCTGTTTCAAAATAAAGAATAAAGCCGAGCGTGGTGGCACACGCTTGTAATCCCTGCACTTGGGAGGCAGAGACAGGAAGATATCGCAGGTTCGAAGCCAGCCGCGCGCGCTGGCTTAGGAGACCCTGTTTCCAAATAAAAATGTAAAAATAGGTCTGGGAGTGTAGCCCGGAGGTAGAAGGGCTTCCAGGGACCCCAGTACCACCAACAAAAAAAAAAAGAAAAATAAAAAATAGGGCAGGGGAGATCGAATGCCCCTGGGTTCCATCCCCACACCCACAAAAAAGAAAGAAAGAAAGAGCAACTTGTAGAGTTTTGAAAAAAGAGTGGTATGAAAAAGACTTGCATTTTTTGTTTATTTTTTTGTTTTGCGGGTCTGCATTTTAAAAACACTTTGCCTTAACTGCTATTGTAGCATGGCAAAGAAAGAAGTAATGAGACTGGTTAGAAAGTTACTGAAGTAATCTGAACAAGGCTTTTTTTTTTTTGCGGTACTGGGGATGGAACCCAGGGGCAGTCTACATTCGAGCTATATCCCCAGCCCTATTTCATTCTTTACTTTGAAACAGGGTCTCAGTGAGCTGCAAAGGGCCTAAGTAGTGGCTGAGGCTATCTGAAAACCGCTATCCTCCTGTCTCAGCCTCCCAAATGCTGGGATTACAAACTGTGCCACCATACCCAGCTTGGACAAGGCATTTGAGAAGGTCCAGAGGACAGGGTTAGAAGGGCTGGTGGTATAAGTGGTCAAACTCTGAATGAACTTGGGACATCGCTCTATTAGGATTCCTTAACCATCTGGATAGGATGTGAGAGAGAAGTAGGAATCAAAGTTAATCTGCCCTCCTTTTTTTTCTTAACCTGAGTAATTAGTTTCCCTTTACTGAAATGGGAAGGCTAGAGAAAATAGATCTGGGAAGAAAATTAGGTTGTTTGATTTGCAACTGACTTTCATACATCCTTAAGATAGCAAAATAGAGTTGCTAGATAGGTAACTGGATATGAACATCCAAAGGTCAGGACAAGAGATATGCCAGAGCCAGATGTGGTGGCTGACACTTTTAATCCCGGCATTCAGGAGGCTGAGACCGGAAGATCACAGTTAGCGGACAGCCTCAGCTACTTAGTGAGGCCCTACGCGACTCAGTAAGACCCTGTTTCAAAATAAAAAATAAAAAATAGGGCAAAGGGTGTAGCTTGGAGGTTGAATGCCCCTGGGTTCCATCCTCAGATCTGGAAAAAAAAAAAAAAAAAAAAAAAAAACAGAAATGCCAACATCTGAGATGAGAATGATACTGAGAATGGAGGCTGGGAGGGGGATGATGAAGGGGCCTTTTACTTTTTTATAAGATGTGAGTCTACACTGATTTAATTTTTTTAAGAATTTATTATTCGCGAATTATTGATGTACATTAAATAAGTTTAAACTTAAAGTCACAGCAATAACAATAAGTTCTTCTTAATATAAAAATAAAAATCAGCCAAGCATGATGGTGCACATTTGTAATCTCAGTACTTGGGAGGCTGAGACAGGATGATTACAGGTTTGAAGCCAGCCTCAACCACTTTGGGCTTAGGGTATAACTGGGAGGTAGAATACCTCAATCCCCAGTAACACAAAAAGATTTAATTAATTAAAAAATAAAAATCAAGGCCGGGCGTGGTGGCGCATGCTTGTAATCCCCGTGCTTGGGAGACAGACAGGAGGATCGCGCTGGTTCAGAGCCAGCCTTGCTGGCTTAAGAGACCCTGTTTCCACATAAAAAAGTAAAAAATAGGTCTGGAAGTATAGCCCATGGGAGTGTATCCTGGAGGTAGAAGGGCTTTCAGGAACCCCAGTACCACAAAAAAAAAAAAAAATAAATAAATAAAAAATAAAAATCAAACTATACATAGAAAGTCCATTTTTAACATTAACTTTTTAAAAAATCCATTGAAGAATTTGTTAGTTTTTATAACCACATTTGAGTTTTTTTTTTTGGGGGGGGGGGGTTTGTGGCATTGGGGATTGAATCCAGGGGCATCTGCCTCCAAGCTATACCCTTAGCTGCTACAGCATCTCATGCAGATCTTGAGAAAGCTCGATCAGGGGATCCGCAATGGCGTAGATCCCCCATGAAGTATGTCTAGCATTCCTTTCTTCAAAAAATTATTTTAGGATTATTTGGATTCATATGTATAATTGGAATTTTATGTATAAGCATTATAACTAAAACTGATGGGCAGCGGCTTGTGAGAGACTCAGGCAGCAAAGATTTTTTCCCAAGAATAAAGTTTGGGCCAAACATTAAGTTCAAACTGACCTTAGTTTGGGCCAGTGTATAAGATTAAGTTTGAGTCCGCCTTGTGAAGTGAGACAAAGCACACTATGATTATTTAAATGTCTGGCACGTGCCCTGAAGTCTGTAAACAATAACTTTTCCTGTCTTTGGAGATCCTGCTTGCATGGCTATGTCCTTGCTTTTCTGCCAAAAAAAGAAAGTATAAAAATTGTACCAAATCCTGAATAAAATGGAGAAGCTGAACCTGATCTCGTGTGACAGCTCTTCTCTCATCGACCTCGGCTCTTCTCTCACCAACACACGAACCTCGATCTTGCTAGGGCTGGACCCCGACACTTAGCCCTATTTTTTATTCTTTTTTTTGAAACAGGGTCTCACTAAGTCGCAGAGTGCCTCACCAAGTAGCTGAAGCTGTGTACAAACCCATCCAGTCCCTCCTGTCTCAGCCGTCCAATTACTGAGATTACAAGCATGTGCCACCACGCCCGGCTCACATGTGAGTTTTAATTTCAAGTAGTAACAGTTATTCTATGGTTTTTAGATATTTACACATACTGATATATTCATATGACTTACTTCTTTCTGGAATCTCTCTAATGTAAGCTTTCTCTGCATTTGGTCTTGTACCCAAGGATCGGCTGCATATTCAGATTCTAGAAGAGAAGTCCAACAATTTGCTGCATCTCTCTTTGTCTTTGTTAGAACAATACGGACCATTTTTCTATCCTCTAAATAAAAAAGAATCATTAGAAAAATAAGTTCATCATTAAGTCTTACACACTTCCAAATCATTAAGTAATCTTTAAATATAATTGCTTTCAAGTTATCCCTATATTATTCAAAGCAACAAAACCAAAATGACTTAATATGCAAAGTTACAACGCAAAATTAATTTTTTTTCTTTTTTTCTTTTTTTTTTTTGGTGGTACTGGAGTGGAACCCAAAGGCTTTTAACCTCCGGGCTATATTCCCAAACCTACTTGAGCCTCACTAATTAGCTGAGGCTGGCTTTGATCCTGCACGATCCTCCTGTCTCAGCCTCACAAATGCGGGGATTATAAGTGTGCGTCACCACACCTGGCTTGCAAAATTAATTTTTAAAAAGTTTCTATGCATTATAATAGATTACGCTTACCCAAAGTCCATGTTCCCTCATCAGCTATTGTAGAATCAAAGAGTTTGCCCTGAAAAATAAACATATAAGGCATTGAAAATAAAGCATTTAAGTTTTACAAAGCTTCCATTACTAATACTTATCTAATTTCAACCTCAACTACATCTCATACAATTTCACTACATTTATAGATTTTCAACCATAAATTTCCTTTTAGGGAGCAAGATGTGACCTACTTTACAGGAATTGGAATATTTACTCTTACGGAGAACATAAGACTCCCTACAAAAAAAACAGGGCTTCTTAATATCTGTAAGATGAAGAATGCTATTGATCACTAACTGGCCAAATGTGGAATTGACCAGGAAGTGCTTTAATTTTACCAATTAAAATTATATTCAAAAAGGGATTTTCTAGCCAAGCATGGTGACATATGCTTGTAATCCAAGTACTTGGAGGCTGAGACAGGAGGATCCAGAGTCATGGACAGCCTCAGCAACTTGTGAGGCCTTCCACAAATTAGTGAGACCCTGTTTCCAAACAAAGAATAAAAAATAGAGCTGGGGGTATACAGCTTGGAGGTAGAATGCCCCTGGGTTCCACACCCAATACCACAAAAAAAAAAAAAAAAAAAAAAGATTTTCCGTTAAAAGATAAATGGGTTTTCAAAGTAAATGTAAAAACTGGACCAATTTCCTTGAGTAACTGCATTAAGAAAAAGCACACATACTATAGATGTGATGTCAAATTAACTGACTTTGCATGACCTCTTGTTTTAAGGAAGAAACAAAATATAAATTTAAAAAATATACTCAGAGCCGGGCATGGTGGATCACGCTTGTAATCCCAGCATTCAGGAGGCTGAGACCAGAGGATCGCAGTTCGTGGACAGCCTCAGCTACTTAGTAAGGCCCTCCGCAACTTAGTGAGACCCTGTTTCAAAATAAAGAATGAAAAATAGGGCAGGGGGTGGAGCTTGGAGGTTGAATGACCCTGGGCCCCATCCCCAGACCCACAAAAAAAAAAAAAAAAAAAAATTCAGCCAGATTGCTGCTCAGCCTTTTGGCTAAAATCAAGTGTAGTATCAGCCAGTCGTGGTTGCCCAGTTTTGTAATCTCGGTGCTCGCAGGCTGAGACAGGAATATCCCAGGTTCAAGAACAGCCCTGGCAAGTAGTGAGACTCTCATTAACCTGGTGAGACCCTGTTTCAAAATAAGAATAAAAAATAGGGTGTGGCATAGCTCTGAGATAGAATACCCTGTGGCTGAATCCCCAGTACAAAAAAAACCACCAAAAAATAGTATATACTGAAAAACATTTTCATTTGCTTCTAAATTTAAATTGTAAGATACGAAACTAAAATGCCACTTAAAAACACACTTTTTTTTGGGGGGTGGTGGTACTGGGGGTAGAGCCCAGGGGCTCTCTACCTCGGGGCTATACTCCCAGACCTATTTTATATTTTATTTGAAAACAGGGTCTCACTAAGTTGCTGAAATCCTCACTAATTAGCTGAGGCTGGCTTCAAACCTGTGCAATCCTCCTGTCTCAGCCTCCCAAGTGCAGGGATTACAAGCGTGCGCCATCATGCCCGACAAGAAAACACACACTTTAACATATAAATACTAGTGAAAAAATACTACTGGCCCATATGTACATCTAACAATTCTGAGTTATTGCTAAGTTCATTCAGTTATTGGAATTACTAAAGTAAATCTGAATTGTAATCTTAAACTACTATTCAGAAAACTAAAAATTGTATGGATATTCAAAAATATCATTAAGATCCAATATTTTTAAAAATCAGTGTCTTTTCACATTAATATCCTGAGGCAGAGCATTTCTATATAAAATACTAGTGGTTAATGCAAAGTTCAAGTTTAAAACATATCAGGCACTATTCCAAGCTCTTCAATCACACTTATGGTACTATGGTTTCTTTCTTTTTTTTGGTGGTACTGGAGGTGGAACCCAGAGGCTTTCTACCTCTGGGCTATACTCCCAGACCTATTTTATACTTGATTTGGAGACAGGGTCTCACTACATTGCTGAGAGCCTCACTAAGTAGCTGAGACTGGCTTTGATCCTCCTGTCTCAGCCTCCCAAGCGCGGGGATTACAAGCATGTCCCACCACACCCGGCCCACACTTATGGTACTATGGTTATGCTCAAAAATCCTATGAGAAACTGTAGAAACTGTAACTGCCACACCTTGGATGGAGATGAAGGCATACAGACACTGAATAACCCCTTGCCCAAGGTTACAAAACTAGAACAATGGCAGAGCAAGGTATTCTACTAATAGTCTCCCTTTACTACAGGACCATCAAACATCTTGAATATCTAGTCAGAGAAGAGCTCGAACTTCAAATTAATTGAATATTAACTACTATAGACTTAACAAAGAAAAAGCAAGTCCCAGAGCCAAAGGACACTGAAAAAAATAAATAAAACGGGTACTAATTATTAACACACCTCTTCAATATTTGCTTGACCACTCCAGGCACTTGGCAGGTTATATCTGGTTTGAGATGACAAAATAAATCATCTAACATCATCTTTTCTGTTTTTTGTTTGTTTTTGTTTTGTCCTTTCCTTTTTGGGACTGGGGATGGAACCCAGGGTGTGGTGTTTGCAAAGCATGGGCTTTGCCCCTGAGCTACATCCCAAGCCTCTGAATCCCATCCTCTCTGAATCCCCACCGTTACCCTACTCTTCCTTATTGGTCTTTCCTGTCTCTGCCCACTTATTTATTATGAACATAAGCCTCTCACGAGGGCAAGAACCTTATTTGTCCTGCACCCCTGACACCTAGCTAAGGGACCAAAAGAAAGCCTATTCGCGATAAATTCTTCTTTAACAATCTAATTCATCTCTCCACGTACGACACTCAAGAGTTTTCATAAGCAGCAGCCAGACTTGTTTTGGAAATAAGAAAAATAATGGTATCATCATATTCACACGATGCAAGATTTCTGTCCTAACGATGTGTGTTCTCTGATCAAATGGGAAAAAAAGGGAGGGGCCAATTGTACAGCCTTCTCATTCTGCCAGGCAGAAGAGCCTCCTTGGCCTCCAACAGTCCTTTCACAGACACTGAACTTTAGGACTCGGGCACTTGGGGAGGTCGGGAAGAAGAAACTAAGCACAAGCCCAGACCTGCGGCTACCTTGAGGATCTCGCGGCCCCCCACGGCCAGCGCCACATGCCGGCTCTGCAGGCCGCACTGGATGTCCTGGGCGCGGGTGCCTGGCGGCACTTGGACTTCAATGAACACCTCCTCCAGGGTCTGGTACCACTGGCCCCACGGCGTCCCGCACGGAACCACCCCACTGCGTTCCTCAAACGGGGCGGACATGGTCCAGTCCCCAGCCGGCCACAGCCGCACCAGTCGAACTGCGCAGGCGCGGACGCCCCACGCTCGGGTCACGCTCGGGTCACGCCCGGGTCACGGCACATGCGTAACAGCACAAGCAGACAGCGCCTGACCGGTGCGTTTTCCCCCTTTCAGAGGCCATTTAGGACACTGGCAGGACCTGAATTGATAGAACTGAAGTGCAAGAAAGGCAACATCCGAGGGGAGAGGGTAACAATCTATGAGGCAGGAAATCACTACCCTCTCACCAATATGATGGTAAATGCAGATCCTCCAACTTTTCAGTCGCCGAGTGCGCTTGCGCAAATGCTGTTGGTGCAGAGGTTAAAATTGAGTAACATCTGACGTGACTGGGCAGGGCGGAGGCAGCGAACAGAAACGGTCTCCCATTGGCTGATAGTCTAACCTAGTTGGAACCCCCCCCTGAGAAGTCAGTGCGCATGCTCTTTCGGGATTCCCACGCGGATTGGTCAACGGCAGGTTTTGTTTCCTTCTAATTGGCCAATGGGTGGGTGGGCGGAGAATAAGGAGGGATATTTGAATTCAAACTAGTAGGCTGTAATACGCCCGACAATTTCAGGGGACTTCTACTGATCTTCGTTTCTGGAGCTGCTGGTCAGCATGTCCTTTTCTAAGGCGCCCTTGAAACGATTCAATGACCCTTCCGGTGCGTACAGGGGTAGGAGCAGGGTGGGGTGGAGGACAGGAGACTTTCTAAAGCTCCTCTCCCTTCGTGGTTTCTTTCGCCCCCAGCAAGCCCCGGGCCGCCTCATAGCTGGGGCTCCTTCAGTTCGGTTCTTTTTCTCAAACACGTATTAAGTATCTAACACATGCCACACACTAATCAGGATGCAAAGGATATGTCAGTTAGTGAAGCAGCGTCCCTACCCCACAGACATTACTTTCAAGCGGGAGATACTGTATATAAGCAATCAGGGAGATGGAGAAGCTACACAGGGTAAAGGAAATACGGGGTAGAGGGAGGGTTGCTGGCATTGAATCTGGGAAGGCCTCACTGATAAAAATGCGTGTTACTCTTCTCATTTGAATTTGTGGGCTGATCTAAAAGAAGGAAGATTCGGAAACAGCTTATGAATGTAAAAATTACAGCCGTAGTACTTATCGAAAACACCACAAATTAAGTAATAATAGCTAATATTGAACACATGTCATGTATACTTCAGGCAACAAAGTCTTTCTATTGATTATTAGGCTTTTTAATCTCTCAACAACCCCGAAGTCATCCTATTATTTAGTATTTTATTGATCAAAACATTGGAACTTTGTGTGCTATTTAACTGTATCCCAAGAAGCTAGAAGATAGGATTTTTAATGTTTTCACCATAAAGAAGTAATCCGGATGCATTGTCATACACCTGTATTTCCAGCTACTTGGGGAGGCGGAGGCAGGAGGATCTATGTTCCATCCACATTGGGCAACTTCTTGACACTCTGTCTCAAACAAAAAGGCAGAAGTTGTAGTACAGATGGTAGTATGCCCCCAGATTCAATCACCAGTACTGGAAAATTAAATAAAACGAGCTGGGAGATATAGCTTAATGGTACAGCAACTGAGTTTAGTCCCCAGTACTTAAACAAAAGAACCTTATGTAGTATATGATCCTCCCCAAACTCTCTATACTGTTTTGCTTAATTGCCTATGTTCCTTTGACTCAAGTTAAAGAAAATTATATTTATCTTCCCAGAGAAGCTTGTAATATAAAATGGATGCTTTTTTTACACTTAAATTAAAAAAGCAAGTGGACTTGGTAACAAATGTTTGTAATCACAGTACTTGGGAGACTAAGACTGACTGGAGGAAAGCAGGTTCGAGGCAAGCCTCAGAAAATAGTGAGACTTTAATAACCCAGCTATCCCCTGTTTCAAAATAAAAATAAAATAGGGCTAGGAATATAGCTCAGAGGTAAATCCCCCTGGATTAAATCCCAATTCTCTCTCTCTCTCTCTCTCTCTCTCTCTCTCTCTCTCTCTCACTCACACTCTCTCTCTCTCTCTCTCTCTCTCTCTCTCACACACACACACACACACACACACACACAGAGAGAGAAAGAGAAAAGATCAGGTTATTAACAGCATCCTTACATTTACATTTACTTTATTATGACAGTTTTATCTATCATCTAAATAGACGATATATTAATGTGTAATGTTTCTTCTAGGATGTGCACCCTCTCCAGGTGCTTATGATGTTAAAACTTCAGAAGTATCTAAAGGACCAGTATCCTTTCAGAAATCAGAAAGATTTAAAAAACAAAAAGGTAATGGGTCTCAACATGAAACAGTGGTTTTGTGATCTCAAGTTTTAAAATTAAGGTGTAAAGGTAAAACTGTGTTTAAGCTTTTATGTGGATAAAAGAATCAAGTACAGAATATTGCTTTTTCATTACACTGTACAACCAGGAAAAGTAAGCAAAATGCTCGCCTAGATATGTAATTTCCCTTTTGGTAATAACCTTAACCTTTATTTTGGAATGTTAGGAAAGTCAGAAAGGTACTAGGTGAATAAAAATTTGTGAAATAATTATTTAGAAATTAATAATAAAGAATAAGCCAGGTGTGGTGGGGCACGCTTGTAATCCCAGCTTTTGAGAGGCTGAGACCAGAGGATGATGGTTTGCAGACAGCCTCAGCCCTTAAAAAATAAAAAGAAAGCCAGACGTGGTGAGATACATGCTTGTAATCCCTGCCCTTGGGAGGCTGAGACAGAAGGATCGCACAGGTTCGAAGCCAGCCTCAGCTACTTAGAGAGGCTCTCAGCAACTCATTGAGACTCTGTTTCCAAATAAAGTATAAAATAGGTCTGAGAGTATAGCTCAGAGGTAGAAAGCCCCTGAGTGAGAAGAAAGAAAGAAAGAAAGAAAGAATAATTATGTTACTTCATTAATAGTTGCAATAAGAAATTTAGAAGTTGTGTTGTTAAAACATATAAACACCAACTACAATTCATTTTTCTGCAGAATCTCAACAAAATCTCAATGTTGATAAAGATAATACTGTCCTTGCTTCAGCTAAAAAAGCCAAGACAGTGGGACCTAAGGTGAGAAGCTTTAATTGTCAACTGTCATTGAAAACGTATCTAAAAGGTATTGTATTTGATTAGAGTAAGTTAAGTGCATAAATCAAAGTTACAAGCAAATTTGCAAATTAATGAAATAAATTATTAGAACTCTAGCCAGTCTGCATTCTTTCTAGGATTCTACTTAATGTTTAAGTGTACGTTTTATTTGCAATTACAAAATAGTTTCCACTTCTCAGTTATTTCAGTATCTAGATATTTGTGAGGAAGAGTATCTGTGAAGAAAAAAGAAAAATATTTACAGTTTCTAAAAGAAGGTTGCTACTCAGGAACCATTAGGGCATGTGACAGATTAAATTTTTGGCAGCCTTATGAGATGGCTTATGCAAGAACCTACAGTTATTGTTTTCATTCTGTAATAAGCAGGCAACTTTACTCTCTTAAGAAGTTGTGCAAATTTAATGTGACAAAGATTCAGAATTGGTATTCCAAAGCTAAGGGTTAAGTTTAGGCCATTTATTCTTTTGGCAATTACCTACGTTTCTTGTTCTATAGTATAGAGCTGTGTTGTCCTTCATGGAAGCGACTCTTCACATGTGGCTACTAAATAGTTAAAATGTGGCTACTGAGCCTGGTGTGGTGGCACACATTGTGATCCTACTACTTGGGAGGCTGAGAAAGGAGGATCTCAGTTTGTAGTGAGACCCTGTTCCAAAATAAAATAAAAGGAAAATATAGGGCTGAGGGTGTAGTTCATAGGTACACCACCCCTGAGTTCCATCCCCAGTACCACACACAGAAAAATGTGACTACTGCTACTAAAGGTGTGTGTGTGTGTGTGTGTGTGTGTGTGTGTGTGTGTGTGTGTGTGTTACTGGGGATGGAACCCAGGGATTTTCTACCTCTGGGCTGTACTTTTAGACCTATTTTATATTTTATTTGGAAACAAGGTCTCACCAAGTTGCTGAGAGCCTTACTAAGTAGCTTAGGGTGGCTTTGAACCTGCACAATCCTCCTGTCTCAGCTCCCAAGTACTGGGATTAAAAGCATGCACCACCACGCCCGGCTAAGTGCATATTTTATTTTATTTTTTGTAGTACTGGGATGGAACCCAGGGATTTTCTACCTCTGGGCTATACTCCCAGACCTATTTTATATTTTATTTGGAAACAGGGTCTCCCTAAGTTGCTGAGAACCTCACTAAGTAGCTGAGGCTGGCTTCGAATTTGTGCGATGCTCCTGTCTCAGCCTCCCAAGTACTGGGATTACAAGCGTGCGCCACCACACCCGGCTTAAATGTATATTTTAAAATAATCAGTTCTGCTAGTTGAAAATTTATAAGTGTTTTTAAGAATAACTTGAATATGTAAATCTTTTTCTTCTGTTTTGTGAAATCTAAATAAATATTCCTGACAAAAACTTTTCATCTAAGATTGAGATTTGTTGTATGTATGAAATACATGGAAGTTTTCAACAAATATAAAAAACTCAATAATTTCATACTTAATATTAGATGTCAACCACTAAGCCAAGCATGGAAAGGAGGGATGGGGAAGGAATGGGTGGGGACTGGGTAGGGGCAAACTGGAAGATGTGTGCATGTATGTCTACACAATTTTTTTATCCCATTATGATGTATGAATACAGTGCACCAATAAAAAAATTTAAAAAAAAATAATTTCATACTAATGACATGTTGAAATAATATGTTGAGCTGAGAAAAACAAGTTTTTCGTTGTAAATATGATTTAAAATGTGTCCTTTGCATTGTATCTTTATGGGTAGGACTGATATAGACACTCTTCTTAGAAATGAATGTAGATAGCTGGGCATGGTGGCGCATGCTTGTAATCCCAGCATTTGGGAGGCTGAGACAGGAGGATCATGCAGGTTCAAAGTCAGCCTCAGCTACTTAGTGAGGCCCTTTGCAACTCAGTGAGACCCTGTTTCAAAATAAAGAATAAAAAATAGGGCTAGTACTATCCCTAGTAGCACCCCCCCCAAAAAAAAAAAAAAATGAATGTAGATGGCTTTACTTGAATTTCTTGGAGAAACAATTCTGAAATTTTGAATTAATTACAAAATCCACAAATTCTTGTAGAAAGCTTAGGTTATTTTTTGTTTCATTTTGTTTTGTTTGGGTTACTGGGGATTGAAACTGGGGCATCCTACCTCTGAACTACAGCCCCAAACTTACTTTTATTCTTTATTTTGAAACAGGATCTCACTACATTGCGGAGGGTCTCACTAAGTAGCTGAGGCTGGCCACGAACCTGTGATCCTCCTGTCTCAGCCTTTCAAGTACATAGATTACAGGCTTGTGCCACTGTGCCCAGCTTAGAAAACTAAGGTTCTAAACCTGTAAGTATGTGTAGAATCCACAAATAATAGACTTTCCCCTAATAGCAAAGGCTATAGGAAAACAGTTTTGAAATTAATAAATAGAATTGTTGTGTATTCCCCTCAACCTAGAAACATGTAAACAAATTTTACTCAGAATGTTCATAGTTTCTTTCATTTAAATAGATATTCCATTTCTAGCCATTTTTTCAGAAAACTAATAAAATATATAATGTGAAAATTTACTTAGCATTAAGGCAATGAGATCATTAGAATCATAGGTTATACTGATTCTTCCCTCCCCCCCCTTTGGAATTACATATTTTTCTCTTTGAATGTTAAATTTAAATTCTTTTTTTTCCAAAAGTGTAGTTCTTTTATTCCAATATTCTGCAGGTTTTGGGGGTTTTTTTGTTTGTTTGTTGCAGGTCTGGGATGGAACCCAGGGGAATTCAATCTCCAAGCTACACCCCTTGCCTTGTTTTTTATTTTGAAACAGGGCCTCACTAAGTAGCTGAGGCTGTCCGCGAACCGCAATCCTCCAGTCTCAGCCTCCCAAATACTGAGATTATAAGCATGCGCCACCACACTTGGCTTTCAACATGAATGGGCATTGGATTTTGTGAAATTCTTTTTCAGCATCTATTAATATGATCATGTGATTTTTTAAAAATTTTATTGGTGCATTGTAGTCATACATCTTAATGGGGTAAAAGATGGTGGAGACATACATGTACACATCACCCAATTAGCCCTTACCCAGTTACCACCCCATTCCTTCCCCCTCCCTCCTTTCCATATAATTTATTCCTTAAAGATTCTTTTTTATGAGATGCATAGTTAGATAATCAAACTATGTTGCTATTTAACATTAGGAAGGAGGCAATCAATTGCTTATCAGTAGCCAGGTGTAGTGTCTTACACCTGTAATCCCAGTACTTGAGAGTATGACACAGGAGGGTCACAAGTTCTCGGCCAGCGTCAGCTACTTAGGCCCTCTGCAACTTTGTAAGACCCTTTTTCAAAATAAAAAGGGATGTAGCTTGGAGGCAGAATGCCCCTGGGTTCAATTTTCAGTTTCAAAAAATTGCTTATCCATAAACCTCCACCAGTTTCTTGTTTATTTTTTAATTTGGCCTCTTATAAGTAGTTGAAAACTTTTAAACCTAAAATATTTGGAGATTTTTAGAACCTTTTTCTTCATTTATCAGATAATGATCTACAAAATATTTTATAGCTTCATTGCAATATTTGAAGTAGTAATTAACTGGAAACTTTTTAATTAAATTTGGTAGCAAAAAATTAAATTTGGCTGTGATATTTATGTCACTTAAACTTGTTTATAATTGTTCTTTTAAACAGAAGGAACCACAAAAGAATGATAAGGATTTGAAAAGATTAGAAAAAGAGGTAAGCAGTGCTTCCAATTTACTGAAAAATAAATGATAGAGAAGTTTTGCAATGCTAGAGTGAAGCAATCATGCCATCCAGTGTCAGTACTTATTTGGGGATGGTTCCTTCTCTGTTTCAGTCACCATATTTCTGAGCCTCTCCAGGCTAGGTCAGTATGATATGCTGTCAAGATCAAGTTTACTTGTGTGTGTGTGTGTGTGTGTGTGTGTGTGTGTGTGTGTGTGTGTTACTGGGAGTGGAACCCAGAGGCTTTCTACCTCTGGGCTACACTCCCAGACCTCTTTTTGGAAACAGGGTCTCACTAAGTTACTGAGAGCCTCAGTAAGTAGCTGAGGCTGGCTTCGAACCTGTGTGATCCTCCTGTCTCTGCCTCACAAGTGCGGGGATTACAAGCGTGCGCCACCACGCCCGGCTTGGCAAGATCAAGTTTATAATCAGAGCTACAGCAAATTCAGAATAACCCATTTCATGAAAAACTGGTACTAAAATTCTGTGTCTTTGTTTGTTTGGTTTGGTTTGGTGCTGGGGATTGAACCCACAGGCATCTACCTGTGAGCTACACCCCCAGCCCTATTTTTATTCTTTATTTTGAAACTGGGGGGTTGTAGTAGTTTTTATTTTTGTTTTGTTTTATCTAGTAGAAACCACAGGAGTGATGGCTTGGTGATGCCTACTATATTCTACTCAAAAACCCAACTCTACTTTCTTGAGATAAAAAAATATTTACTGTCTCAAAATATAATGTACATTTGTATAATTAAATTAGAAAAAGGAAGCCTGGCGTGGTGTCACAGGCTTGTAATCCACGCGCTATAATCCCCATGCTTGGGGGGTGGAGACAGCGCTTGTAATCCCCGCGCTTGGGAGGCGGAGACAAGAGAATCCTGCAGGTTCGAAGCCAGCCTCCCTGGCTTAAGAGACCCTGTTTCTTAAGCCGGGCGTGATGGCGCACGCTTGTATTCCCAGCGCTTGGGAGGCTGAGATAGGAAGATCGTGCAGGTTCGAAGCCAGCCTCAGCTGGCTTAAGAGACCCTGTCTCCAAATAAAATATAAAATATGTCTGGGAGTGTAGCCCAGAGGTAGAGGGCCCCTGGGTTCCATCCCCAGTACTACACACACACACACCAAAAAAAGAAACCCTGTTTCCAAATAAAATATAAAATAGGTCTGGGAGTGTAGCCCGGAGGTAGAAGGGTTCAATCCCCAGTACCACCAAAAAGAAAAAAAAAATAGAAAAAGGAAGAGCTCTTATGTAGAGAAATAGTTTAAAGTTGGATAAAACAGCTTAATTCTATTTGGAAGTTTATGGAAAATAAGATTCTTCTGAGCCGGGCATGGTGGTGCACGCTTTTAATCCCAGCATTTGGGAGGCTGAGACAGGAGGATCATGGTTCATGGACAGCCTCAGCTCAGCTACTTAGTGAGGCCCTCTGCAACTCAGTGAGACCCTGTTCCCAAATAAAGAATAAAAAAATAGGGCTTGGGTTTAGCTCGAAGGTAGAATGCCCCTGGGTTCAATCTTCAGCACCACATAAAAAAGAAAAGATAACTTTTGTTCTTAAGATGCCAACTTTTAAGAAATATCATAATGTAAATATTATTCAAATAATTTATATAGGCGTAATATAAGACTATGCATGTACTGTTAAAATCTGTGTTTTTTTCTAGAAGCTTTAATGCTTTCATTACCAATAGCATCTGTTTACATTGGCATCGTATTAGTGAACCATTCATTTATGAAGTTGTTGTTTTTGTTTTTGTTTTTCTTCCAGATTCGTGTTCTTGTGCAGGAACGTGGTGTTCAGGACAGACGGATCCAGGATATGGAAATGGAGTTGGAAAAGATGGAAGGAAAGCTTAATGCTGTAGTCAGAGAAAAAACATCCCTCTCTGCAAATAATGCATCCTTGGAAAAACAGCTTATTGAGTTAACCAGGACTAATGAACTACTAAAATCTAAGGTATTTGAACCCCATGACAACACTTAGATTGAATAAAATTTAATATGTGTATTTTTTTTTCTCATTTACAGTTGTTGGGGAGTTTAGGGCTCTATGGTAGCCTTTTTCTTTCTCTAAATGTTCTTGAAATATTAACCTGCTTCAAAAAGGAATTACTCTATCTCTTTTTGATATGTTGTCTAAGACATACTACATTATAAAAAAAATTGTTTGTTTTTTTTAATTCTGACATTTTCTTACCCCTCAAAGTCACCCCCAGTAAATGACCATTAACAACAGTCACAGAGCAAAGCATGGTCATGTATGCCTATAATCCCAGTACTTGGGATGCTGATATGGGAGAACAAAGGTTTGTAGCTAGCCTCAACAATGTAGCAAGGTTCTCAGTAACTTAGTGAGAACCTGTTTTCAAGTTAAAAAAAAAAAAGAGAGAGAAAAGAAAGAAAACCGAGCAAGGTGGCACATTCTTGCAATTCCAGCATTTGGGAGGCTGAGACAGCAGGATTGGGGTTCACGGACAGCCTCAGCTACTTAGTGAGGCCCTTTGCAACTCAGTGAGACCCTGTTTCAAAATAAAGAATAAAAAATAGGGCTGAAGCCAGGTGTGGTGGCACACGCTTGTAATCCCTGCACTTGGGAGGCTGAGACAGGAGGATCGCGCAGGTTTGAAGCCAGCCTCAGCTACTTAGTGAGGCTCTCAGCAACTTAGTGACACCCTGTTTCCAAATAAAATATAAAATGGGTCTGGGAGTATAGCCCGGAAGTAGAAAGCCTATGGGTTCCGCCCCCAGTACTACCCAAAAAAAAAAAAATAGGGCTGGGGTGTAGCTCAAAGGTAAAATGCTCCTGGGTTTCATCCCCAGTACCACACACACACACACACAAAAAAAAAAAAAAAAAACCAGGGCTGAGGGTGGGGGTATACCTCAGGTCGAAGACACTTGAATTCAATCCCCAGAACCAAAATAAAGAAATAACAATCACAGACTTGGCAAATAAATGAATTAATGGAATGGTCCTCTTGCTTGTTATAGTAGTAGAAGGAGGATGTAAATCACCATCGGTTTCACAAGTGTTACTTATTCAGAGCCTATGATGTTTGAGGCTCTTTGCTTAAAGGAGAGTAAAAGTGCATCAGAATCAATGTGGGAAGCCGGAAGCCGGGCGTGGTATCACACACTTGTGATCCCAGCATTTGGGAGGCTGAGACAGGAGGATTGCGAAGGCTCAAAACCAGCCTCAGCTACTTAGTGAGGCCCCTTGAAACTCAGTGAGACCCTATTTCAAAATAAAGAATAAAAAATAGGGCTGGGGATGTAGCATAATGCCTCTGGGTTCCATCCCACTACTGCCAAAAAAAAAAAAAAAAAAAAAAAAGAATCACCAACATGGGGAAGAGAGTAGATTCCTAGGCCAGGGCCTTCTAATCGAGCAGACCTCAGATGGACCCTGTATTATGCATATTTCAGGTATAGCAGACAATTAACATCAATAGTATTAAGTAAACTCATTTCAGTAAATCCTCTCTGAGAGGCTTGTTTTTGAGGCTTGGAGTAAACTTTCCAGCATATGAAGATCAATCGCCACCCAAACTATTTCATAACCAAAAAGGCACATTAAGGAAATGAGAGGGCAGAACAATACTAAGTACAATAAGTAATTGCATTGATCAAAAGCTGTTTTCTCTGCTGGGTGTGGTGGCGCACCCTTGGAATCTCAGTACTTGGGAGGCTGAGACAGTATAAAAAATAGGGATGGAGGTGTATCTCAGAGGTAGAATGCTCCTGGATGCATTCTACCTGGATGCATCATAGGATGGAGGTGTATCTCAGAGGTAGAATGCTCCAAGTACTTAAAAAAAAAAAAAAAAAGCTCTTTTCTCTATCAAAGTTCAATTCAAGTAAGTAATAGTCACAATGATAGAGTAATCAATATTTAAGTGACTCTTTTATGTGACACAACAGAAAATGTGAAGTCTTTACATGTTTATTGTCTTAGTTTTCTGAAGATGGTAATCAGAAGAATATGAGAATTTTAAGCCTGGAGTTGATGAAACTTAGAAACAAAAGAGAAACAAAAATGAAGGTGAGTGCTGCCTTTAGAAAGTTTACGGTGTCTAGGCACGCCAGACCCCTGGAGAAACCGGGCCCAGTAAGATGCTGGATTCTGGGCAGGGGTTTCGCGCAGCGCACACCAGCCGGGCCCGGGTCGCAGGACTCTGGGCCCCGGGCCGAACTGCACGTAGCACGCCAGACCCCTGGAGAAACCGGGCCCAGTAAGACGCTGGGTTCTGGGCAGGGGTCGCTCGCGGGGCACGCCAGCCGGAGCCCAGGTCGCGGGACTCTGGGCCCCGGGCCAAACTGCGAGTAGCATGCCAGACCCCTGGAAAAACCGGGCCCAGAACAGAAAAAGATAAAGAAAAATATCGGAGAGGAGGTAAGAAAGCCGTTATGGATGCCAGGACACTGGAGATGCAGACAAAACTTATCTAAATGCACTGGAACTTATGGAAAAATTCGCCGTGAAAGAGGACTGCTATTTCTCTATATTGTTAAGAATCTCAGACATCACCTGTAAGGAGAGAGTTTAGCGGAGACCAAGGAGAAATGCGGTGTTAAAAGAGTTCTCCGCGATGGTGGTGGAGACTTGTATTCAGGAGAAGCAGAAACCGGATCCTACCAACTTTATTTTTTTTTGGAGAAATTACACCAAATGTCGAATGCTACCATCACGCATGCTTAGGAACACTGGACAACATTCAGAGTGGAAAATCCTGGGAAGGATTTGAAACAGTGGAGGCAGTGGCAATGCCAGTGGCCAATACTCAGGGGAGGCAGAGATCTGATACATTACACCTGGAACCTTTGAAATAATAACCACAGAGACAGTGATCAGAACCTGCTGAGGGGTTAGGCAGGCCCCGGGGCCAGTGGCTGACATCGGAGCTGCTGTGAGGCAAGGCCACTACTGAGGCCTCCGTGGCCAGGATTGGAACTTGCCGAGGGGTTTGACTGATGCTGGGGCCAGCGAGGCCAGCATTGGAGCCTGCCATGAGGCAAGGCTTGTGCTGGGGCCTCCGAGGTCGGGTCCTGAACCTGCTGAGGGGTTAGGCCAGTGCTGGGGCCAGCGAGGCCGGCATCAGAGCCTGCCGTGAGGCAAGGCCAGTACTGGGGCCTCCGAGGCCAGGATAAGAGCCTGCCGAGGGGTTAGGCCGGTTCTGGGGTCAGCGAGGCCGTCATCGGAACCTGCTGTGAGGCAAGGCCGGTGCTGGGGCCTCCAAGGATGGGACCGGAGCCTGCTGAGGGGTTAGGCCGGTGCTGGGGCCAGCGAGGCCGGCATCAAAGCCTGCCATGAGGCAAGGCCGTTACTGGGGCTTCCGAGGCCCGGATAAGAGCCTGCCGAGGGTTAGGCCGGTGCTGGGGCCAGCGAGGCCGGCATCGGAGCCTGCCGTGAGGCAAGGCCGGTGCTGGGGCCTCCGAGGCAAGGATAAGAGCCTGCCGAGGGGTTAGGCTGGTGCTGGGGCCAGCGAGGCCGGCATTGGAGCCTGCCGTGAGGCATGACCAGTGCTGGGGCCTCCAAGGCCGGGATCGGAGCCTGCTGAGGGGTTAGGCCGGTGCTGGGGCCAGTGAGGCCGGCATCGGAGCCTGCCTTGAGGCAAGGCCGGTACTGGGGCCTCCGAGGCCAGGATAAGAGCCTGCTGAGGGGTTAGGCCGGTACTGGAGCCAGTGAGGCAGGCATCGCAGCCTGCCGTGAGGCATGGCCGGTGCTGGGACCTCCGAGGCCAGTATCGGAGCCGGCCAAGGGGTTAGGCCGGTGCTGGGACCTCCGAGGCTAGTATCGGAGCTGGCCGAGGGGTTAGGCCGGTGCTGGGGCCAGCGAGGCCGGCATCGGAGCCTGCCATAAGGCAAGGCCGGTACGGGGGCCTCTGAGGCCAGGATAAGAGCCTGCCGAGGGGTTAGGCCGGTGCTGGGGCCAGCGAGGCCGGCATCGGAGCCTGCCGTGAGGCATGGCTGGTGCTGGGGACTCCGAGGCCAGGATCGGAGCCTGCTGAGGGGTTAGGCCGGTGCTGGGGCCAGCGAGGCCGGCACCGGAGCCTGCCGTGAGGCAAGGCCGGTACTGGGGCCTCCGAGCCTGGGATTGTCGCCTGCCAAGGGGTGAGGCCGATGCTGGGGCCAGCGAGGCCGGCATTGGAGCCTGCCGTGAGGCAAGGCCAGTGCTGAGGCCTCCGAGGCCGGGATTGGAGCCTGCCTTGAGGCAAGGCCGGTACTGGGGCCTCCGAGGCCAGGATAAGAGCCTACCGAGGGGTTAGGCTGGTGCTGGGGCCAGCGAGGCCGGCATCGGAGCCTGCTGTGAGGCAAGGCCGGTACTGGGACCTCCGAGGCCGGGATTAGAGCCTGCCGAGGGGTTAGGCCGGTGCTGGGGCCAGCGAGGCCGGCATCGGAGCCTGCCGTAAGGCAAGGCCGGTACTGGGGCCTCCGAGGCCAGGATAACAACCTGCCAAAGGGCTAGACCGGTGCTGGGGCCAGCGAGGCTGGCATTGGAGCCTGCCGTGAGACATGGCCAGTGCTGGGGCCTCCTAGGCCAGGATTGGAATCCTGCCAAGGGGTTAGGCCGGTGCAGGGGCCAATGGCCAGCATCGGAGCCTAGCGTGAGGCAAGTTCACTCCTGCAGCCTCCAAGGCCGGGACCAAAGCCAGCTTAGGGGTTAGACCAGTGCAGGGGCCAGCGAGACCAGAACTGGAGCCTCCCATGAGGCAAGGCTGCTGCTTGAGCCAGCGAGGTCTGGATCAGTCCACTGAGTAGCCAGGCCACTACTGGGACCATCAAGAGTGGGATCGGTACTTGCAACGCAGCATGCACAGAGAAATATCGCAGAAAATATAAATCAGATGCTCCTCTTAATCAGCAATAACTAGGAGGAAAAGGGCAACAGGAAGAGGTTGAGCTATAGAAAGGGCCCTATAGTGAAGCAACTAATGTGACCAATCAGAGGGTATGTAATACTGGAGGACGGAGCCTCTTTAAAACGCAGGAGGTACATAAACAAATTTATCAAAGTAAATCACCAAAGAAGCGTGGGATGGAGGAAGGGGGAGGGAATGGGATGGGGGCTGGAGGAGGGCTAATTGGATGATGTGTGCTTGTATATCCTCTCAAGTCTTGTACTCCAATGTGATTGATATATGACTACAATGCACCAATTTAAAAAATAATAAAAAAATTTTATGATTGGAAAAAAAAAGTTTACAGTGTCTAGATCTGTCTATCTAAACAGTTTCTAATTTTCTAAAAGAAATCTCTGTGTTGTGTAGAGTATGATGGCTAAACAAGAAGGCCTAGAGGTGAAGCTGCAGGTCACCCAGAAGAATCTGGAAGAGTCTCAGGAGAAAACAGCACAACTGGAGGAGAAACTGTAAGTGGCTAGCAGGAAAGACACACAAAGTGTAACTAATTACTTTTTATTTTACCCATACGTAAAATGTTTGCAAATTAATAGAGTACCAGGTGATGTTTCAGTACACGCATACACTGTAATCAGGCTGAAAATCTTTGTTTCCTCAAACATGTATCATTTGTTTATGGTAAAAACATTCAAAATCCTCTCTTGTAACACTTTGAAGTACACAATGTTTAATTATTAGCTATGGTCACCCTAATGTAAAACAGGACACCAGCACTAATACTGGTATCTCCATTTGTTTACTATTCTCCTTTTGATCATTATCTAGACTGTTTTTAGTTTCCAATTCTGAATAAGACCATTTTGAACATATTGTGTATCTTTGTGGGTACATGTTTTTATTTCTCCTGGGTAAGGCTCTAGGAGTTGAAATATCTAGGAGTTGAAATCTTGAGACATGGGGTAATTTATATATAACCTTTTATTTGTTTTTTATTTTTTATCTATTTATTTATCATTTGCAGAACCAGGGATGAAACCCAGGGGCATTCTACCTCAGAGCTACACCCCCAGCACTATTTTTTATTTCTTATTTTGAAACAGGGTCTCACTAAGTTGCACAGGGGCTCACTAACTAAGTAGCTGAGGCTGGCTGCGAACCTTTGATCCTCCTGTCTCGGCCTCCCAAGTGCGTGCCACCACACCCGGCATATATATAACATTTTTAAAAACTCAAAAGTTGTTGCATCATTTTTTGCCCTTACTATTAGAGCTTGATGGTTCCAGCTGTTCTGCATTCTTACCACCATTTGCCGTTGCCAATTTATTGTAGTCTTTTTTTTTTTTTTTTGCGGTATTGGCAGTGGAACCCAGGAGCATTCTACCTTCAGGGTACAGCCTTAGTTTTATTTTTTATTCTTTGTTTGGAAACAGGGTCTCACCGAGTAGCTGAGTCTGTTCTCAAACCCTGATCGTCTGTCTCAGCTTCCCAAGTACTGGGATTACAAGCGTGCACCAGCATGGCTGGCTACGGTAGCCTTTATAATGAGTATGAAGTGATAATTTATTATTTTAATTTGCTACTGATGTTAGCCGGGTGTGGTGGCGCAGGCTTGTAATCCCCGCCGCTTGGGAGGCTGAGACAGGAAGATCTACAGGTTCGAAGCCAGCCTCAGCTACTTAGTGAGGCTCTCAGCAACTAAGTGAGACCCTGTTTCCAAATAAAATATAAAATAGGGCTGGGAGTATAGCCCGGAGGTAGAAAGCCCCTTGGGTTCCATCCTCAGAACCAGAAAAAATAAAATAAAATAATTTTTTACTGATGTTAATGTTGAACATATTTATGTATTTATCAATCATTTATTCATGTGTCTTCTATTGTAGAGTGTCTATTTAAGTCTCTTGTTCATTTCTTTTTTTAAAATTTTTTATTGGTGCATTATATTCATACATCATACTTTTTTGTTCATTTTTTAAATTAGGTTTATTTAGAAGAAGTAAACACATAAGTAATTAAGCCCCAGGCATCCTGGGACCAAAGCTTTATCACACACAAAATACTGTTTGGGTGTGTTAGGAAACCAAAAAAGGCTCCAAACGAGATTATTTCGGATCTTTGGGTTGTTGCTGATGATGGTTCTCATTTTCGTAGCTCTTTCGTCGCAGTACGTTTAGAAAGCTTTTTCACTGAAATGAGCTCGTTAGTCTCCTGCCTGCATATAAACCGCCAGCCTAAGAAGTCACGTGGGATAATGGTTAAGAGCGTGAACTCCGGACTCAACTTTGCTGCTACAAGAGAACATGGTGTATAATAAGCATTGTGTATGATCATTACGAGAACAAACTAATGTATTAACATCTTTTATTTTTAGTGTTTCAGTAGAAAAGGAAAAGATTGATGAAAAATCTGAAACAGAAAAACTCCTAGAATACATAGAAGAAATTAGGTAATATGTATAGTTTCTTTAAGTTGGGCTGCTTTGATGAACATTGATGAATACATCAGTTTTATCATTTTGCTGTTAATTTTCCAGTAACTAGAGATATCTCCTTCAAAATAATTTTAATACAGTTGTGCATCAGAGCAAATGGAAAAATATAAGCTAGATATTGTCCAGTTAGAAGAAAATCTGAAAGAGAAGAATCAGGAAATTTTAAACATGAAGCAGTCTCTTGAAGAAAATATTGTCATGTTGTCTAAAGAAGTACAAGACCTGAGTGCTAAATGTCAACTACTTGAAAGCGAAAAAGGTATTTGGAAATTATAATCACTTTCTTTTGCAGGGAGCAGGGTACTGGGAATTGGACCCTGGGGCACTCTACCTCTGCGCTGCACCCCCAGCCCAGTTTTTCTTTTTTATTTGCCACAGCGTCTCTGCTATTTTGCTGAGGGGCTCCCTAAATTGCTGAGGCTGGACTTGAACTTCTGACCTTCTGTCTTGGCCTCCTAAGTACTGGGATTACAAGCATCGCCTACCACACTCAGTTCATTATTCTCTTTAGAGAAGTGCTACATACTCTGTTTAAGAAAAGCACTGTTACGTTAAAACAACTTTTTATAATTGCATAACAACAACAAAAATTCCTATATTTGAGAGACTTTTGCTTTTATATTTCTTCTCTATTTTAGCATACTGCTTTTCTTGACTGAAAATAAAGAATTGTGCAGTTTGTGACTTCCATACTGGTTTGCTATATAAAATTGACAACACAAATCTAGTTTTATTATTTAGTATACAATGCATATCATATAGAGTAATGATACAAACTTCCTGTCTGGCTTATTTCTTTGGAAACACTTGACCTATATAACATACTAAGAAAAGTATAATGAAATATTGTAGAAATCTGAGTTTCTTAAAGGTAATGTTTTATCTACATATAGTATTTTTTTTGGTGGGGGGCGGGTCTGGGGATGGAACCCAGGGGCATTCTACCTCCAAGCTATACCCTCTGCCCTATTTTTTTTTTTTTTTTTTTATTCTTTATTTTGAGACAGGGCCTCACTAAGTTGCGGAGGGCCTCACTAAGTAGCTGAGGCTGTCCACGAACCGCGATCCTCCAGTCTCAGCCTCCCGAATGCTAAGATTACAAGTGTGTGCCACCATGCCCAGCTCTTACAGTATTTTTGATGTTTCCTTTTACAGAAGACCTTGTCAACAGGAATGCAGAAAGGGATGAAAGTTTGAATGCTGAAATACTAAACTTGAAAGAGAAACTTAATCTTGAAACACAAGAACATGAAAGGCTTCAACATAAAGAGTTGCAAATTGAATCACTGCTACAACAAGAGAAGGTAGCTAACTACAATGTAAAATGAAAATGTGCTTTTCGTTTATTATAAGTTTTTCTTTCAGTCAGATACAGAAACCTCTGTATAAGTCACTTGATCCAGTCATTCCAGTTTTAGAATTTGATCCTAAATAATCATAAATCTGATGAAGATCTATCCACAGATTTTCACAATATGTACAACACAGATTATTGAGAATAAATCTGGGCATGGTGACACACTCTTTTAATCTCCGTGTTTAGGAGGCTGAGACAGGAGGATCACACAGGTTTGGAGCCAGCCTCACTACTTAGCAAGGCTCTCAGCAACTTGTGAGACCCTGTTTCCAAACAAAGTATAAAATAGTTCTGGGAGTATAGCGTGGAGGTAGAAAAGCCCCTGGATTCCACCCCTAGTACCACAAAAATTAAATAAAAAATAAAAAATAAATAGAGCTGGTTGTGTCTCGGGGTAAAAATGCCCCTGTGTTCAATCCCCATTACTGCAAAAAAAAAAAAACCATACTTTTTATAATATCCTGAGAAAAGTATATTAAAGTATAACTAAAAGCCAATTGTAAGAGACATAAATATGTTAGCTTTATGAGAAGCTTTGTGCACACAAAAGCCTGAAATGACAAGATAGTTTATGAAAAAAATGTGTATTTTTCAAAAATGTTTTTTCAAAAAATTTATACCTTTTTTTCTCGTAAATATCTCTGAAATGCCATTTCGGATTATTTGTTGGTTTTTTATTTGGATATAGGAGTTATCTTCTAG
This sequence comes from Muscardinus avellanarius, assembly GCF_963383645.1. NCBI lineage: Eukaryota > Metazoa > Chordata > Mammalia > Rodentia > Gliridae > Muscardinus > Muscardinus avellanarius. Next base: position 15,481,140 of record NC_137793.1, read on the forward strand.
TCTTCAGCAGAACCTATGCTCTTTTCAAGAAGAAATGAGGAAAGAGAGGGATGTCTTTAAGGAAGAATTAAGGCTAGCACTGGAAGAGCTGGACGCAGTGCAGCAAAAGGAGGAACAATCTGAAAGGCTGCTCACGCAACTGGAAGAGGAGAAAAAGACCACCGCCAAAGAACTGCAGCTTCTAGGAGAACAGCTGAAAACGTGTGTGTTAATAGTACCTCGTACTTACACATGACAGATGACTCAGACGTTGAAAGTTATTTCCCAGTGGCTTTCTTTGGACTTTCACATTAATCTTGTCATTGTATGAAGTAGGAAGTGTTTTATGAGTAAGGAGCAGACGCAGAGGTAAACCTCATGCCAGGAATGCGTGTGTAAGCAGGACAGCTATAGCAGAAGTGTCCTCTCAAGCTTTTGAGGCCAGGAATTACAGCAGTTTAATAAACAGATGGCCAAAGTTTTGTGCTCCTTCAGCTATACTTGGTATGCTCTGTTTATATGCAAAGAGTCAAAATTTAACAAATCCAGGTACTTTTTGGCTGGTAATCCTTAGATTCTTTATTATTGGCTGTTGCTGTAAGATGCTGATTTAGTTTTTACTTATCTTTCCCCAAATTTCAAATAATCCACATAAATGCATGTGATACAAAAAGTGAAACTTAGTAATCAGTATCTCTGGAGAAAAACAAAACTAAAATAAGAGCAGGAAAATAAGACAAAGGCAAGAGATAAAAACCATGCTGTAGTACTCATTCTGGCAGCACATACACTAAAATCAGAACGCTGCAGAGAAGATTCAAATGGCCCTGTGCACTGCCGGGCGTGGTGGCGCACACTTGTAATCCTTGCACTTGGGAGGCTGAGACAGGAGGATCGCATAGGTTTGAATCCAGCCTCAGCTACCTAGTGAGGCTCTCAGCAACTTAGTGAGACCCTGTTTCCAAATAAAATAAAAAATTGGTCTGGGAGTATAGCCCGGAGGTAGAAAGCCTCTGGGTTCCACCTCCAGTACCACAAAAAAACAACAACAAAAAAAACCCTCCAAACCAAAGGCACCAACACGATCAGTCTTCGAGTGGTTCCCCCAAACCCAGTATCTTTGGTTTAAAAAAAAATGGCCCTGTGCAGAGATGACATGCAAATTTGTAAGGCTTTTCATATTAAAGAAAGAAGAATATGTAAAGTTGGAAAAACGTGAATCTGAACTAACTACACAATAACTACTGCAAAGATGAAGAAAGAAAATGTATGTGATTAACAGTTTCTGTGTATCCTCTTAGTGTTATGATGTAGTTTTGACCTTTTTGTTGCTGTTGTTTTAAGGAAAGAAGCTGAAATGGAAAGAAATAATATTGCTCACCATGAAGCCACCCTTAACTTACAGGACAAGTATAATAGTACAGTGCAAAGCCTTGGAGATGTTGCTGCTCAGTTTGAAAGGTATTTTTCTTGGAAGCCTGCACTCTAATGTGAACAGGAAAAGTACCTCGGAAAGGTGAACACAGCGCTCACGCAGAAGATGGCTGGCATTACATTAAATTCCAATGACCAGCCATAGAAGGGCATTAATGTCCATGGCTAATCTTAGTATATTTAAATAGAAATGTCCCTTTTTAGCTGGGTGTGGTGGCGTACTCTTGTAATCCCTTGTGTGAGAGGCTGAGACAGGAGGATCTCACAGGTTCAAAGCCAGCCTCAGCTGCTTAGTGAGGCTCTCAGCAACTTAGTGAGACCCTGTTTCCAAATAAAATATAAAATAGGTTTGGGAGTATAGCCCGGAGGTAGAAAAAACCCTGGGTTCCCCAGTACCACAAAAAAAAAAAAGAAAGAAAGAAACATCTCTTGCCAAGTATCCTATTCAAATTTCATGCTTTCTCAAACTTTGATACTTCTAGCCGGGTGTGGTGGCGCACACTTGTAATCCCCACGCTTGGGAGGCTGAGACAGGAGAATCGTACAAGGTTGAAGCCAGCCTCAGCTACTTAGTGAGGCTCTCGGCAACTTTGTGAGACTCTGTTTTCAAATAAAATATAAAAAAGTTCTGGGAGTATACCCCGGAGATGGAAAGCCTCTGGGTTCCACCCCTAGTACCACCAAAAAAAAAAAAAACTTTGATACTTCTGTTTTGGTTTTTTTTGGGGGGGTTTGGGTATTGGGGATTGAAACCAGAGGCATTTTACCTCCAAACTATATCCCTCTGGTCTATTTTTTTTTTTCTTTTTCTTTCTTGTTTTTTTTTTTTTTTTCTTTATATGGAAACAGGGTCTCACTAGGTTGCTGAGAGCCTTGCTGGCTATGTACACCTGCAATCCTCCTGTCTCAGTCTCCCACAGTCTCCCAAGTACTGATGTGAAAAGCATGCCCTATCACGCCCAGCTCTGTTTTACTTTCCTGATGTCATCATTTTGTTTAAATAATCAAAAGCTTTTTTTCTCCTTATTATCAAACTTACAAACACCCACATTTATACTCAGCCTGACTTCCCACCTGTTCAGTGACTTCTGTCTTTTTTTTAACCTTCAGAGGCCTCATTCTAAATGTGTTCTTTGTTAAGATTCCTCATTCTTTCTGCTGGAACTTTTCCCATAAATAGGAATGCATGCTGCCAGGCATGGTGGCTCACGCTTGTAATCCCAGCGTTTGGGAGACTGAGACAGGAGGATAGCTGTTCATGGCCAGCCTCAGCTACTTGGGCCCTTTGCAACTCAGTGAGATCCTGTTTCAAAATAAAGAATAAAAAATAGGGCTAGGGTTGTAGCTCTTAGGTAGAATGCCCCTCAGTTTCATCCCCAATAACGCAAAAATAAAATAAATTTCACCACACATGGTAGTGCACAGCTACATCTCAGTACTTGGGAGGTTGAAGCTACAGGAGGATCACAGGTTTGAGGAGAGCCTTAGCAGCTTAACTAGACCCTCAACAACTCAGACGTTGTTTCAAAGTAAAAAATAAAAAGAGATGGTGTGTGCAGCTCACAGGTAGAATAACCTGCGTTCAATTCCCAGTTTGAAAAAATAAAGTTTTAGCCAGTCATGGTGGCGCACGCTTGTAATCCCCGCGATTGGGAGGCTGAGACAGGAGGATCGCGCAGGTTCGAAGCCAGCCTCAGCTACTTAGTGAGGCTCTCAGCAACTTAGTGAGACCCTGTTTCCAAAATAAAAAAATATAAAATAGGTCTGGGAGTATAGCCCGAAGGTAGTAAGCCTCTGGGATCTACCCCCAGTACCACCAAAAAATAAAAAATAAAAAAATAAAAAATAAAGTTTTATTCGTTGCATAACTTCACTCACCATCAATATGATAACAACATTAAATTTTGTCTAACTCAATTCTGAGTATTCTACTACCTGCTTGACATATTTCTATCAGAACTGATAGCTGATCTGCCCACAACTCTTTTTTTTTTGCCGGTTTGGGGATGGAACCCAGAGGCCTTCTACCTCTGAGCTATACCCCCTGCCCTATTATTTGTTTATTTATTTTTGAAACAGGGATCCACTGAATTGCAAAGGGTCTCACTAATTAGCTGATGCTGTCCATGAACTGCGATCCTCCATTCTCAGTTTCCCAAATGCTGGGATTATAAGCGTGCGCTACCTTGCCCGGCTACCCACAACTCTTTTTTTTTTTTTTTTGGTGGTGGTACTAGGGGTGGAACCCAGAGGCTTTCTACCTCTGGGCTACACTCCTAGACCTATTTTTTATTTTATTTGGAAACAGGGTCTCACTAAGTTGCTGAGAGCCTCACTAAGTAGCTGAGGCTGGCTTCGAACCTGTGTGATTCTCCTGTCTCTGCCTCCCAAGCACAGGGATTACAAGCCTGAGCCACCATGCCCGGCTTGCCCACAACTCTTGATCTTTCTCTTTTTCTACCTCTACTCTCTGCTTGTGTCATCATAATTTTTTTTTTCTTTTCTTCATCATAGCCAATGACATTTTCCATCTTTCTACCTTCTTACTCTATAAGTCCTAGACTTAGAAGGTGTGCTGGTTCCTGCTTGGAATACCAGTACTTGGGAGGCTGAAACAAGAGGAGCTCAGGTTCACAGCCAGTCTCAGCAATATAGTGAAGCCCTCCGCAAATTAGTGGAGACAGTGGTTCAAAAATAAAAAATAAAATACAGTTGAGGGTGTACCTTAGAGGTAGAATGCCCCTGGGTTCAATTCTCAAACCCCCCACACACAGAAAAAGAAAACCTAGACTCATCCGTGATTATTTTCTTTCACATTTTCTCTCCAGTTGATCTTTTGAATTTTTCTTTTATACCTGCAAAAAAATCTCACATCTTTTTTGTACGAATGTTCATCAGCCTTATCTGGGCTGATAAATTCTCTTCCTATTGATCTCCTAATTTTTCATTTCTGCCACTTCCATAATTTATCCTCATATCGCTAGAATAATCCACCTACTTAGAAACCTTTATTTAGCCCGATGTGGTGGCACACGCTTGTAATCCCAGTACTTGGGAGGCTGAGACAGGAGGATCTGGGTTCGTGGCCAGCCTCAGCTACTTTGTGAGGCCCTCCAAAACTTAGTGAGACCCTGTTTCAAAATAAAAGAAAAAAAAAAATCGGGCTAGGGGTGTGGCTTGGAGGTAGAATGCCCCTGGGTTCAATCCCCAACACCACACACACACAAAAAAAACCTTTATTTATTGACTTTCCATTATTTCTTAGATAACTCATTTTGCCCTGCCTTTCTTATTCATTAGGCTTCAGCCTAACCTCTTAAGAGAATATCATCTACCTGACTGGGAACTCTTTTTTTTTTTTTTTAAACTGGGGATTAAAGCCACGGTCATTCTACCTTGCAAGCTATGCCCTTTTTATATAAATATACATAAAAAGGGCTGGCCCTTTTTTATTTTGAAATAGTGTCCTGCTAAGTTGCTAAGGAGCTCCTTAAATTGCTGAGGCTAGCTCCAACCTGCAGTCCTCTTGTAGCCTCCCACATAGTGAGATTAGTTCTACATCTCTAAGCCCTGTTCATGTTATCTTAATCCACTGAAATACTTTTTCTTAACTGCCTATCTAACTTTTACCCATCATATCTCAGCTTAAGTATGAATCTTTAAGAAAGTCTTTTCTAAATCATCAACTAAAATGTAAGTTTCCCTGTTTTATGAGCTGAATGTTCTTTGTACATTCCCTTAACATTTAACTCAGAATACTGAATTCTTAGCGGGGCGTGGTGGTGCACGCTTGTAATCCCAGCATTCAGGAGGCTGAGACCTGGAGGATCGCGGTTCGCGGACAGCCTCATCTACTTAGTGAGGCCCTCTGCAACTCAGTGAGACCCGGTTTCAAAATAAAAAATAAAAAATAGGGCAGGGGTTGTAGCTTAGAGGTCAAATGTCGCTGGGTTCCATCCCCAGACCCACAAAAAAAAAAAAAAGAATACTGAATTCTTATCTATATAAATGTATTATATCTTTGTGTTAATTTTACTGAAAAGTTTATAAAACGAAAACTGATCAGCTATATTTACCATTTCCATAATAACTAGAAAAATGCTTTCTTTTTATTAAGCTATAAAGCATCAATGATTGGTGAGCTAGAAGGTCTTAGACGGGAGAACTCATCACTACAAGAAAAAGTGGCCCAGGCTGAGAAAAGAGCAGAGGATGCTCAGCATCAGATACTGACAACTGAAAGCACAAATGAAGAATATGCCAGGTATGATTCAGGCACAGTGGTGCCTGCCTTGAATCCCAGCTGCTCTGGAGGCTGAGGCGGGAGGAGCGCAAGTTTAAGGCAGCTTTCACAACTTAGTGAGGCGTTATTTGAAAATCATAAAATTTTTTAAAAGAGTGTAGAGAATGTAGCTCAGTAGCAATGTGCCCCTGGATTCAATCCCCAAAACCAAAAGTAATATGCAAGATACGAATAAGCGTGCCTGCCCACACTTGCAGCCTTAGTACCCTGAAGGCAGGCTAATGTTATTGAAAGGCAGCCTGTAAGTTATGCAAGAGATTGCCCCCTAGCTTACTTAAATTGCAAATTAATAATTTACGCAGTTAAAATACCAATATTTGCAGAGTTCCTTGGGGTTTTGGTTTGATTTTTTTTAAAGGAAGAAGAAAGAAGAGAGTAATAATTAAAATGGCTACCAGATATTTAATGGATTCTTCTCTCTCAAACCCAAGGATGCTCCTGGATCTGCAGAATAAGTCAACACTGAAAGAAGCAGAAATTAAAGAGATCACAGTTTCTTCTCTTAACAAAATAACTGATTTGCAAAATCAACTCAAACAACAGGAGGAAGACTTCAGAAAGCAAATGGAAGAGGAAGAAACAAGGTAATTGAGATGGGGAGCCCGAGTCTTGGAACTCAGTGATGTTTTTCTAGTAAACCAAGGGAAAATAATTTTATAAATCTATGTTGTTTTTGAATTTAATTTTTCCACATAGAAAAGCTGGGAATGAAAAAACAGTAACAGAATTAACAGAGGAAGCTAACAAATGGCGTATCCTCTATGAAGAACTGTACAACAAAACAAAGCCTTTTCAGGTTTGTCGCTTAAATTAAACTTGTCTTTATTGTAGAAATTCAGTTTGTCCCCTGTTTACATGACATAGTGACAGTAATTTGGGATTTTTGCAGGATCATTTTCTTGTGTATTTATAGTTCCAGCTTAACTTCCTGTTAAAGGTTTATAAATTCTTATCATGCATAGTTTTTTCCACCTTAATTGAGGTATAATTCAAATATTTAATAAAAGTATAGTGCCTCTGCTGCAAATACTGGGGATTGAACCCAGGGAAACTCTACAATATTGCGCTGTACCTTCCACCCTTTTCATTTGTTATGAACTTGTGATGGCCCTTCTTCAGCTTCCCAAGTAGCTGCGGTTATAGGTACGTGCCACTGTGCCCAGCTAAATGTGAAGTTTTAAGGTGGCCTTTAACTTAATAGTTTTGAAGCTTCTCCTGATAGGAACTTATAAAGTAAAATAGTACTCAGTGTGTAGCTCATTAGTAGAACACCTGTGGCCTCATGGTCCATTCCCCAGTATCACAAAGGGAGAGAGAAGGGAAAGAGAAAAAAGATAAATGCTAACTTTGGCGTTTAAATAGAGTATAAACACTTAATAGTTGTAATGTGGTAAATTAGCTGATAATTGTACATCAGCTAGCTGGCCTTTTTCCTATTTCTTTTTCTCTATTTTAACTTTTTTTTTTTTTTTTTTTTTTGTGATGGTACTGGGGGTGGAACCCAGAGGCTTTCTACCTCTGGGCTATACTCCCAGACCTATTTTATACTTTATTTGGAAAGAGGGTCTCACTAAGTTGCTGAGAGCCTCACTAAGTAGCTGATACTGGCTTTGAACCTGTGTGATCCTCCTGTCTCAGCCTCCCAAGCACGGGGATTACAAGCGTGCGCCACCAGCCCGGCTGTTTTAACAATCTTTACATTGAGAAAAAGTTTAGAAGATACTCTTAGAGAATCTGTAGAGCCTTATTTGTTGTTTATCCTTTCTATGAAAGTAGTAAGAGTTAACAATTTTAAGTCTTCAACTTCACATGCAAAAAAAAATTCTTTTCCAGCTACAACTGGATGCGTTTGAAGCAGAGAAGCGGGCATTGTTGAGTGAACGCGGTGCAACTCAGGAACAGCTCAATAAACTAAGAGATTCTTATGCCGAATTATTGGGTCATCAGAATCTAAAGCAAAAAATCAAGCATGTTGTGAAACTGAAAGATGAAAACAGCCAGCTCAAATCGGTTTGTAAAATAATAGTTTAATTAAAAATACTGGGGTGAGCAGGGCGTGGTGGCGCACGCTTGTAATGCCAGCATTTGGGAGGCTGAGACAGGAGGATCATGGTTCTCAGCCAGCCTTAGCTACTTAGCGAGGCCCTTGGCAACTCAGTGAGACCCTGTTTCAAAAATAAAGAATAAAAAGCCGGGCGTGGTGGCGCATGCTTGTAATCCCCGCGCTTGGGAAGCGGAGACAGGAGGATCGCGCTGGTTCGGAGCCAGCCACGCTGGCTTAAGAGACCCTGTTTCCAAAAATTAAAAAATAGGTCTGGGCGTGTGGCCCGGAGGTAGAAGGGCTTCCAGAAACCCCAGTATCACCAAAAAAAAAAAAAAAAAAAAAAGAAGAATAAAAAATACGGCTAGAGGTGTAGCTCAGAGGTGGAATGCCCCTGGGTTCCATCCCCAGTACTGCAAAACAAAACAAAACAAAACAAAACAAAAAAAGATACTGGGTAAATAATGATATAACTGTACTTAAAATATTTAAGTATGATAAAAGTCTTTGTATCAGAAAAAAGTAAAGGTTTTTAGAGGGAAATTTATCTTAGAATACCAGGTGGTTATTCAGTGTTCTCAGGTTTTCCAACTGAAAATTGCTGGTTTAATTATAAGAATGTATAAAGTTTTATACATCTACTTCTTTTTTCAAGTGTATATATATATAGATAGATAGATAGATATCTATATATAGATATATAGAGATATAGATATAGATTTTTTTTTTTTTTTTTTTTTTTTTTTTTTGCATGTCAGAGTGAAACCCAGGGGCATTTGACCTACAAGCTGCACCCCCTGTCCTTTTTTTATTTTTATTTTTTGGTGGTACTGGGGTTCCTGAAAGTCCTACTACCTCCGGGCTACACTCCCAGACCTATGTTATACTTTTTTATTTGGAAACAGGGTCTCTTAAGCCAGCACGGGTGGCTTCAAACCTGCGCAATCCTCCTGTCTCCGCCTCCCAAGTGCAGGGATTACAAGCGTGCACTAGCACACCCAGCTCCCCTGCCCTATTTTTTATTCTTTATTTTGAATTGGTCTCACTGAGTTGTGGAGAGCCTCACTAAATACCTGAGACTGTCCAAGAACCGCGATCCTCCACTCTTAGTCTCCCAAATGCTGGGATTACAAGCGTGTGTCACCACGCCTGGCTTCAGTTATATTTTTTAAATTATATTGGTACATTGTAATTATTAAATCAAATAATATATCAAATAATGTTATGTTCACATATCCGTTTCTCTATACAAAACAGTAAATTCCTTGATGTAAATACCATAAAGACAAGCAGTGTTGAAAATAGTTTGTGTATTTATATTCTTAACAGGCAAGTTGATATAATTTTACGATGTTGATATAACTTAACCACTTCACTTAAATGGCACAATTCATTGGTTTCTAGTGTATTCACAGATATGTACAACCATAACCACAGTGGATTCTATATTTTGACCATTTCAAAATGAAATCCTGTAACCTCATTCTATCCCACACTCAGCCCTAAGCAACAACTAATATCCTTTTTTTTTTTTTTTCCTTCAGTATTGGGGATTGAGCCCAGGGGCATTCTAACTCTGAGCTATACCTTCAGCCCTATTTTAATTCTTTATTTTGAAACAGGGTTTCACTAAATTGCAAAGGGCCTCACTAAGTAACTGAGGCTGTCTGTGAACTATAATCCTCCTGCCTCAGCCTCCCAAATGCTGGAATGACAAGCGTGTGCCACCACACTTGGCACTGTATAATACTTTTTATAATAATATATTGCTGAATTCGGTGTGCTAAGGATCTTTTTAATCCACATCCTAAGAGATAATGGTGGGTAGTTTGAGGAGGTTTTTTGTTTTATTGTTGTAGTTTTTGTTTTGTTGTTGTTGTTGTTGTTGTTGTACTGGGGGTAGAACCCAGGGGCTTTTCTAACTCTGGGCTGTACTCCCAGACATATTTTATATTTTATTTGGAAACAACCTCTCACTAAGTTGCTGAGAGCCTCACTCAGTAACTGAGGCTGGCTTTAAACCAGTGCGATCCTCCTGTCTCAGCCTCCCAAATGCTGGGATTACAAGTGTGCACCACCATGCCCAACTGTTTTGTTGTTTTTCTGTTATCCCTTTTTCTGGTGTTAGCATCAGGGTAATGCTGACCTTAAAATAAGTTAAGAAATGTTCTTTTCTGTTTTTTGTTTTGTTTTGTTCTTTTTTTTTTTTTTTTTTTTTTTTTTGGTGGTGGTGGTAGTGGTACTGGGAGTGGAACCCAAGGGCTTTCTACCTCCGGGCTATATTCCCAGACCTATTTATATCTTATTTGGAAACAGGGTCTCACTAAGTTGCTGAGAACCTCACTAAGTAGCTGAGGCTGGCTTCGAACCTGTGCGATCCTCCTGTCTTAGCCTCCCAAGCACGGGGATTACAAGCATGCGCCACCACACCCAGCTCTCTTTGTTGGTATTTCTTGATTATGTATTCCATCTCCTTAATTGTTAAGGGCTGCTTGGATGGCCTATTTCTTACTGACTCAGTGTTAGTAATTTTACGTCTATAAATTTGTCCATTTCATCTGTGTTACTCAATGTGTTGGTATACAGTTGTTCGTATTATTCCACTCTAATCCCCTTAATTTTTCTAAGTTTACTAGTAATATCCTCTCTTCCTTCCTCATTTTTACAATGGCAACTTTGAGTCTTTTGACAAATCCAACATCCGATTACTCTCACAAGCAGTTTTTCCGGCTTGCTTTTCTTCCTTGTATATAGGTTATTCTTTCTGATTTATTTTGCATACCTTTTTATTGTTTGTCAGGAAGTGAATATTTTAGATAATATAATGTAGGGTACTGTACTCCTTTTCTGGGCTTGTTATTATTTGACTGCTTGATTAGTAAGTGACGTAATTTTGTTAGTGAAGTCCATTCTGCCATCACCTCTTCAATGGTTTGAATCTTAAATATCTCCAGCTCCCAGCTGGGCGTGGTGGCCTATACTTGTAATTCCAGCATTTGGGAGGCTGAGACAGGAGGATCGCAGTTCACGGACAGCCTCAGCTACTACTTAGTGAGGCCCTTTACAACTCAGTGAGACCCTGTTTCAAAATAAAGAATAAAAAAATAGGGATGTAGTTCAGAGATAGAATGTTCCTGGGTTCTATCCTCCGTATTGCAAAAATAAAATTTTCAGCTCCCAAAGGCCCATTTGTTGAAGGCTTGCTCACCAGCTCATAGCACTAGTGGGAGATGGAGGGACCTTCAGGATGTGGCACCTAGCAGAAGAAAGTGAGTTCTTTGGGAATGTGCCCTGGAAGGGGTGTAGACATCCAACTCCTTCCTCTCTCTCTTGGTTCCTGGCCAGCATGAAGTCCATTGGTGCTATTCTCTTATCACTGGCTCAGAAACAATGTGTCCAGGCAAGCATGGAACAAAACATCTCACACTGTGAACCAAAATGTTTCCCCCTATCTCCTGATTTTTCTCAGGTATTTTGTCTCAGTGACAAAAAACTGACTAGTACAACCACCCTCACCTAGCATCATCGCTGTGCCTCTGATGTTGCTTGCAATCGCTCTGCGATGATTCATGATTTAGTAGGACTGTCTTCTTCCCTTTCTCTCACAACACGTGGCCGTTAACTCTACTAGTAGTTAGCTTATTGTTCTATTTTCAACAGTACATTCAGGTGTAAACTGCTCAAAATAATCTAACCAATTTTGGTTCGTGTGTAGGGGGTTATATTTGAGGTCAGTGCTTGATAAACCAGCCTGCCTACCATTTGTCTTGCTCCTTGAATCTCTTCCCATTTCATTTTTACCACAACCATCACTTCTCTTAGATCACCCTTAGGCTTCAGCTTCTGTAAAATCTCTTGCAAGTGAAGTCAGTTCTTTTGGGAAGTAACTAGGATCTATTTTATGACCCGTCTTTCCCGTAGACAATCTCTAAGCTAGGATTTGGGAGCTGATATTGGGGACATTGGCCGGTCTCTCTGAGTGCCATCTCTCCCTCAGTGGACTTGCAGGCAAAGGGGATGAAGAATAGCCTCAGGGTCTCTGAGCTTCCCTCTCTTGGCCTGGCGTCATCACCTCAGGAGCCAGGGCACGAATGATCCACATCCCATCATTTCAACAGCTTGTGCCCGGGGTAGAGCCCAAGTACCACCAGCGATGGGGAGCATTAGGACGTAACCTCAGCAACAGGGAGCTGTGGGTGAGATGAGAAACTGCAAACTCCAACTGCAGATTGAGAGGAAAGGAAGTCTCATGCTCACAGCCAGAGCAGGCATGGAGTTTGCCTTAGCAAGCTGAGGGGAGGAGAGAGCCGTTTGGGTTAAAATGCCAGACTTAGGTTCCCAAAAATTCTCACAGATCTTTTTGAATAGATGTTTCTTCATTTGCTATTTTGCCCTCAGCACCACCTTCAGAGGCCAACTGGCTGACTTTTTTTAATAGTGGTTTTAGTTTTACGAGAGGAAGCAGGTTAAGTAGAGCTTTCCTGTTGTCCTGCCAGAAGTTAGTTTCAGCTCTTTCTTTTGAGTTGAACTTTTATCAGAAAAATACCTTTGTACTTGTAGAGAAGCAAGAAGGTTTATATAAAAGACTTTATCTCCTTTGTCATAGCAGTTCAAAGTCATTTTATCATTCAGACTTGAAGTGCAGATAGTGGTGATTTTTGCCTTTAGGTTTGTTATTTAAGTGAGTTTGGAATTTGTCTGCAAAACTGGCAATGCATTTCACCAACGCGACCTTTAAGTCATTGTTCATTGTCCTTACACCACATAGGAGGTATCAAAACTCCAGTCTCAGCTCGCTAAGAAAAAACAAAGTGAGAGAAAACTTCAGGAAGAATTGAATAGAGTGCTGGGCATCAAACGCTTTGATCCTTCAAAGGCTTTTCATCATGAAAGTAAAGAAAATTTTGCCCTGAAAACTCCATTAAAAGAAGGTAAGAAATAAATCGTGTACAGAGCTGTCATCTTCCTTTGGCTTTGCATTCACCATGCGTAGCAACTTCTCTTTATGAACTGTGAAAGTTTGTTGATACTTTCTGACATAAAAGAAATCCTTCCTGAGATTGATATATATGTCTTTTCTTCCTCCTTTCCTACTCTTTTTTTTCCTATTTATCCAGATTGCCCCTGTCCTTCAAACCCCATCAAACTGATTTTCCTTAAAGCCTTGTCTAATTTTGTCTGTTTGTTTTGGTTTTGGGTTGTTTATTTATTTACTTATTTTGCTCTTTCCTGCACCCCTGCCTCAGTTATTTCTCATATAGAATACTTGGCATTTTAGCCTAAATGTCTTTGGGGTCCTTATATCTTTTTCTTTTGTTTGGTTGTTGTTGTTGTTTGTTGCCGACTAATCTTAGTTGGGTCGTTATTGTCAGCTCCCGGTCAAATCCTCAGAAAGATGGGGCAAAAGGCAGGTGGAGTTCTGCAGAAACTTATTTGCAGCGATTCTTTCCCCTTTATGAATTCCTTAAGTTTTTAGGTACGGCGCTTTGGAAAGAATCTGAGGTGGACAAAGGCTTCTGGAGCCAATGACACTTTATTACAAAAACCCCGAAAAATTTATACCCTTCACCAGTGAGATTAATAATAGGAGAAAAAAGAAAGGGAAGGGGGGCAATCACAGCAAAACAATAGTGAATTACATAAAAACAAAGTAAATGACTAGTCCAGCATTTAGGAGATAAGCTCCGGATCTTTGATATTGCAGCAGCAGGGCAGGTCCAAGGGTAAATTCCAAAGGCAATACAGGCACGCCCAAGGCCCAGGGCTTGGAGAATACGCCTTCTCATGGAATCTTCTTTTGCTTTCTTTTTTGAAGTTTCCATCTATATCCATATGACAAGCATGGGGAGATGTGGCGGTCCAGGGAGATGCGATAGGAGTCTCTCAGATCTCATCCGCTTTGCCTTCTGAAGTCTGAAAGCTTACAAAAACTCACAACACAGCTTGGCAAATAAGACACCACAAATAACACCATGAAGTTCTTGGATTTAACTGTCAGATGTATTTCCTTAACTGCTGAACACTCTTCTTTAGACAACAAGCCTATTAAAAGTCTATCCATCTTTAATAATCCATTTCCCTGTCACAAGCCCTCTGCAACCTGCTTCTAACTTTCTAATTCCTTTCTTTCCCAGTTGGGACATTCTTATGATAAGCTCTTCTTCATGCAAAAGTGCTTTCTTACTCTTACGGTATTTCCTTTCCTTCATACATATATATTTAGAATATCTGTCCTTTATTTTGTCATTTTCATTTCTAGCCATGCGGCATTCTCCCTGTCTCAGGAACGGCATTCTCCCTGTCTCAGGAACGCTCATACTGGGCGTAAAGGTCGACAGTCTTTCTCCTTGGCTCTATTTTATTTTGGCAACTAAGCTGTTTATCAGTCAAATTGCTTTGAAGTCACACCCAAAGTTTCTAGGCAGGGTCTCAAGGGTAAACAGGGTTACCTTGAACTGAGCTAGTTAATGGCTTAACCTGAGTTAGTGATAAGAGTGAGGGTCTGAGCTGGAATGCTTATCACAGCATCTGAGTTCTGGCCAGTTTTTTCATTACTATTGAGCAGAGCTAAGGACGTTTAGACAAATTATTAGAGAATTTATTTTCACGGACTCAATTTCTTTTTATAGTCCTGATCTCGCATCACCGGAGCAATTCATATAGAGTGTTAAGAGGAATCATTACCAAGAAAATAATAGTCATGAAGGGTATCTAAAAGTGGGGGGTACTTTGGCCAGAGACGACACCTCCTTCTCAGGGCTTGTCCGCCAATTGGCTATGTGGAGTGGGGTCTCAACACATAGATGCCGAGGCAGCAGGATGTCTTGGCAGTTGTTGATGTTGTTGTTGTTGTTGTTGTTGTTGTTGTTGTTGTTGTTATTGGGGGTTTTTTGTTTTTGTTTTTGTTTTTGCAGTACTGGAGGTAGAACACAGGGCATTCTACCTCTGAGCCACGCCCCCAGCCTATTTCTTATTCTTTTTTTTTTTGGTACTGGGATTCCTGGAAGCCCTTCTACCTCCGGGCTACACTCCCAGACCTATTTTATACCTTTTTATTTTTTGGAAACAGGGTCTCATAAACCAGCATGGCTGGCTTTGAACCTGTGGGATCCTCCGTCTCCGCCTCCCAAGCACGGGGATTACAAGTGTGCGCCACCACGCCTGGATATTCTTTATTTTAAAAAAGGGTCTCACTAAATTGCTGAGGGCCTCACTAAGCAGCTGAGGCTGGCCTTAAACCTCCCAAGTACTGGAATTACAAGCATGTACCACCCACCCAGTTTTTCGTGGGTTTTTTAGGGTTTTTTTTTGGGGGGGGGTGTTTTTAATGTGCTGGGAATTGAGGCCATCTCTGACCTACCTGCTTCTCCCCCATCCCAGCCCTTTCCTATTTTGAACTAGAATCTAGCTAAGGGATATTGTTATTTTGCTGAGACTGGCCTTACCTTTAATCCTCTTGTTTCAGTCTCCCAGGTACTAGGATTACAGGCACTACCACATCTTGCCTTAATAATTTTCTAATTTGTAGTGTTAGATAAGTAAATTTTCCCTTTCTTGATTGAGTCTTTGTATCTTTTGCAATAAATCCAAATTGGTGGAAATAGTGAATAAAGAAATATAAACAAAATTGTTTCCTACAGATGTAATTATTAGCCAGGCGTGGTGGCACACACTTGTAATCTGAGCATTTAGGAGACTGAGACAGGAGGATCGTGGTTCACAGACAGACTCAGCTACTTAGTGAGGCCCTTTGCAACTCAGTGAGACCCTGTTTTATTTTTTTATTGTTGTTGTTGTTGTTTTGTTTTGTTTTGTTTTGTTTTGTTTTTGCAGGTCTGGGGATGGAACCCAGGGGCATTTGACCTCTGAGCTACACCCTCTGCCCTACTTTTTTTATTCTTTATTTTGAAACCGGGTCTCACTGAGTTGCAAAGAGCCTCACTAAGTAGCTGAGGCTGTCCGCGAACCACAATTCTTTGATCTCAGCCTCCCGAATGCTGGGATTACAAGCGTGCACCACCACGCCTGGCAAGACCCTGTTTTAAAATAAAGAATAAAAAAAGTAAGGCTGGGGGTGTAGCTCAGAGATAGAATGCCCCTGGGTTCCATCCCCAATACTGTTACAAAATGTAATTATTGTTTCATTTGCTTTCAAGAAGATAGGAGGATTTTCTTCATTTATAGTGCTTGAAGAATTTATTTTAACTTAAAAACACTAACATAACTTTTTAATGATCTTTCCAGGCAATTCAAACTGCTACTGAGCTCCTTCACAGAGTCAAGAATCATGCAAGTAAACCTCTGAAAATCCCATTGAAGATAGATTATTTTATTCTTATTATTACTATTGTTGATATTATGTTTATGATGACTATTTTATTATGTATTTAATTTTAATTGCCTATCCTTAGATATATGAGAGGAAGTTGAAAAATGTTTTACCAAAATATTTCATATTTCCTTTTCTGTTATTAGCTCTTTAGTACTTAATCCGCTCACTCCATACCTTCTAACTGACTTTCCAGCTTTCCGTGAGCCCCATCAAGTCAACATTTCATATAACCTCATTTTCAAGGTTCTAACCTCCAAGATTTTTTAGCTTAATTCTGGAGGTCCTTTTCTAATCTTTTTCAGGTTATAATGAAAGGCTAAAATACCTTCGCTTGTTTGTGCCTCTGCTTTGATTTACTAATAATGTTCATTATCTATGTCTTACCCTCCTCCATCCATTTGTCCAGTTCAAATTAGAACTAAGATCAGGCTTAACTGCATAGTAACCTCATTAGTTTTTATTAAAGTTATTTAATAATTTATAGATTCCTAGGTACCATCCCAGTTCTAAATTAAATTCTTTATTTTGGCCAATAAACCTTCATTGAGAAACTGCTTGTAACCATTTTAGAGAATTTATCTCCATGCCTGTTTAACCTTTGATTAGTATTTGTTTAATATGAAATAAAATTATATAGTAAGTCATTCACTCATAAGTTCATTTTATGTAATTACATTAGTTCTTCTATTTAAAATGTATTTATTGTGTCTGCGCTCCCACCACATCTTGTCCCCAGCATAACAAATTGTACTGTCTAAAAAGTATTAATTCTCCCCCTGATATATCTGATTTTCAATTGTGTTTTTGTAAGCCATCTATTTTATAATGTGAATGGACCATTGGAGAAGATATAGAATCAATTTTCCTAATAAATAATTTTTGAATTTTCTTTTTTTTTTTTTTTGTGGGTCTAGGGATGGAACCCAGAGGCATTTGACCTCTGAGCTATGCCCCCTACCCAGTTTTTTTTATTCTTAATTTTGAAACAGGGTCTCACTGAGTTGTGGAGGGCCTCACTAAGTACTGAGGCTGTCTGCGAACAACAGTCCTCCAGTCTCAGCCTCTCAAATGCTGGGATTACAAGCGTGCGCCACCACACCCAGCTATTTTTGAATCTTAATATATGGTTGAATTTTAAAATGTTATCTCTTATTATTTGGGGTTTTTTTCTTTTCTTTTATAGTTCTAGAAATCTTTCATTTTATTCTAGAAAAGGATAAAAAGATTTACAACCCACTGTCACTCATGCCCAGCTCCGTGATGGGCATGAGCAAAGGGGCCTGCCAATCCGAATGACAGGACCCAGCGTAGAGCGTGTTTCTGATCTGGGCACCAATGAGCACACTCCCTGATCACCCCTGCCAGTGAGCCAAGACCAGGAACCTCTCCTCAGTGAGCTCTGACTCCCCAGGACAAGTGCTGTGTCAGGGTATAACTTTAGTCCAGACTAAAATGTTGCTCTTTGATTAACTTTGGAGGAATTGTAGAGAATAGATAATTTGTCCTATAAACTCAGATGGTTCAAGAATGCTTTTAGACAAGCTAATGTAATATCAAAATGGATAGCCAGGTAAAGCGCTCGATATTCTGCCCATTGGAGGGACTTCCTTTTGCCACTGCTATTTGTGGTTGTCCCAGAAAAGGACCATTGTGTATTAAATGCATCTTTGAGTTATATTTTCAACTTATGTCAAATTGATCAGGATGCAACCCTTAATAAGTTGGGGTGCATCTGTATTGCTTTTGATTTAGAATTTTCCTGGATGGAAGTAGTGTTAGTGGCTTCTACTTGGCCATTCCCATAATAGTCTTCACAGGTCAGAGAAGCAATGTGAGGATTCTGCCAGATGCTTAGTATACCATTTAATCATGAATTCCAGGCATGGGAAAATAGCAACAGAGGGTGTCAGGAGTCCACTGGGAAATGGGCTTACACTAATGTTCTGTTGACCACCTGATCCTCATTAGACTCCACTCTGTCCATTAGGCTTCACTGACATGCTCATTCTCTTGGAATTAGTGTCAGTATAAAGCTGATGTCCTGTAGTCCAAAAAGGTTTTATTTTTTTTATTTTTTTTTATTTATTTATTTTTTTTTTTTTGGTGGTACTGGGGGTGGAACCCAGAGGTTTTCTATCTCCGGGCTATACTCCCAGACCTATAATTTATTTGGAAACAGGGTCTCACTAAGTTACTGAGAGCCTCACTAAGTAGCTGAGGCTGGCTTCGAACCTGCACGATCCTCCTGTCTCAGCCTCCCAAGCGCAGGGATTACATGCGTGCGCCACCACACCTGGCCAAAAAGGTTTGATTATTCCCTTTTCCCTCATGTACACTTACCCTGGTAAAAAAGGTATAGGTCCTTCTGGAAAGGGATGGAAAGACTAAAAGTACAGATATTTAGGAGTGTACTGGAATTCATTAAGGAATCCAGCCTCCCCTTCATTCAGGAGTTTCTCTATAATTTTTTGTCTGTGTGGTACTAGGGGTGGAACCCAGAGGCTTTCTACCTCTGGGCTCTACACCCAAACCTATTTTATATTTATTTGGAAACAGGGTCTCACTAAGTTGCTGAGAGCCTTACTAAGTAGCCTAGGCTGGCTTCGAACCTGTGGGATCCTCCTGTCTCAGCACCCAAGCACTGGGATTACAAGTGTGCACCACCACGCCCAGCGAGGAGTTTCTATACACTGGCTCAAAGGTGAGAATTGATTCCGGGACCATGATTCTCTTTTTTGTTGTTTTTTTTTTCATTTGACATAGAACTTTTTTGTTTATACAGATTACACAAGAAACTAATAGACTTTCAGCCGGGTGTGGTGGCGCACTCTTGTAATCCCAGCATTCGGGAGGCTGAGACCAGAGGATCACAATTCGTGAACAGTCTCAGCTACTTAGTGACGCCCTCTGCAATTCAGTGAGACCCGGTTCCAAAATAAAGAATAAAAAAAAATAGGACAGGGGATGTAGCCCGGAGGTCGAATGCCCTGGGTTCCATCCCCAGACCTGCAAAAAAAAAAAGAAATTAATAGACTTTCTGTTTATTACACTTATGGGAAAATCATGACCAACTATAAAAGCCATAGATTGTGCAAGGCAGACGATTCTGATTGTTCCTGTGGACCTGCTCCCCACGTGCAAAGCACAGTGCATCACCTTTGGTGATTGGTTCCCATCATTTTGCCACCACCATCCCGGGCTCTTCTTATTCAAATTGCACATAGGTTCAGTGACTGCAGTTCTCAAATTGTGAGGTCTGGCCTATAGAGAAGATAGATCATAAAACTCTACAAAAGATAATGGGAAGCTGGGTGTGGTGGCACACTCTTGTTATCCCAGCATTTGGGAGGCTGCGACCTGGAGGATCGCAGTTTGCGAACAGCCTCAACTACTTAGTGAGGCCCTCTTGTTACTGATTGGGAGAATATGGTTTGGGAAACTGTTCCCCAGGAACCCTGCTAGGGTCCCAGACACACTTTCCCCCAACCCATAACATAATCCAAAATGACCAAAAACAGAAAATTACCGCGGGTTCTTGTCCTAAGCTAAGAATAAATATGCATAGCTTGGACAGTTGCTGAAGATTTAAAGAAGTTTATTAGAAAGATAGAAATACAGCTCCATACCAGACTGGCATGGAGGGGTGACTCGAAATGAATACACCAAAGGGATTACATGTGGACCAGATTTTTTTTTTTTTTTTTTTTTTTTTTTTTGCGGGTCTGGAGATGGAACCCAGGGGCATTCGGCCTCCGAGCTACACCCCCTGCCCTATTTTTTTTTTCTTTATTTTGAAACCAGGTCTCACTGCGTTGAAGAGGGCCTCACTAAGTAGCTGAGGCTACTCGCGAACCACAATCCTCCGGTCTCAGCCTCCTGAATGCTGGGATTACAAACGTGCGCCACCACACCCGGCTTGCACCAGACTTTTATACCCATGACCTCCATCTTGTTCACGTAATCCTAACTAGTGAACCGTCCCTGTAAGGTACCTCCCCTTACTCTGTAAGGTACCTCCCCCAATAAGGTGTGGGGAGGTATCTACTTTCTTGAAGTTCGACCCCTCCTACCATCTTAGCTAGCTTATCCAATCATGTAGATGTCTTTAGATAAAGGCCTAGTTCTCTCCTATTGACTGGTTAATTGCTTTTAGCTAGGTTAATTTACATTGGAATAGTTGCCTGCTTTTAGGCAGAAACCAAGTCCTTGCACAGATTTGCCCCTCACCCAATTTTTGAAATATACTAATAATCATAGCTTTCTCAAATTTTCCTAGGCCATTCCCAATACTGGTACATTCTGCAACTCAGTGAGACCCAGTTTTAAAATAAAGAATAAAAAATAGGGCAGGGGGTGTAGCTCGGAGGTCAAATGCCCCTGGGTTCCATCCCCAGACCCACAAAAAAAAAAAAAAAAAAAAAAGATAATGGCATACTGTTGTGATTTGGAACTTAAATGTCCCCAAAAGGTCACTTATTGAATGCTTGCTCCCCTTGGTCCTGTGGTGCTATTTGGAAGTGGTGGAAACAGAGGTGGTGCCTAATGGAAGGTCTTTGGGGGCGTGAACTTGGAGCAGATAGTTCTGCTGGGAAGGAAGATCTCATATGACATGAGCATCTGTTTCACACCTGCACTCCCCACGGGCCCAAAACCATGGGATCAAGCTACCATGCACTTAAACAATGAGCCAAAATCAATCTTTCTTTAAGTTAATCTTCCCAGCTCTTTTGTCACAACAGAATACTATACTAAATAGCACAGATACTACTCATTTCTCAAACTATTGGTGAAAAGTATGTCTTTACTTCCTGGTGTGAGTGAGCATGTCTTAAGCAATGCCCCCACTGCAACATTTCAGTCCTCCTCAGCCCCTCAGTTCCTTTCACTGCATTAAACCAAGGCAGGCAGCCGGGTGTGGTGGCACACCCTTGTAATCCCCACGCTTGGGAGGCAGAGACAGGAGGATGGCTCAGGATCTAAGCCAGCCTCAGCTACTTAGTGAGGCTCTCAGCAACTTAGTGAGACCCTGTTTCCAAATAAAATATAAAAAAGGTGTGGGAGTATAGCCCGGAGGTAGAAAGCCTCTGGGTTCCACCCCCAATACCACCAAAAAAAAAAAAAAAAAAAAAAAAAAAACCAAGGCAGGACCAGCATTTTCAAATCACTCACTGTGGGTCAAGTTTTATTACTGTTTCACTTATCTAATCAAAATGTAAACCACTAACTTTCCAAGCCACAATTTGGCTGTATCATGATAACTTTTGGACATATGCTGCAGAAAAGAATGTCAGCATACGCTGGTAAAGAAAAAGAGGCATTATTTAGGAAAGAGATTTGAGGGGGAATTCCATCAAGAGAGTCTTTGTGACTTGAGTTCTTTTATAAAATTCCATGAGCATAGTGGCTCATGCTTGTAATCCCAGCACTTGGGAGGCTGAGACAGGAGGATCCCAGGTTCCTCAACTACTTAGCTAGGCTTGCCTCAACTTGGTGAGACCTTGTTTCAAAAATAAAGAATAGCCAGGCGTGGTGGTGCATGCTTGTAATCCCATGCTTGGGAGGCAGAGACAGGAGGATCAGGCTGGTTCGTATCCAGCCTTGCTGGCTTAAGAGACCCTGTTTCCAAATAAAAAACATATACAAAAAAAAAAAAATAGGTCTGGGAGTGTAACCCGAAGGTATAAGGATTTCCAGGAACCCCAGTACCACAAAAAAAAAAAAAAAAAAAAATTAAAATAGGGCTGGGGTAGAGGGTAGGCAGAGGTAGAATGCTCCCTGGGTTCAAATGTAATGGCAAAAGGAAAAAGGTGGGAAACTGGAAAGAAGAAAAAAATATAGTTCTAAAATTTAGAAACTTCATTATCCACACTCTGTAAGGTGTGTTCTTTCTTAGATAATAGGCCACACTTGTAATCACAGGGGCCTGTCTCCTCACCTGAAATTACTGTAATTTGTGCTAAACTAAAGAATTCCTCCCAAAAGTTTGACCTTGGGTGGAGCCCAGGCCTCACCCAGCACCTGCCAGAACTGCAGAACCTTGCATACTAGATAAGCTAACCAAAAATTTCTGCTTCTGCAGAACCTGCTTGCTTAATAGATGGCTCATCCCCTTGTGGTTTTCTCCCTTATAAACCCCTAACCCCGCCCAGTCGGCACGCCCCTGCAATTAGATTTCTAGGCTGAGGGTACCACTGCTGGCCAGCTAATAAAGGCTTCAATTGGCACATTCCCTTGGACTCTCGAGACTCTCATTTCTAGCTAAATTTGCATACAACACAATACCTAAAAAAAAAGAAAGAAAGAAAGAAAGAAAGAAAGAAAGAAAGAAAGAAAGAAAGAAAGAAAAATAAAACCCTGTGAAGAGGGTGGATGGGGTTGAACAGTGAAGTATGGACTTTCTCCTTATCCTCTGGTTCCTGGGTGGTGTTGGACCTTTGTCCTACCTGAAGAGTCCTTTGTTTATTAAGTATCTCAGGAATTTCAGGTGCAGAAAGGGCCCTTGGGGATTAGGATTGTGGGCTCAAAGAGCCTTCTGCCTAAAGCATAACACAACCTAGAGGGTGGAGTTAGAGATGATAAACTTTACAATTTTAAAAGTATTTTTCTTTCCTTTCCAATTTGTCTCTTTTCTGCCTAATATTTTATTTCTTCTATCCTACCTCACTTCCATCATTTTTCCATACCCTTAGTATCCTTTCCCACACATCTCAAATTTCTACCTTTAGAAATTAGAAATTTCAGCCGGGCATGGTGGTGCAGGCTTGTAATCCCAGTGCTTGGGAGGCTGAGACGAGGATTGCACAGGTTCGAAGCCAGCCTCAGCTAATTAGTGAGGCTCTCAGCATCTTAGTGAGACCCTGTTTCCAAGTAAAAATATAAAATTGGTCTGGGAGTATAGCCCGGAGGTAGAAAGCCTCTGGGTTCCACCCCCAGTACCACACACAAAAAAAAAGAAGAAAAAGAAATTAGAAACTTAAAGTAATTTTTCTGTAATTGGTACACTTCTGTAATATGGTACATGCGTAACATTGCTCCTCACCTTTAAGGGACCTGCTGAGTCTTGAGTCTAGTTACCCATCTAGAAGAAAAGGATGTTACGGTATGAGATGATATGGTTTTGGGGAAACTGTCCCCGGGGACCCCTGTTAGGATCCCGGACACAATTTCCCTCAAACCACAACAAAACCCAACAAACAGAAAAACCACGGGTTCTTGTCCTTAGCCCGGACTCTTGCTGAAAATTTAAAGAAGTTTATTAAAAATTTAAAGAAGTTTATTAAAAAGATAGAAATACAGAAGATAGTTATAGCCCCATGCCAAAATGGCATGGGGGGGGGTTCAAATGAATGCCTCACCCAAGATACAGCATGTAACACACACACACACACACACACACACACACACACACAAGGTTTCTTCTTTCATGAAGATCTAAAGTGGACTCCCTTCTCCTATCTTAGCTAGATTATATAGATCTGTCTTTAGAAAGAGGAAGCCCTAGCTCTGCTCTCCTATTGTTACTTTTATCTAAGTCAATTTACATTGGAATAGTTGCCTGCTTTTAGGCAGAAACCAAGTCCTTTCACAGATTTTTTAAAATATAATAATCATAGCTTTCTCAAATCTCCCTAGGCCATTCCCAATACTGGTTCAAGGTGGGTGATGAGTGTAGGGGTGCTGGAAAGCAGGCTGGAAGAAGCGCTTCCCCCCCAGCATGAGAAGTTAACTAGAGAAGTCTTCTTCCATATTAGGATTAGAAATAAGGTATTAAAATATAGAGTTAAGATATAGAAATAAGGTAGATTGGAAATAGAATGAAGATCCATAAGCCCAGCTGCCCAGGTTGCAGGATTCAAGGACGGACGAGGGTAGGGGACCCACAAGGTCAAAGCCTCTAATCTCCAGCTTGCCGGCCAAGGTCTTTGAACATGGGCCCCATCCCCATATCTCTGAGGGAGATAAGCCTGGCCCAGCCAAGGTGGGTGGGAAAGGCAGCCCTAGGGAACGAACACATACCATAAGGGAGATAAGCAGTCTTTAGCAGGCTCTGAAGTGTGTGGATGCATGTTTTAAAATTATTGGTTGTACTTGTTTGTCCTTGTATCTAATTGGTTGTATTCTAAGGTTGGCGGTCTCAGACTTTTGGCGGGCTCTGACGTTGTAACCACTCCCTCCTGGGGCTATAAATTCAGACTGTGGAGTGAGCCTTGGGTCGAAACTCGACCATAGTGTCTGGGTCTCGACCCCTGGCTTGCCAGCACAGAGCTGCAGCACAATACTTGCATTTTACATCTCTTGTGAGTCCTTCGATATTTGGGTTGGTGGGCGATTCTCGGACCCTTCATTAATAATAGACACCTTGCAGATTGGGGATTGCAACTTGTGTAATAATTCAGCCAATCACAACGTAAGATTCTGTGTTTGATTTTCATCAGTCTGAGACCTGCAGTTACAGGAGATGAGGTCTCTATAAGGGCACACACAGACCTTTGGGTCATTTCTGGTCACTTGAGCTGGGAATGAGAATTCCTGAACTCATCAGTTGCTTATACCATTTTGTCTCCTGAAAGGAACAAACAGCTCACCTCAATATACTCAATAGTTTTAAAGAAAATGTTTGAGATTGTTATGTATTCACAGTTACCCAGGTTTTTGTTTTTTATTTTTTCTCTTTGTTCTTCTTGGCTAGAGCTTGAACCCAGAGGCAGTTCTACCTATGAGCTACACCCTCAGCTTTTTCTATTTAATTTATTTTGAAACAGGGTCTCGCTAAGTTACTGAGACTGGCCCGGAAACCTTCTATTTTCCTGTTTCAGAATCCTACTTCTTCACCTCTTGGGGTTAAAGGTTTTTTCCATCAACCCTGGTTGAAAGGCCAAAGTTTGACCACAGTAGAGACCACCTTGTAGCCAAGAGATTTATTGGAGGGGCCGGTATGAAAGGAAGAAACAGAGAGAAAGAAGAATCCAGGAAGAGAGGGAGCACTTGCTGGGATCAGTGTTATACAGGGGCTTGGGGTTACAGATTGAGCTAATAGGCTAGGCTCGGGGTTAGCCAGGGAATACCTCTTTCACTGATTGGCCAAGGGGCACCAGGAGGGGGCAGGTCTCCCATGTAAGTGACCAGGTACAGTCAGAGGGGGGGTGGTAGCTTAACGGTCAGACAAGGGCTTTTCAGGAAACTTAGCTCATGGTTTGGGGATTCTAAAGTAAGAACTTAATTCATTTAACACAAGTGCTGCTTGCTGTTGTGAACTTGACTAGGAGTATCTACAGAGAATATTTTAGGAAGATTTGAGAAAGTTCTGATTATTAATAGATATATTTCAAAAATAATTGTGTAAAAATGGCAGACCTGGGGAAAGACTTGGTTTCTGTTTCAGTCAGGAAGCAAACAGCTATTGAAACTTAAATTGACTTAGATAAAAGTAATTAGCAAGTAGAGTGCAGCTAGTGAAACGGGGGTTTCTTGAGAGAAAACCCCGAAGAGTTCTTGTCAAAGGAGAGCGAAGAATGACACCTGACACCCGCAGACCTCAGGAAGGGGAGTAAAAGGTTTATTGGAAGCAGCAGGGAATGGGGCAAGGGTGGCTGAACACCCCCAAAGGGGCTGGAACTCTGGGTCTAGCAGCTGCCTTCAGGACAATACTTGAGAGTAGCCCAAGCCGAATTGCCTTCAGGTGCAGGCTGCTTTCTTCTGGAGTCCACGCAATCTGCCAGAAGGGAATAGAGAAAAGTGGCCGAACACCCCATAGGGGCTGTCGGAACTCCGGGGTCCAGTAGCTGCCTTCAGGGTCACTACCCGAGTGTCGCCCGAGCCAAGTGCCCATCAGTTGCAAACTACTTTCTCCCAGAGTCCACGCGATCTGCCAGAAAAGAGGTACAGGTCACCCCTAGGGACCTGGTCAGCCATGATGTCCAGCAGAGGCCTTCAGGTCACTACTCGAGAGTCGCCCAAGCCACGTGCCCTCAGATGCACTCTGCCTTCTCTCAGGGCCAACACGACCTGCGAGAGAGAGAACAGCTCCCCAAAAGGGGAGGGGGTCCCGAGCGGGAAAGTCCCCCATTTTGCCTTCTGACTGGTCGATGCCTGACCGCTTGCAAGTCCGTTTGTGGTTAGGGTGACTTTGAGATTCCAAGGAGAATTTGCATAGGACATTTGCAAGTTCTTTGAAGGGTCTCTTGTTGATTAGGAAACTCAGGATGACCTTGTGAAGCTCTGGCCTTCTTATCTCCTGAGCCTTTGGAATTTCAGGCATTAGTTTCAGCCATTTGTCGCCCCTCAGGAAACTCAGGAAATTAACTTTTTCTACTAAGGCCTTTTCCCTATCTGCCTATTTCCTTTCTATCTCCTCACTAGGACTTTCTCTTTCTGTAGACAGATCTACATGACCTTGACCTTCATGAAAAGAGACCTAGGCGGGGAAAGTAATGGGGGGAACCTTACAGGGTAAGGGGAGGAAACTTACAGGGACTTTTACTATGTCAGAATTATGTGAACAAGATGGAGGACATCCTGTATAAAGTTTGTTCTATGCTTTGTATTTTGGTGAATTCGTTTGAATGAGGCTGTAACTGTCTTCTGTATTTCTATCTTTTTTTTTTTTTTTTGAAATAGGGTCTTACTAAGTTGCTGAAAGCCTCACTAAGTAGCTGAGGCTGGCTTCAAACCCGTGTGATCCTCCTGTTTCAGCCTCCCAAGCGCTGGGATTACAAGTGTGCGCCACCACGCCTGGCTATTTCTATCTTTTTAATAAACTTCTTTAAATTTTCAGCAAGAGTCCAGCCTATTGCATACTTATCTTTAGCTCAGGACAAGAAGCCTCTCTCTCTCTCTCTCTCTCTCTCTCTCTCTCTCTCTCTCTCTCTCTCTCTCGGTGGTACTGGGGTTCCTGGAAGCCCTTCTACCTCTGGGCTATACTCCCAGACCTATTTTATACTTTTTATTTGGAAACAGGGTCTCTTAAGCCAGCACAGCTGGCTTTGAACCTGCGCCATCCTCCTGTCTCCACCTCCCAAGCCTGGGGATCACAAGCGTGCACCACCACACCGGGCTTCTTTTTTGTGTGTGTTTTTGTGTTTTGAGGGAAATTGTGTTTGGAACCGTACCAGGGGTCGCCGGGGACAGTTTCCCAAACCATAACATCTTCTCAAACCTGTAACAATTTCCTTTATTAGTATTGTATATTATCAGTCTTAATTCTAGACATTCTGTTAGATTTGAAATGTTATCTCCTGTGGTTTTAAGTTTCCTGGATGTTGAATCTTTTTTAAAAATTATTTGGCACAGCCGGGCGTGGTGGCGCACGCTTGTAATCCCCACGCTTGGGAGGCTGAGACAGGAGGATCGCACAGGTTCAAAGCCAGACTCAGCTACTTAGTGAGGTTCTCAGCAACTAAGTGAGACCCTGTTTCCAAATAAAATATAAAATAGGTCTGGGAGTATAGCCCGGAGGTAGAAAGCCTCTGAGTTCTACCCCCAGTACCACCAAAAAAAAAAAATTATTTGGCACATTACAATTAAATATAATAGTGGAACTCTGTGAATTATCTGTACATGCACTTAACATAATTTGCTCAATTTCATTTCCCATGTCTCCACTTTCCTATCCTCCTCCCTCACCCTTTTTCTACACTACTGGTCTTCCTTCTATTTTTATGTCTTTTTATCATATTTTTTCTTCTCTAGTTTCCACACATAGGAGAAAAGCATACTACCCTTGTCTGGCTTATTTCACTTAACATAATGCTATCAAGTTCATTCATTTTCCAGCAAATGACAATTTTATTCTTTTTTTTTTTTTTTTTTTTTTGGTGGTTCTTGGGATGGAACCCAGAGGCCTTCTACCTCCGGGCTATACTCCCAGACCTACTTTATATTTCATTTGGAAACAGGGTCTCACTAAGTTGCTGAGAGCCTCACTAAGTAGCTGAGGCTGGCTTCGAACTTATGTGATCCTCCTGTCTCATCCTCCCAAGTACTGGGATTACAAGAGTGCACCACCATGTCCGGCTACCTTTGTTCTTTATGAGTGAATAAAACTCCACATTTTCTCTATCCAAGTTATCTATTGACCAACTCCTAGGTTCTTTCCGTATCTTGACCATTATGATGTATACTGCTATAAACAGTATCTGTATTGCTATAGTATGCTGCCTGTATCACTATATTAATGCTAACTTTCTTTTCAATATACCGAGGCATGTGATATAGCTGGACCCTATGGTGTCTCTATTTCTAGTCTGTTGTGAAACCTCCATACTAATTTCCATAGTGATTGTCCTGATTTACAATCCTCCAACGGTGTATAAGTGTTCTTTTTCCCAACATGCTCACCAGCATTTATTATTATCTTTATTCTTGATGATTGGCATTCTAACTGGAGTCAGATGAAATACCTGTGCAGTTTTGAACTGCATTTTCTTTTTTGCTAAAGATGTTGAGCCTGTTTTTATATATTTGTTGGCCATTTGCATTTCTTATTTTGGAAAATGTCTAACTAGTCAATTTGCCCATCCCTCGATAAGGTTATCTGAGGTTTTTGGTAGTAAGTTTTTTTGAGTTCTTTATGCATCCTGGATATTCATACTTTGTTGGAAGAGGAGCTTGTAAAGATTTTCTTTCATTCTTAGAGTCTCGATGCTTTTCTCTCCTTTTCTGAGCAGAAATATTTATTTACTTATTTACTTATGCACTCACTCTCTTAATGCAGTACTGCGGGTTGAACCCAGGGACAGTCTACCTCTGAGGTACACCCCAGTCCTTTTTATTCTTTCTTTCTTGTTTTCTTTCTCTCTTTCTTTCATTTACTTTTTTTTTTTAGTGGTACTGGGGTTCGTGGAAACCCTTCTACCTCCAGGCTACACTCCCAGACCTATTTTTATATTTTTATTTGGAAACAGGGTCTCCTAAGCCTCCTGTCTCCGCCTCCCAAGCACGGAGATTACAAACGTGAGCCACCATGCCCGGCGCCATCTTATTCTTTATTTTATTTATTTATTTATTTATTTATTTATTTATTTATTTATTTATTTTTTGGTGGTACTGGGGGTGGATCCCAGAGGCTTTCTACCTCCGGGCTATACTTCCAGACCTTTTTTATATTTTATTTGGAAACAGGGTCTCACTAAGTTGCTGAAAGCCTCACTAAGTAGCTGAGGCTAGCTTCGAACCCATGCGATCCTCCTGTCTCAGCCTCCCAAGGGTGGGGATTACAAGTGTGCGCCACCACGCC
The DNA here is from genome assembly GCF_963383645.1 of Muscardinus avellanarius. Lineage (NCBI taxonomy): Eukaryota > Metazoa > Chordata > Mammalia > Rodentia > Gliridae > Muscardinus > Muscardinus avellanarius. Next base: position 15,510,463 of record NC_137793.1, read on the forward strand.
CGGCTTCTTATTCTTTATTTTGAAATAAGTTCTCATGAAGTTGCACGGGGACTCACTCAGTTGCTGAGGCTGGCCATGAACCTGCAATCCTCTTGTCTCAACCTCTCAAATACTGGGATTTGCAAGCATGAGCTATGCCACCCAGCTGTGCAGGAACTTTTAAATTCAATGCCATCTAATTTATCAATTCTTTATTTTATTTTCTGAGCTTTAGGAGTCCTGTTGAGGAAGACATTACCTGTGCCTATGTGTCAGAGTGTTGACCCTGCATTTTCATCTAGTAGTTTACAAAGATTCTGGTTTAATTCTTAGGTCTTGGATCTCTCTTGAGTTGACTTTAGCACAGCCTGAGATGAGGATCTAGTTTTATTCTTCTACATTTGGATATTTAGTTTCTCCAGCACCATTTGTTTATTTTTTTTCTTTATTATATGTTTATATTTTTATTGGTACAATGTCATTATACATCATAGTGAAATTTATTTTTTTTATTTATTTTTTATTGGTGCAATGTATTCATACATCATAGTGGTATAAAGAAAATACTTTTGTAGACATACATGCACATCTCGCCCAGTTAGCCCCTACCACGATCCCCACCCCATTCCCTCCCCATCCCTCCTTCCCACGCTTGGCTTACTGGTTGACATCTAGTATTATAGCAATTTATACAATATTAACATTGATAATCTCACATAACAGTTTCATTTGTCTGGTACCAAACTTTTGATGACTTAAAGATAACATTTCAATATTTCTTTTTGCTTTCTTTCTTACCAGAGAATATTTTTTTCTTTTTTTTTTTGGTGAAACTATCATACATTTATTTATTTATTTTTCAGAAAAAATCTATCCTGATATGGAATATGGACTCTAGATACCCAAAACAGTCTCAAAGAAGAACAAAGCTAGAAGATGTATGTTTTCTGATTTCAAACCATATAAAGCTACAATAATTGAAACAGTGTAGTACTGTTCTAAAGGCAGATATATAAACCATTGGAGCTAAATAAAAGCCTAGAGATAAATTCTTCCATACATTGTCAAGTTATTTTTGACAAGGTTTCCATGAACTTTTGGTGGAGGAAATACTAGTCTTTTAACTAAATATTGTTGAAAAATAATAATAAATGAAAAAGAATAAAATTGGACCCTTACCTAACACATATACAAATATTAACTCAAAATAGATAAAAGACCTAAATATAAATCTTAATACTATAAGCTTTTAGAAGAAAATCTGGGTCATAAAACCTCACAACATTGAAATTGGAAGTGATTTCTTGGATATGATTTCAATGGCACAGGCAACAAAAGAGTAAATAAACTCCCTAAAAAATAAAAAAAATATTGTATATCCAAAGACAATGTAAACAGAGTTAAAAGTTACTGATCCTCTTCCAAGAGTTCCTCCTATGACCCATTTCTCCCTAACTCTCACATATTAGGGAAGCACCATTTGTTTAAAAGCCTGTCTTTCACCAGTGTGTGTGTGTGTGTGTGTGTGTGTGTGTGTGTGTGTGTGTGTGTATTTCTTTTTTTATAGTACTGGGAATGGAACCAAGGGCCTTCTACCTCTGGGCTACACTCTCAAACCTATTTTATATTTTATTTGGAAAAAGGGTCTCACTGAGTTGCTGAAAGCCTCACTAAGTAGCTGAGGCTGGATTCGAACCTGTGCGATTCTCCTGTCTCAGCCTCCCAAGCGCTTGGATTACAAGTGTGCGCTACCACACCCAGACCCAATGCATGTTGTTAGCAGCTTTGACAAGGATCAGATAACTATATATGTATCTTATGTTCAATTCTCTTGGTTTCCACGCTGTTTTTGTTACAGATTGGGAGAATATGGTTGTGGGGAAACTGTTCCCGGGGACCCCTGTTAGGGTCCCGGACACACTTTCCCTCAAACCACAACAAAACCAAAAACGACCAAAAAAAAAAACAAAAAAAAACCCCGCGGGTTCTTGTCCTGAGCTAAGGATAAGTATTCATAGCTCGAACACTTGCTGAAGATTTAAAGAAGTTTATTAAAAGGATAGAAATACAGAAAATAGTTACAGCCCCATGCCAAAATGGCATGGTGGGGGAGGGTGGGCCAATTCACCCCCCCCCCAAAGATACAGCAAGTGGACTGGATTCTTTATACCCATGGCATCCATCTTGTTTATGCAATTCTGAAGTAGTGAATGTTCCTGTAAGGTACCTCTCCCAGCAAGGTTTGTCAAGGTGTCTTCTTTCAAGAAGGTCACCCCCTGCTCCAGTCTTAGCTAGCTTATCTAATCATGTTGATCTGTCTTTAGATAGAGAAAGGCCTAGTTCTCCTCTACTATTGACTTGCTAATTACATGTAGCTAAGTCAATCTATGTTTCCATAGCTGTTTGCTTCCTGACCAAAGCCAAGCCTTTCTCTCTCCATGTCTGCTGACATTTCGACACAATTACTTTTGAAATATATTAATAATCAGAGCTTTCTCAAATCTTCCTAGGCCATTCCCAATACTAGTACAGTTTTTATGCCAATACCCTGCCGTTTTTGTTACTATAACTCTACAATATGATTTAAAATTGGGTATTGTGCCATTTCTAGCATTGCTCTTTTGGTTTAGAGTTTCTTTGGCTGTTCTAATTCTTTTACAATTCCATGTGAATTTTAGGGTTTTTTTTCTAGTTCTCTGAAGCATGTTATTGGTATTTTGATGGGGATTTCAGGGAATTGGTAGATCACTTTAGGTAATATGGCCACGTAAACAATATTAATTGTTCCTGAAAATGAACATGGGAGGCCTTTCCCTGTGCTTTCTTCAATTTGTTTCTATAATTCCCGTTGTAAGAGGTCTTCATTTCCCTTGCCTATGCCTCTTAGTGAGATTTTCATTTTTATGAATTTTAACTTATTTTAAATAACTGTATAGTATTTTTCTCTGTTGTAGCTAAGAAATAATTAACTTTTAGGTCATCAAGATATTCCCCTGTATTAGCTGGGCGTGGTGGCGCACGCCTTTAATCCCCTGCGCTTGGGAGGCTGAGACAGGAGGATCGCACAGGTTCGAAGCCAGCCTCAGCTACTTAGTGAGGCTCTCAGCAACTTAGTGAGACCCTGTTTCCAAATAAAATATAAAAAATAGGTCTGGGAGTATAGCCCGGAGGTAGAAAGCCCCTGGGTTCCATCCCTAGTACCACCAAAAAAAAAAAAAAAAAAAACCAAGATATTCCCCTGTATTTTCTCCTATACATGCTATTTTAGCTGACACCCGTGACCATGCTACTTTCTAAGTATATAAATGCAAACACACACAGTTCTTCATAATTTTATACCCCCTGATGCCTCTTGGATTTGTCATGTCCTGTGTGCTGTAACTAGGCAGAATATAACGAGTCAAGCGATTTTCTTTTTCGTTTAGCTCAATTTGAAACCCAACTTTTGTTGTTCTTACATTGGTACAGAGTGGAGAATTTAACTAAAACTTGTTCTGTCGGTCTTGAATATTTCAGAACAGGAATCGATTGCAGGGGCTGCGGGCTTTCCAACTGTCAGCTCCTGCTTTCCTCCCCCTAAGAGAAAATTTCAACAAGTCTTGACGGAAATTGCAAGTTTCTGTTGTTTTTAAACAATCGTGCTCCATGATTTGGGTAAAGGATCCCAGGTTGGCTGGCAGTGAAACATGAAACTTCTCATTGGGTATTTTCGAAACTACTACAGGGAATCAGCTGCCAGCTTACTGCGTGGTGGAAGGCTGCACTAGATTCCGGGATTGGAATCAAAATGCTAATTGGAGAGGTCAAGGAAGCTGCGCCTCGGGCTCGGCGTGCCTGCGCGCTCCTCCGGCCGGAGACAAAGACCCAGCGGGGGAAGGAGGTCGCAGAGACGCGTCCCCCACTGCTTTCCTGAAATAATTGTGGAATCATGCCTGAAATGCCGGAGAACATGGAACAGGTAAGTGCGAGCGATTCCAAAAACGGAGCCCTCTCGATTAAGAGTTGCTTGAATAGCGACGTGCCACCCCACGCCCGGGTAAAAGCCGAATGGGTTTGTAAAGAAAGTGGGAACCGGCGCCATTCATTGCTTTAGAGCATAATAACCTTGGGGCACCGAAGGATACACCAACTTGAGTCACAGACTCGGGAAGCCAGGTTATGGAGAGCTCCGCGGAGTACCTTGAATGGGGCAAAATGTAAGATGCAAAACAAAGCAGCAGTTTCATCTGCCAAATTGTATGTATGATGCATACGTGAAGTTTATATTTAAGGGTTTTGCTCATTGCCTTTGTGTGACTTGCATCTGCTAAGTTCTAGGCTGCGCTCTAGGCTACCATGTGAATTTGGATATTGTCTGTAAACAGATGCCGCATATTTCACACAGACCCTATCCTCATTAAGGAAAATGATGAAAAACGGTACCCAGACATATGCCCCTAGAACTAACTCTACCCTACTTCCCCCTGGCAAGCAGTAAACCAGATTCCTAAATAAGGCCAAGTAAACTTTTTATTCCTTGGGATGCTGATTATCAAAATACTGATCGCGTATGTAAGACCTTGAATGTACCTGTTGAACGCGCCCTCCCCAGGAGATTGAATTGCATCACACATTGCGACTTAAAACCAAATATTCTCTATTTATGTAAGGGGAATGAGACATCTTGGGTCTTCCCTTCCCCCACCTTTTCTTTGTTGTCTCCAAACTATGCTAAATTTAAGAACAGTAACAGGTCAGATTTAAAAAAAATAAAAACCTAATGGGGACCTCAGGCTGCCTTCAGTCACTGTTCCACAAAACTGTGTGTTGACCTGAGGCTTTTATGGGGTGGGGGTGGGGAGGAGGGAAAGTCAGGAGGTCTGAAATAGAAAAACTTCTTTAAAAGGCTGCTTAATCTTTAGTTCTAAAATAAGCCAGGACAGATTTTGAAATAAGTCCTTCTTAGGAAACCCAAGCCATCATCACGTGTGTGCCCAACTTTTAAATCTCCTATCCTGGGTGTGTGAGGTAGGACACTCAGGCTGTTGGTTGGGTGGAAAGTGGGCGAATCCTAAGGATCTGTGCCAGTTCTCACCCCCACCACACACACCACCTGTGTAAATTTCAGAGGCGAGGCTGGACAGGGGGTGCGTGGGAGTGGGTGGGTGAGATTTTGAACCGGTAGGGAATTCAGTGAATTGCTAGGTCGGCCTCCACACTTAAATGGCTGTTGTTTCTGATTTATTTTTAAAAATCGACCCATGTGGGAGAATGCCCGAACCTCCCACTCCCCCTAGGGCTCTCCAGTTCACTGCGCCTGCTTGGGTACCCAGCTGCTGCATGTAAGCCAGTGCTTCACATGGGGTCTTGACTCCTGTTAAATCCACTCAAGTCCCAGGTCTACTACCACAATTGGTCATCCTATAATTACGGGTAAAGTCAAAGAATCTGTGTTTTTTTTTTTAATTTATTATTTATGTTATTTATTTATTTTTGCAGTACTGGGGATGGAACCTAGGGGCATTATACCTCTGAGCCACACCCCCAGCTCTATTTTTATTTATTTAGTTAGTTTTTGGTGGTACTGGGGGTGGAACCCAGAGGCTTTCTACCTCTGGGCTATACTCCCAGGCCTTTTTTATATTTTATTTGGAAACAGGGTGCTCACTAAATTACTGAGAGCTTCACTAAGTAGCTGAGGCTGGCTTTGATCCTGTGTGATCCTCCTGTCTCAGCCTCCCAAGGGCGGGGATTACAAGCTTGTGCCACCACGCCTGGCCTTTTATTCTTTATTTTGAAGCAGGGTCTCACAGTAATCCTCCTGTCTCAGCCTCCCAAATGCTAGGATTACAACCCTGTGCCACCACGCCCGGCTAAGAATCTGCATTTTTAAGAGGTACTCGGATAATTCGTCTCCTCCCCCACACTTTTTTTTTTAATTCGTTAAAAATAGTTTCCTTTTTGAAATTTCACAACTTTTTTTTTTAGCATCCCAGAAAACCCAGATGGGTTTCTGAGGTGCTAATAACTCAGATGTTAACACTTCTGTTTTTACTCCTTGTCTATCTTTCAAACACCCACACCCAATGTTCGAGAGAAAATGGCCATTGCGTTGATTATGATGCATTGAACATGAGCTGCAAACCTGACAGTTTGAAGGAGATTTAATTTATCATTTACCATTTACGAAGAAAAACAATGTGGGCACAGTTGCTTAAGCCTGTAATTCCAGTACTTCCTCTCAGGGAGGATAAGAATAGGATCATAGGTTCAAGGCCAGCTTCTGCAAGTTAGCTAGACCCTGTTTAAAAAATAAAGCTATTAGGTTCAAGACCAGCTTCAGCAATTTAGGTAGGCCCTGTTTCAAAATAAAAATAAAACAATTAAGGAAGCGAGGGTCTGGGATCAGAGGTATAACGCCTCCGGTTTTTTTCCACCGTTCCACCAAAAGGAAAAAGGCCTTAAGAAACGCCAAATCAAAACTTGCATACACCCTTTGCCCTCAGGGCCTTTGTTTTGTGTGTCCCTTTAAGAGTTAGCGCGTGGGCCGGGGCGTCCTCCGCGCGCCCGCCCCTTTTTAGGACGCCGGCGGAGTCTGGCCAATCAGCGGGCGCGACCGTGGCGCCGGAAGCCGGAAGCGACGAGCGGGGTCGGCGGCACCTAAGGGAGGCGGGCCGAGCTGCGGCCCGTGGTAGGCTTGGGCTGGGGGCGCGAGCGGCCGCTGCGGCGGCGGCGGGAAGACGGCGGGCATGGTGGGGCGGGAGAAGGAGCTCTCCATCCAGTTTGTGCCCGGGAGCTGCCGGCTGGTGGAGGTGAGGTCGGCGCGGGGTCCCGGTGGCAGGGGGCGGGCGAGGGCACGAGCCAGGTCGGGGCTCGCGTCTTTGGGCGCCGCTGCCCGGGTCGGGGCCTGGGGCGCGGGGCCCGGGAGGGCCGCGGGGCTTGTTTACCTTGCGCTCCCGCGTCTGTGTTTGCGCTTGCAGGCGCCGCGGCCGGAAGCTGCTGGGTCTGGTTTTATTTTCAATTCTGGGGAAGGAAGAAGGGAGCGGTAGTAGAGTCGCTTTAGATATTTGTTTTGATTTGTTTGGGTTGTTGATTTTTTTCCCCCCAGTACTGGGGATGGAATCCAGGGGCGTTCTACCACCGAGCTACACCCCCAACTTTTTTTAATTTATTTTGAAACAGGTTCTGATTGAGTTGCAGAGGGCTCCGATCCTCCTGTCTCAGCCTCTCAAGCATCGGGATTACAGGCAAGCGCCACCATGCCCGGCAGATTTGTTGTTGTTGTTTTCTTTGTTTTGACTTTGGTCATTTTCTTCGGTCTTCGAAAGTCCCTAGCTTTGAGGAAGAATAAGGAAAGGTAGTTTCTCAGAAGTAGCAGTATGGCGAGCCGGGCGTAATCCCAGTATTTGGGAGGCTGGATGGGAAGGATCGCAGGATATCTGTTAGCCTCAGCTACTTAGGCCCTCGGAACTTAGTGAGAACCTATTTAAAAATAAAGAATAAAAAATGGAGCTGGGGATATAGCTTGGAGGTAGAAGGCCCCTGGGTACAATTCCCGGTACTGCCAGAAAGAAAAAAAGAGAGAGAGAGAGAGAAAGAAAGAAAAGTATGGCTTTGACAACTTACCTACTGAACTGGTTTTGCAAGGCCACATTGTGTTGTGCTCTTCACGTTACTTTTTAAGCTTCTTAACTGTGAGACACTTATCGTGGTGTTTTATACGTGAGAAAGCTGAGACATGGAGGGTCCAGCATTGGCCGAAATTTATAAGGAAGATTGGAGGAGGGATCCGAATACAGATCTCGCTGACCTAGGGTTTTGAATCTCTACTGTTTGTGCTGTGGAAGATGATGTTGGGGAGAGTCATCCTCTCTATCCCTTTATCCTTTCCTCCATCCCATTTCAGGGCCCTAGCGTTCATCCATCCACAGACTGTATCCTGCTTTAAGGATAAGACTGCTAATGCTCAGACTAACCTGTCCTGTAGATATAAGAAAGAATATAGAAGATGTTTTTGTGTTTTTATCAATTTTTTTGGGTGGTACTGGGGTTCCTGGAAGCCCTTCTACCTCCGCACTACACTCCCAGACCTATTTTATACTTTTAAATTTGGAAACAGGGTCTCTTAAGCCAGCAGCACTTCCTGTGCGATCCTCCTGGCTCGTCTCCCAAGCGCGGGGATTACAAGCGTGTGCCACCACGCTCGGCCTTGTTTTTATCAATTTAAAATTTTATATTTCAAAAACGTGTTAGATGTTTTCAGATCTCGTTGGGACTTTGGTAAAGTTATGGTAGATTCTTTAAATGTCTATAGTGTTCCTCGCGTCCCACACTGTTGAGTGCCTTTGTTACCTGTTTAGAAGCTGGAGTGTATGGTTGCATTTACTTATGTATATGAAGCTTAATCTACTTTCACAGTAGTTTACTAAAGAAATCAAAATGGCTTTTATGGCTCTTTTCTGTAAATGATAAGATTAAGAGCTTGGCAAACGCGCGTGTGCACATGCACTTGTAGTCCCAGCATTTGGGAGGCTAAGACTGGAGGATTCAGTTTCAGCCAGTCTCAGCTACTTAGTGAGACCCTGTTTCAAAATAAAGAATAAAAAAAAAATTGGGCTGGGGGTGTAGCTCAAAGGTACAATGCCCTTGGGTTCCATCCCCAGTACCGCAGACAATACAACAAAACTTGGCACTGGGGGTGGGACCCAGGGGCATTCTACCTCTGAGCTACACCTGCAGCCCTGTTTTTTTATTCTTACTTTGAAACAGGGTCTCATCTCACTGAGCTGCAAAGGGCCTCACTAAGTACCTGAGGCTGAGGTACAAGCATGCACCACCACACCCAGCTAATCATACCTGTATCTTTAATTTATTTATTTATTTATTTTGCAGGTCTGGGGATGGAACCCAGGGGCATTTTACCTCCGAGCTACAGCCCCTGCCCTATTTTTTATTCTTTATTTTGAAACCGGGTCTCACTGAGTTGAAGAGGGCCTCACTAAGTAGCTGAGGCTGTCCCAAACTGCAGTCCTCCAGTCTCAGCCTCCCGAATGCTGGGATTACAAGCTTGTGCCACCACGCCCGCCTTACCTGTATCTTTAAGTCACTTGGGAGAATGAGAACTGGCCTACAGTTCGTGTTAGAGAAGCAGCATTTCCTGTTAAGAATGCTGTCTGTAGGATACACTAGGGTGACAGTAGGGGTTAGTCCATTCTCATCTAAGTAGTCATGAGATCTTAGTTTCTTAAATTCCAAGGTATCTATTCAAATGTTTGCCTCTGTGGAGATTACTTAGAAGATGATTTTGAAGCTTTGTCCAATTTAAAAGTATTTAAGCCGGGCGTTGTGGCACACCCTTGTAATCCCAGTACTTGGTAGGCTGAGACAGGAGGATTGCGTAGGTTCAAAGCCAGCCTCAGCTTCTTACTAAGGCTCTCAGTAACTCAGTGAGACCCAGTTTCCAAATAAATAATAAAAAATAGGGCTTGGGGTGTAGCCTGGAGGTAGAATGCCCCTGGGTTTCATCCTCAGTACCACAAATAAATAAATAAAAGTTTTTACGAAGCCAGGCATGGTGATGCATGCTTGTAATACAGCACTTGGTTAGGGTGAAACAGGATCGCAGTTCACAGACAGCCTCAGCTACTTAGTGATGCTCTTTGCAATTCAGTGAGACCTAGTTTCAATATAAAAATAAAAAATAGGGCTGGGGATGTAGCTTGGAGATAGAATGCTCCTGTGTTCCATCCCCAGTACCAAAAATAAATGTTAAGAATAGTAAGGGATTAAATAGCTACATCCAGGATGAACCTAATGAATGGTACATGCCTGTAATCCCAGTACTTGGAAGGCTGAGACAGGAGGATCGCAGGTTCATAGTGAGCCTTAACTACTTAGTGAGACCCTCCGCAAGTCATGAGTCCCTGTTCCAAAATGAATAAAAAATAGGTCTGGGGCTGTAGCTCCTAGGTAGAATGCCCCTGGTTCAATTCCTAGCCCCCACCCCCCCAAAAAACAAGGGCTTCAGGCAGAGTTCAGTTTATATTTTCTTTGGGCATTCTACCTCTGAGCTACACCACCAGACTTTTTTTTTTCCCCCTGAGGTTCTAGGGATGGAACCCAGGGGCCTGCTAGCTCCGTGCTATACCCCCAGCCCTGTTTTTTTTGTTTGTTTGTTTTTTCATTTATTTTTGAAACAGGACCTCACTGAGTTGCAGAGGGCCTCACTAGGTAGCTGAGGCTGTCTGCAAACTGTTAACCTCCTGTCTCAGCCTCCGGAATGCTGGGATTACAAGCCTGTACCACCATGCCTGGCTTGTTTGGCACTTTTTAAATTTTTAGATGATGCCCAAACCACCAGTGAACTTTTAATCCAGGTGGAAAAAAACAAACAAACAAACTTTGATTTTTCTCCTATTCAGTGAATAGAAATTGAGCGCTCTTTGAGTCTAAAGAAAATATTAAAAAAAAAAAAGGTCTGGGAGTATAGCCCGGAGGTAGAAAGCCTGGGTTCCACCCCTAGTACCACCCCAAGGGGGGGGGGGGATTCCAGGAGGAACAACTTATGTTCATGCAATACTTAAATTTTTTCAAATACAAAGTGGTGTAGCATTTCATTAAGTGCTTGCATTTCATATCCCTTTTTAAATAAAGTTAATTAATTAATTTATTTATTTATTTGCAGGTATGGGGATGGAACCCAGGGGCATTCGGCCTCTGAGCTGCACCCCCTGCCCTATTTTTTATTCTTTATTTTGAAACCGGGTCTCACTGAGTTGCGGAGGGCCTCACTTAAGTAGCTGAGGCTGTCTGCGAACTGCGATCCTTTGGTTTCAGCCTCCCAAATGCTGGGATTACAAGCGTGCGCCACCATGCCTGGCTATAAAGTTAATTCTTAAGTATTGTCTGCTGACCACTGGGTAATGTATAGTGTTTCCTGTTTTTTTTCTTGGGGCCTTATAAACATTCTCGGGTATAAGAATATAAGGTTGAATTTCTTCTACACATCCCAATCCTTGTTTTATTTCTTTCTTTATTTTTGAGGTAGTGGGCATGGAACCCAGGGGCATTCTATCTCCAAGCTACATCCACAGCTCTATTTTTTATTCTTTATTTGGAAACAGGGTCTCAATGAGTTACAGGGCCTCACTAGGTAGTTGAGGCTGGTGGTGAACTGCAGTCCTTCTGTCTCAGCCTCCCAAATGCTGGGATTACAAGCCTGTGCCACCGTGCCAGCTCCCATTCCTTGTTTTATAAGAACTTTTTTCCACTGGCGTGGTGGCACATGGTGATACTTGTAATCCCCATACTTGGGACACTGAGAGAGGAGGATCGCAGTTTTGTGGCCAAAGTCAGCTTTTTAGTGAGGACCTCCACAACTTAGTGAGACTCTCTTTCAAAATAAGGGAATAAAAAAAAGGGCTGGAGGGGGCTAGCTTGAAGGTAGACTGTTCCTGGGTTCAATCTCAGTACTGCAAAAAAAAAAAAAAAAACTTCTTGAGACAATATTTTTTCTTGATTGTAAGATCATCTGGCTTCTTATTTTAAGATCCACAAAGATAGCAAAAGAACACTGCCAAGCCATGATAGTCATAATGTTCATCTTTATTCAACAGAAATGTTAAAATGAGGGGAAAATAGATTTAACAAAAATTAGTGAATTACAAAGAGATATTAATTCACTGTTTAGTAACCATTGGATTGCATAGTAATTTGTCTTATATTTCCAGTTTTTCTTATCAAGGTGAAAGATAATGTCATATCTAGAAAGGTAAATGGCAATATTTTGGTTTCTTTGAATACGAGAAATGCATCTTTATGAAAACCTTAAACCTTTTTGGAGTTCAAGGTTGCAAGTGGTTCTCAAGTATAGGCAGAGCCTGGTGTGGCGATGCACACTTATAATCCCAGTACTTGGGAGTCTGAGACAGGAGGATCTGGGATCATGGACAGCCTCAGCTACTTAGTGAGCCTCTCTGCAATGTAGTGAGACCCTGTTTCAAAATCAAGAACAAGCCTGGTGTGGTGGTGCACACTTGGAATCCCAGCATTTGGGAGGCTGAGGCAGGAGGATCACAGTTTGGAGACAGCCTCAGCTACTACATAGTGAGGCCCTTTGCAACTCAGTGAGACCCAGTTTAAAAAATAAGGAATAAAAAATAGGGCTGGGGATGTAGCTTGGCGGTAGAATGCTCCGTTCCATCCCTAGTACTGCAAAAAATAAAAAAATAGAGAAAAAATAGGGCAGGGGGTATAGCTTAGAGGTAGAATGCCCCTATGTTAAATCCCTAGTACCTAAGGGGTGGGGGGACTCTAGGTAAGCCTCGGGCCGCCTGGATTAGCATCACATGGGAAATGTTTGGATGAAATGGACTGCAGGTTGTTGTGCCTATCAGATTTGAAAGCTGTCCAGTTTATGAGCTTTACTGAAACCAGAGAACTACTACCTGACTACTGTTCTGTGTCTTTGGCTCTCTAGAGTGAAGTAAAAAGTGAGAAACTTGAACTACACCAAATCTGTATGTCTTCCATAGTATTTTCCTAAGATCTGAGAAATGTATTCTGTTTGAATTGTTTGCAAAAATCAATCACTACTAGATTTGGGATGCTTTTTTGCCTTTTTTTTTTTTTTTTCATGATAACAGAGATTGAACCAGAGACTTTCTACCTCCAGGCTACACTCCGCCCTATTTTATTTTCATTTTTAAACAGAGGTGAGAGTCTCACAATTTGCTGAGGAAGTCCTCCATTTTGCCATTCTCCTGTTTCAGCCCAAGCTGAGATTATGATCATGTGCCACCAGTCCCAGTTTGCTTGCTTGTCTTTTTACTGGGAAATTGTAGAACTGTTCTTGACAAAATTTAAAACATGTTTTGTTGGCTAAAAAGTCTTTGTTTTCATAAAGCAATTGGCTTAGGGCCAAATGTAACAGCCTGGATAAAATTTCTTTAAACTTGTAAAAGTGTTTTGAAACTGGTCTACCTAAGAAAAATTTTAATACATACATACATACACACACACACACACACACACACACACACACACACACACACACACACACATATTGCGGGGGTCTGGAGATGGAAGCCAGGGACATTCGACTTCCAAGTTATACCCCTTGCCCTATTTTTTATTCTTAAACTTAGTGAGGCCCTCTGCAAATTAGTGAGACCCTGTTTCAAAATAAAGAATAAAACATAGGGCTGGGGGTGTTACTTGGAGGTGGAATGCCCCTGGGTCTATCTCTAGTACCAAAAAAAAATGCAATCTACTTAAGCTTGTATTGATTGAACACCAATGGTGACTCATTAAAAGAATTATCTTCATAGTAAATAATCATTTTTTCTCTTTCCATTTCACCCTTTAGGAGGAAGTAAACATCCCCAATAGGCGGGTTTTGGTTACTGGTGCCACTGGGCTTCTTGGCAGAGCTGTGTACAAAGAATTTCAGCAGAATAACTGGCATGCCATCGGTTGTGGTTTCAGAAGAGCAAGACCAAAATTTGAACAGGTTAATCTGTTGGATTCCAGTGCCGTTCATCACATTGTCCATGATTTTCAGGTATGGTTTGGTTTGTTTTCTGGGCTGGGGTATGGTGGCATATGCCTGTATTCCTAGTACTTGGGAGGCTGAGACTGGACAGTCAGACCCAGCTAAGCTACATAGTAAGATCCTCAGCACCTAGAGGCACTACTGCAAAATACATGAAAAGCTGGGCATGGCATATACCTGTAATCCCACTACTTGGGAAGCCGAGACAGGAGGACTGGAGGTTCAGGGACAGCCTCAGCAACGTTGTGGGGCTCTCAACAACCTAGAGAGACCTTGTTTCCAAATAAAAATAGGGCTTAGGGAATAGCTTGGAGGCAAAATACCTTTGGGTTCAATCCCCAAAATCCCCTGCACCCTCCCACACAGAAAATACATAAAGAGCTGGGGGTATAGCCCATGGGAACAATGTTCCTGAGTTCAATCCCCAGGATATAAATTAATAAACTTTAAATAAACTAGTGGGTTTTTTTTTTTTTTTTTTATGGTGCTAATAGGGATGGAACCCTTCTACCTCGGGGCTACACTCCCAGACTATTTTATATTTTATTTGGAAACAGGGTCTTTTACTTGCACGATCCTCCTCTCTGCCTCCCAAGCAGGGATTACAAGTGTGTGCCACCACGCCTGGCTAAATAAATTAGTTTTAAATACACACACACAAACACACACACACACACTTTTTTATGGTACTGAGGATGGAACCCAAGAGCATTCTTCCTCCAAGTTAATACCCCCAGCCCTATTTTTTATTCTTTATTTTGAAACAGGGTTTCACCGAGTTGCAAAGGGCTCCACTAAGTATCTGAGGCCATCTGCAAACTGTGATCCTCCTGTCTCAACCTCCCAAATGCTGAGATTACAAGTGTGCACCCCCACGCCCGGCTTCTGTATTTTTTCTTTTTATATTACCTGTAAACCTTATAACACTGAAAAATGCTATTTTCATTTTGTAGCTGAAAAAGGAAGCTCAAAGAGGTTAAATAACCTGGAGGTCATGGCCAAAGAAAAGTTATATTTTCTTCCTCTGATCAGCGCATGGGTTCAGGTTCTTTTTAAAGTGTACTCTGAGGAACACCTCTGTCAGTACTGCTTAGGAAACTTGCTCTTGGGTCTCGCTTCCAGAGATTGCAACCTGGTATAATGATCGCTTTTAAGAAACACCCGATTGTGCACATTCAGTTTTGAAAATCGCTTGAAGAGAATGGCTTCTTAGGTAATTAATTGTTGAGGAGGAGGAGAGAGCTTTTGTGTGGGAATGCTCTGTCTCTAGTGCCGTCCCGGGTCTTTCCCTTGCTCAACTCCTCCGGCAGCTCAGAGCGATTTCTCTCTAGAGGACCTTCTATATTCTTCTGTCTTCATGTCCATCATGTTATATTGAAACCTGTCTGTTCCACTAGATTATAAACCCTTGCTCATCCCAAAATACATATTTATAGGTGGGATACTAAATGTCAACCAGAAATACAGTTTATGTGGATAGTTGATTTTCACCAAGTGCTTGGTCAGAAATGTTTGAATTTATAAACTTAATTTTCAGTTGAGAGTAGTTCTTTGTCTTAAATTTATTAAGTACTTAGGTTGTAATAATTTAGTAAATGACATCTTTTTGCTCCCAATTAGGTTGGGGTATTAAATTCTTTGTGTTAAACCTGTATTTTTATAGTTACTGACAGTTTTCTTATGGTTTAGTCTTTTTTTTTTTTTTTTTTTTTTTTTTTGCAGTACTGGAAATTGAACCTAGGGACATTCTACCCCTGAGCTACACACCCCAGCCCGATTCCCCCCCCCCCCCAGTACTGGGAATGGAACCCAGGGGCATTTGACCTCCGAGCTACACCCCCTGCCCTATTTTTTATTCTTTATTTTGAAACCAGATCTCACTGAGTTGCAAAGGGCCTCACTAAGTAGCTGAGGCTATCTGTGAACCGCAATCCTCAAGTCTCAGCTTTCCAAACGCTGGGATTACAAGCATGCGCCACCATGCCTGGCTTCTTTTATTCTTTATTTTAAAACAGGGTCTCACTGAGTTGCAGAGGGCCTCACCAAGTAGTTGATGCTACCCACAAACCTGCAATCTTCCTGTTTCAGTCTCCCAGCTGCTAGGATTACAAGTGTGCGCCACCACACCCAGCTCCTAGCCCAAATATTTATTTATTTATTTATATACTTTATTT
This sequence comes from Muscardinus avellanarius, assembly GCF_963383645.1. Classification (NCBI taxonomy): domain Eukaryota; kingdom Metazoa; phylum Chordata; class Mammalia; order Rodentia; family Gliridae; genus Muscardinus; species Muscardinus avellanarius. The sequence continues at coordinate 15,526,147 of NC_137793.1, forward strand.
GGAAACAGGATCTCACTAAGTAGCATAGAGCCTCACTAAGTAGCTGAGGCTGGCTTTGAACCTGTGTGATCCTCTTGTCTTAGCTTCCCAAGCACTAGAATTAGAAGCATGCGCCACCATGCCCGGCTTTATTGTTTTTTTTGTTTGTTTTTTTATTTTTTTTATTTATTTATTTTTTTTTTCCCTGAAACAGGGTCTCACTAAATTGTGTGGAGAGCCTCACAAAGTAGCTGAGGCTGGCCAGGAACCTAAAATCCTCCTGTCTTAGGCTCCCAAGTCTTGGGTATACAAACACGAACCACCACACTCAGCTTGTATAGAGATTCTTAAATTGCTATTTCCTTTTCCTTTTCAGGACTTATATGTGATATTTTGAAGAAATTTGAACCTTGAGTGGGAAGCGTGACAAAACTGCATTAAAAATTAAACAGTAATTCTTAGTTGAAAGAATGTAAGCTGGGCGTGCTGATGCCCACTTGTAATCCGAGTACTGGGGAGGCTGAGACAGGAGGATCTGAGGTTCACAGGCAGCCCCAGCTACATAGTGAGGCTCTCAGCAACTTAGCAAGATCGTTTCCAAGTTTAAAAAAATAGGTCTGGGGGTATAGTCTGGTGCTAGAATGCCCCTGGGTTCCATTGCCAGTATCCAAAAAAAAAAGGAACATCTTTCTTTGATTTAATCTATTGTAAGAAAGCTGCAGTTCCCATTTTATTCCATGTTGAGTTAAAAATACATAACTGTTTAACTTCCAGCCTCATGTCATAGTGCATTGTGCCGCAGAGAGAAGACCAGATGTTGTAGAGAATCAGCCAGATGCTGCCTCTCAGCTTAATGTGGATGCTTCTGGGAATTTAGCAAAGGAAGCAGGTAATGAAGACTTTATAAGTCTTCATAAAATGTTAAATCATCACTGAGCTTTTATAGATGAAAGTTTTGCAGTTTGCTTATAAGAAATTTTTTATATATCACACGAAAACAGCCTTTTCTGAATTCCACTAAAGACTAATGTCATGTGAAAATTTAATAGATTCATCTTTTTTTTTTTAGCTACAATTGGAGCGTTTCTCATCTACATTAGCTCAGATTATGTATTTGATGGAACAAATCCACCTTATAGAGAGGAAGACATCCCATGCCCCTTAAATCTGTATGGTAAAACAAAATTACAAGGAGAAAAGGCTGTCCTGGAGAATCATTTAGGTAAGACGTAACCTCTTTAGCTCCTGCTTGCTTTTGAGGACTGTTTTTGTTTAGGAGAGGACTTTTAAAGTTAAGCAATATAAATGAATTAATAGGGATTAGAAAACATAGTAAGAAGGAAAAACACATTTTAAAGATCTTGAGGGGGGATTTTGAAGCATAACTACTTTATGAATTCTGGACCTTTTCCACCATCACAGTATATTATGTGTATACATCTTGTAATTTTTAGACTTTATTAGATTCAGGTATTCTGTTATGTCTGACTTTTCTAGATATATTTGTGTATATGTGCATGTGTACATATTATAAAAAGTATGCGCTCTTTGAAAAAGCAATATAAATCTTAAATGAAAGTTCATTTAAATGATGTCTCAGGGAAGTAAGCAGGAAATGTGGCTTTGTATGGAAACATTTCTTATGTTTTTGTTTTGTGGGGTTTGTGTGTGTGTGTGTGTGTGTGTGTGTGTGTGTGTGTGTGTGTGTGTGTGTTACTAGGGAGGGAACCCAGGGGCATTCTACCTCTGAGCTATACCTCCAGCCCTATTTTTTTATTCTTTACTTTGAAATAGGGTCTCACTAAGTTACAAAGGGCCTCACTAAGTAGCTGAGGCTATCGGCGAACCATGGTCCTCCTGTCTTAGCCTCCCGAACGCTGGGATTACAAGCATGCACCATTATGCCCGGCTTCTTATGTATATTTTATAAATGTTCCCTTTTTTTATTCCCCCTTTTCCCCCTTTATCTTTGCATTTTGATCCATGTATATCTTATTCCTGTCAGTCCCTGCTTGTAATGATCCTGTAAATAAACTTATATTTTGAGAAGTTGCTTCATATTAATGGACATTTAATTTTCAATTTTTTTATATTATAAATTATCCTACAGAGCAGGGCGTGGTGGCACATCCTTGTAATCTGAGCATTTGGGAGGCTGAGACTGGAGGATCATAGTTTGAAGACACCCTCAGCTACTTAGTGAGGCCCTCCACAACTTAGACCCTGCTTCAAAATAAAGAATACAAGCCGGGTGTGGTGCCGCACACTTGTAATCCCCATTCTTGGGAGGCTGAGACAGAGGAGGATCACACAGGTTTGAAGCCAGCCTCAGCAACTTGTGAGACCCTGTTTCCAAATAAAAATATAAAATAGGTCTGGGAGTATAGCCCAGAGGTAGAAGGCCTCTGGGTTCCACCCCCAGTACCACCAAAAACAAAACAAAACAAAATAAAGAATACAAAATATAGGGGTGTAGCTTGGAGGTCAAATGCCCCTGGGGTTCCATCTCCAGACATGAAAAAAAAAATTGTTCTGCCGTTAGGTGTGGTGATGCATGCTTGTAATCTTAGTACTTGGAAGGCTAAGACAGGAGGATCTGGGTTCTCAGTCAGCATTGGGTACTTAATGAGGCGCTCTGTAACTTAGACCCTATTTCAAAATAAAGAAAATAAATTAAGGCTGGGGAGTGTAGCTTGGAGGTAGAATGCCTCAATCCTCAGTTTTATGATCCATTATAATTTATAATAAATATATAATAATCATATCATTATAATTATCATGATGCTGCTATAACCAGATGCAGAGCCTGTCTCATGAAGAGCAGAAGCAAGCTGGGCATGGTGGCTCACACTTGTAATTCCAGCATTGGAGGCTGAGACCAGAGGATCGTGGTTTGCGGACAGCCTCAGCTACTTGATGAGGCCCTCTGCAACTCAGTGAGACCCGGTTTCAAAGTAAAGAATAAAAAAGAGCAGGGGGTGCAGCTCAGAAATACCCTTGGGTTCCATTCCCAGTCCTGCAAAAAAAAAAAAAACAGAAGCTTGTTTCTAGAGTCTGGGAAGTTACGGTGCCCCGCCTGGCGAGGGCTGCCTTGCTGCCTGTTCCCAATGGCAGAAGAATGAGGAGGGGCAAACTTCTCCATCGCGGCCTTTTATAAAGTAGTTAATTATTATTTCTTAACACTGCTGGGACTCATACACCCTGGGCCCCACTCACCATCCGGTCTTTTTTATATCTATCCACGAGGTGTAGCTTTCATGGCCTAAACACCTCCCCTTGCGAACTGGGGATTCAGTTTCAACATGGATTTTTGGAGGACACAGAGCATTCAAACCAAAGCATTATCTACTTGTCCATTAACTTACTTTTAAAAGAAAATGTCTGAGCCGGGCGTGGTGGCGCATGCTTGTAATCCCCGCGCTTGGGAGGCTGAGACAGCAGGAGGATTGCGCATGTTTGAAGCCAGCCTCAGCTACTTTGTGAGGCTCGCAGCAACTTAGTGAGACCCTGTTTCCAAATGAAGTATTAAAATAGGTCTGGGAGTATAGCCTGGAGGTAGAAAGCCTCTGGGTTCCACCCCAGTACCACAAAAAAAAAAAAAAAAAAGAAAGAAAAGAAAATGTCTGCTATTTACTTGTCCATTAACTTTTAAAAGGAAATGTCTGTTTCCTTTCAGTTGGTGCTGACAGGGACCAGTATAAAATCTCTTCCCCAGAATTGCATCATGTGGTTGTGAGAACACTGAACATTTACATATGCTCCACATAGATTGAACTGTTCATGTCTCGCCGTGTTAGTTTTATATATGTATATCGTTGCTGTGACCCTCTTGTAAATAGTTGAACTGAATCCCAGTATATTTCACATTGTATTTTCTTTATTTACTTGTTTCTTTTTTTATTCTTTTTTTTTTTTTTTTTTACGGTACTGGGGATGGAACCCAGGGGCATTCTACCTCTGAGCTACACCCCTGCCTATTTTGTATTCCTTATTTTGAAAACAGGTCATACTGAGTTGCGGAGGGCCTAAGTAGCTGAGGCTGTTCACGAACTAGGATCCTCCAGTCTCAGCCTCCCAAATGCT